>NW_022196911.1:30784547-30819392 GCF_008632895.1 Mastomys coucha
CAAACCAAAAATAAAAATAAAAATAAAACAAACAGAACAACAACCAAAAAAAGAGGCAATGAGTTGAGTTGAGCTGCGTAGCCTACACCTGTGCACTGGGAGGTTGAAGCAAGATTACCAGTTCAAGACATTGGACTATACCTCGTATTTCATGACAGCTTGGGATACATGGCTAGACCCTTTCCCTGAAATACAGTGTATGCAAGGACTGGGATGATGGCTCAGCATGTAAAGTATTTCTCATGCAAGCAGGAGAGTCTCTGTGAAAAAGCTAGCTATAGCAGGACGTGTTTCTGCAATAGCAGCACTTGGGAGGCAGAGACAGGGGAATCCCTGGGACTTAAAGACCAGCCGGTCTGACTAAATAGGCAAGCTCTGGATTCAGTGGGAGACTCTCTCCTGAGAACTGATGTAGAAAGTAGTTGTGTAAGTCACGTGATATTGACCTCTGACCTCCACAGGAATGCATATGCACATGTGCACACACTTTCACACCCATGAGTGCGTCTACACACATGTGCTGAAAACTCAAAAGCAAGTAATGATTGAACTTGATCTTGGCTCACTGGCCACAGTTTGCTGACCCCTGGACAAATAAAACATCAAAAACAAACATGACAAATACCACGCGTGCCCCTGCCATGAAAGGAACACATAGAGGCAAGTCTGGGGAGCCTACCTGCTTTAGAGAGACCTTCCCTGAATCCCAACAGAGGTGTTCAGTCAGGGATAGCGGTGTAAAGGGAAGGACGGGGTGATTTGAAGTGATGAGAGCTTAGTGGCCAAAGTCCACAAGGTGACAAGCATCAGCCGAGTGAGAGGCACTAAAAGACAACATTGGGATAGCTGTGCGCCCATCCCAGCTTTTCGCATATGAGGTGAGTTGTTCCTTTAAATTGTGAGAGGCTGCTGACACAAACTATGACTAAGAAAGCTGCGGTACCAGATCCCCTGAGGACTCACTGGGACAGGGGGATGAGGGCCAGAGGCTTGTTCTACCTCTTGAGATCTTTTACCAGCACATGAGCTATGGAAATTGTGCTTGGCATGTGTCAGGCTAAACAAAAACACATGGTGTGCATGCGTGTTCCTAAAACAGAGCAAGGAAAAGGCAGGAACAGAGCAGCCCCCTCCCATAAACCACTAGATCAGAACATTGTTGTGAAGCCCAGAACCCTGCAACTGCCACTTTGTTCCCACAGTGGAAGTCAGCTTCTAGCCAAATCAATTTCTTAGCACAAAGAGTGGAGATGCAAAAGAAATCGGGCCCTTAATTGAACCAACTTTGCCTTCAGATCTACCTCTGAGCCTTGGAAACTGGCTGGCTTGAGTTTTCATTGACTTGTAACAGTGTTCTTCCCAGAGGCAGCATTGTCCAGCATATACTATATAGCATTGCAAAGATTATTGTTTTCAGATCTTTTCCCCTAAGAAAAGGTGGAAATTCAGATTTCTAGCTTACAGTTCATTATTAAAGTAGCATGTGAGCCAAACCAAACACCTTTGTGTGTTCCTAGCCTCGTCTTTTCTGTGCTCCGGGGTCTGGTTATAATATTCTCTAACTCCATGACTACAAATGTTTATTAGACCCCAGATAGTTCCCTTCCAATAGTCACAGCCTTGGCTTCCTCTGTGCTGCTTTGAACTCAGAGAGACCTGAGTGTGAACTAGCTCTGTTATATAATCCGATGGGATGGTGAGTAATTCTCTCTTGCAAGCTTGGCATACGCCAGGATGCAGAGGGAACAGTTACCAACTCCCATCATTGAGCCATGACTATCGGAATGGCAATGGGCTTTGAAGGTTCCCAGGATTAGGGCAGAAAGAGGAAAATTAAGGCAAGAAAATCGAAGGCGAATGTTCCTAGTCAGCACCATTTCTAGCTGACTGGGGGAGAGGGTGGGCTTCTTTCTCCAGCCCTACAGAGCCACTCCTACATGCCTTGGCCCTTGGTTCCCCTACCAAGTCACAGGCCATTTGAACTGAGAAGATTTTAGCTATCATCTGCTGGGAGCTTCCCATCTGACGGAAAGTTGGAAACAGGTTATAGATGAGGAGAAGTTTGCCTGCAACTACACAACTCACTTAGTAAAGGCACAAAAATGTATAAAACTCACAAACTCTGATATGCATCTAAACCTCCAGTGTCTCTATTAGCTATCCCATGCCTCTCTCTTGTCTCACAGACCAGACCATCAAAACCCAGGCATGATAAGCCATGATATTCCCTAACTGCCAGAATACCACCCCAATTAGGTTCCATTAGGTCCTCAAGGACCCAGTTTCTTTTTGCATCTCCATTCTTTGTGCTAAGAAACTGATTCTGCCACTGGCTGACTTCCGTCATGGGAGTAAAATGGCATCTACACAGTTCTAGGCTTCACAACTGCAGTCTCTCCTAGTGATAGGGAACCAAGCCTAAGGTACATCTGAATTTCCAGGAGTTTTGCACAGGAGGGAACCTCATGATGTGGCATGATGGTGGTGCTTGGAACTCGGGCTCAAGTGTGAGTTATGACTCCACCATTTAATTCTTCTGTTTGTGATCTTGAACAATGTGATCCTTCCGATTCCTCCATATGTAAAGGAGCTATGGAATTATAGCCAGTTTTGGTTGTTATGACAACAAAAGGAGCCAATCCTATCAAATCCTTAGCACGACACTTGACCTGGAGCAGGCATTTAGTAAGTACAGTCCAAGAAAGCCATGGTAGAGTCCAAGAAAGCCATGGTAAATGTTCTCTGTGTGGGACAAGATGGCTTGGGAAAACCTGTCTAATAAGCTAGCTCCAAAGTATAGTTGAAGGAATAATAAAGTCTATTAAAAACAATCTCCAATGACAAGTCTCAACCAGCTGATCCACAAACTATCAAACAGAAGAAAGCTTATCTTTTAAAAAATTATTTTCTTTGAAAATATTGGTGAGCTAGCCACAAAGCCAAAGCTATCACTTAATCACAGAGAGGCCTGCTTCTCAGCGCAGTAGGTATTTCTGTTAACCCAAAACCCTTGAAAAGCATCTCATCCTTGGAACTTACTGGGAAAGATTCTGTATTTCAATTCTTACAGATTGGGCCATCTCAGGCTTTAGTTAGTCACCCATCACAGGGCCTGGTATCTCTGTGCTATGAACACATGGTTTCTGATCCAAAGGGTCTAGGGGTAAGATCAAGGGTACCACATTTCTAACAAGCTCCCAGAGGAAGCCAAGCTGCCTCTCCTGGGTCAGGGCAACCAGGGCTGACATGGCTGTTTGCTGATCATGGCTGTTATCAGACCTGCTACTTCTGGCACAACTGTTATTGTATCTTTGGGCCCTGATGACAGGAAGTGAGGTGTGTAGTTTCAACTAGCAACTCCCGGAGACTCTGCCACACCTTCAGGTGTGTATGTGTGGAATGGGTTGGGGAGGGGAGGGAAGTGGGGAAGGGGAGGGGAAGGGGAGTGGGGATGGGTAGGCAGTGAGGAGGGGAGGGAGAGGGGGAGGGGTGAGGGATGAGTAGGAAGGAAGTGGGAATAGGGAGGAAAGTGGGACACAGAGGGCCAAAGAGGCAGTGGCGCCCATTCCTGGTGCTGTACTTTGTCACTGTATATATGACCTTATACAGGTCTCTTGGCCATTCTGAGTTTCATCATTCAGCTCACACATGGGAGCTAAACATCACTGGAATCCTATCTGGTTCAGAAATCAAGAATTATCACCAAACCATTTAATTTTTGCTTTCTCCCCTGCTCATAACTGCCTTTCTGAAACCTTTTTGAGGAGCTGTCGTGAAATACTGCCTTTATACCTATATGTATACACACACACACACACACACACACACACACACACACACGCACACACACAAGGGGTAAAAGGGAAAGACAGATTCATATTAGGGGTATGTATAATGGTGTGCATGTGTGTGGGTATGCATGCATGTGTGTGTTGCATGTGGAAGGCTGAGGACAACCTCCACTACCTTCTTCAAGGTGTTATCTAGCTTCCTTTTTTGAGTCAGGGTCTCTCTTTGGCCTGGAGTTTTCTGAGTAGCTAGGGTGGATGGTGAGTGAGTTCTAGGGATTTGCTTGTCTGTACTTCACCAGCCTCGGTATTACTAGTGGATGCCACCATGTCCAGTTAGCCATGGCATACTGAGAGAATAGAATATTCAGAAGGCACATAAAACCTTCTGATGAAGCACACATGATTATCCTGTAAGCCATTTACTTACCAGATATTTTAAGAAATTAGGATATAATCAAATTCACTTAGCAAAAAAAAAAATTGTTTCTGTTAATTTTTCTCTGTTGGTTCAGAAAACCTTCTGGCAGTCGGGCTCCAAGGACCTCATTATGCATGACATCAGCTCTCCAGCTGGCAGGACAGAGAATTAGGAGTTCACAGCTCCAGGGAACTCTATGTGGAGCTCATGTATTCATGTCCAGCTGCCTGTTTTTGGAGAATTTATTATCTGTCCTTTGGGTTTTACATGAATTATCTTTTTTATAATCCCTACAAAATCCTTGTAAGACAGGTATTATCGTCTCTACAATACAGATGAGGAAACTGAGGCCCAAATAAACGAGCTGCTTAGGAAACTATCAAGCAGGATGGTACAATGGAAACTCTCAACTTTCTGAGTCCTTATTCACGACGGCTACCATTCTAGCTTGCTTGGCTACCATTCTAGCTTGCCTCTCGGTTGCTGAGATAAAACCTTCTGACCAAAACAACTGGGGGAGGAAGGGATTTGTTCAGCTTACCCATCCCAAACACAGCCTGTCAGTGAAGGAGGTCAGGGAGAGAAACTGGAGACAAGAACAAGTGGAGGGCACAGAGGAACTGCACTCACTGGCAGCTCACTCCTCAGACTCAAATTCAGCTCTCTTTCTTACACTCCCAGGAGCCCTGGCCAAGGATGGTGCTGCCTTTAGTAGGCTGAGCCATCCAACATCAATTATCAAGAAAATGCCTCAGAGACTCATGTACATGTCAATCTGATGGAGTCAGTGGCTCAGTGGAGTTTTCCTTGTCCTAGATGATCCCTGTTTCTGTCATGTTGATAAAACAAATCCCCCAACCTAACCAGAATAGCTACATCTCCACCTTTCTCACCTATAACCCACAGCAACTCTTTGACAGAGAGTTTAGGAAGAGAGGAAGGAGGAAGGACAGGGAGAGGAGACAGATGGTTGGTTGCTTGCAAGGGGCAATCTGATATGAAAGTGTGGGGGGGTGGGGAGGAAGTACAGCAATGTTCTCTCTCCCACACTCTATAAATGTACCTTCTTCCAAATCCTATCACCCAACACATTCGATTTCCTTCTCACCCAAGGCTTATAATGAATTGTATGGTGAGTTGTGTCTCTTTGGACTAACATGAAGCCAAATATAACAAATACGTACAATGCATGGCCCCACTAGCTGAGACCTGGCAGACATCACTAATCAATCACAGCTCCTTCCCCTAAGAGGCTGGATGTAGCCTTGCACTCTTGCTGGCAGAGGGCTCCAGGCAGGCACAGTTAGTTCTTTCAGGTTGGGATTTAAAAAGAAAGCAGTAGTTCTTCACCAGTAAGTCTCATGGGTACTGTGGCAAAGTAGAAATAGCAGGTGTCTGGGGATGGGGAAATGTGAGTTTTTACCTTCGCTTAGACAGGAACTTGTTTGTGACCTTGTGTAAGTTATGTCTCATCCAGGGGCCTGGTTTACTTCTCTGTAAGTGAAGGAGTGGTTTCTGTGCCTTGGGGAACTTAGTGTTTCTCCCAATAATAACATCCTAGGCTCTGACAGGCGCTCAAAGCCAAGTGGAGTTCCTGAAGGCAGAGAAAGGCCCTGTCTGTGTTAATAGGACTATGTAGCAAACGTGTGTAAGAAAATATACCCACAGATGTGAAAACCACCCCGGAGAGCCCACTCTTCACCTCGTCTGTACCTTTGCTGGATAAAGCTGTAAGTGGAAGAAAAAGCAAAGCAAACACAGAATCATTTGTTCAAATTAAGAGAGACAAGCTGGCACGGGACCCACCTCCTGGCTGCCGGCAGCAGGTGGTCTCTTTGGATTGGAACCTCAAGTGCAGGGGCCAAAAATCTATCCTAAGTGATGTGGGAAGTGGGATTTGCTGCCTTGCAGGCATCACTGGTTAGTTCCCAGCCTTTGTTCTCTCTGTGCCCAGGAGGGAGCTTGCAGCTGTGTGTTGAGTGGACACAGGCATGGCTGCGGCTCTCTGCACAGCCCCTGTCACAGTGGCTGACATTCAGTGGGTGCTCTGTGTTGAGGCACCGCCAGCTGCTTGCGTCCTCCCAACAATCCCACCGAGTAGTTAGCATTGTTAGCCTTTCTTGAGAGTGAATTTAATAAAGGCCGTGAGGTTGAGTAACGGATTGGAGGTAACACATTAACAAGGATTCAATCCTAGACACTGGAACTCCAGATCCCTTGATTTTAGCCAGACATTCTGGTTTGCTTAGCATGGCTGTTACTCCCAGAGAATTTTAGAGACCTTATTCTCTTCCCTGATGGGTTGCAAACTCAAGAAGGGCAGAGGTTGGGTGTGGATTGCTTACTGCTCTGCCTACGATGCCTGGCAAGAGGGACAGCATCCCAACAGCAGGTGTCAATGAGACTTGGATGAATGCACACACAACTTGATAATCCGATGGAGCAGTGGTTCTAAACCTTCCTACCACTGCGACCCTTTACTACAGTTCCCCATGTTGTGGTGACCCCAACCATAAAATTATTTTCATTGCTACTTCATAACTGTAATTTTGCTAGTTATGAATCGAAGTGTAGATATCTGTGTTTTCTGATGGCCTCAGGTGATCCCTGTGAAAGGGTCATTTGACTCCTAAAGAGGTCGAGAACCACTGCAATAGAACCTAACAGGTAAGCACTCAAGGGCCAATATGCCTTCCTTAAAGATGCAAATTTTCTGAAAAGAAGAAGGTTAAATTTATACTCTAAGACAGTGACGGAGCACAGTCATGCCTAAGAATCCTTACCTAACGATGCTGCAGAAGCCTATTCTGATGGTTAGGCAATGGTAAAAACAGCTAACAGCACATTTCCTAAGCATAGCTTTTAGGATTTTGTTTTTGTTTTTGTTTTTTGTTTGTTTGGTTTGGTTTGGTTTTTTGTTTGTTTTGGTTTGTTTGTTTGTTTATTTTTCTCTTTGGTGGTGAATTATCAGCTGTCCTGCATATCAGAGATTTACATAATGATTCATAACAGAAGCAAAATTACAGTTGTGAAGTAGCAATGAAATAATTTTATGCTGGGGGGGGTCCCCACAACATGAGGAACTGTATTAAAGGGTCACAGCACTAGGAAAGCTGAGAATTGCTGCCTTAGAATATTGGATTCATTTTGAAGAACTATGCTACTGTCTAACTCCCCCTCCCCTTTGACAACCCACAAGGCACTTGCTAGCACCTGGTGTGGCTACAGGTTGTAGGTGTTAGTATGACTGGCTGGTACTCAAAGGTTTGCCTGTCAAGCCCCTCCTCTCGGTCCTGATCCACTGTAACAACGGAATCCGGAATCCGTGGCTTCAGCAACCGAAACCCAGAGGTTGGAGCTATTGATGGAGATGCTCTATAGGGAGGGGTAGAGCCAGTCAGGAGGGAGACTCCCTCCGTTGTCTTAGAGCAAGACATAAAGGGACTCACCTTCAGAGAGCTCTTTCTTCCCTGTGGGCACTGTGCTGCTTCTCTTCCCCTCCCCCACTACCACCTTTCTATAGAGGCTTTCACATTCCTGCTCTTAAGAAAACCTTATAGCAGTGGCCCTAAGCCCATGGTGATCCCTGGGCCCAACAAAAGTTGAAGTTGGTGCGGTGGTAACATTTCCCACCCCTGGCCCCTGTAAGGTGCAGTCCGACGTGCCCTCATGGTTGAGTCTAACAAACACTTTACAGGATCATGTGTCTGCACTCCACCTTCCCTTGTAGGTTCAAGGCCAGGCTAGCCTGACCAATAGAAGGGCCTAGGGGAGCTGGCAGAACAGCTTAGCAGGTAAAGGTGCTAGCTGTTAAACCTGACAACCTGAATTTGATCACCAGAACCCAGAACCCACATGATGGAAAGAATTCCATTGTTGTCTTCTGATCTCTACATATGTACTATGGTGCACCTGCATGAAGGGGTAGGGGGAGAGGGAGGGATATAAGTGTAAAAAAAAAAAAGTGTTTTGAAGAAATGCCCAGGGTAAACCAGGAACTTGAACTACTAGGCAGGCATGAGCCTTTTCTTGATGAGTGGGAAGGGTATAAGTTAGGAAAGTGAGAAACAGTTTAGCTTCAAAGCTTAGTCTCAAATGTTAGGTGTTGCCACTTACACAAATCAGCTACACTGAACCCCCCACAAGGGAGAATTACTGTCTAACCCTCCAGGGAGCATTACTGTCTAACCTGGAAAAATAGAAAAATAATTTTCTTTTCAAAAACACCAAGCTACCCAATTGATTTGCTAATGGGTTCTGGCAGCCTTTGTATTAGTGTGAGAAGCCATTCAGACCACCATTGACAATGTCAAACTTATAAATTGCTCCTGTTAGGATCTGTACATTAACGTTAAATAGGAAACACCTGGTGAGCCGGGTCTTGTGGTGGAGAAGGCCTGTGGCACCACAGAGGTGGTCTGAACCTGGTGGGTGGGGAATAGGTGTTTGCAGAACCCAAAAGACACTTAAAGTTTTCCGACAGAAAGGTCACGCGATGAGACAGGGTCGTAGTTCTTGGCTTTGAACTTCAGATTACATATGACACACAGGGACTTTTTAAAAGAGTTGTCACTACTAAACATCTAAGTTTTCTAATCCCTGGAAAGTTAGAAGGTCAGGCTATCGTGGCCGGCGCCATCCGGCGCCATTTTATGGCAGCCAACAGCTACTCACGAGCCTCTTCCTACAATTCACAATCCTTAACCCCTGATCTCTCTTACCTGCCTGCCTGTGATTACCTTAAGAGCTTATATTCTTTCCTGGGAAAGAACTTAGCTGAGGAGACAGACAACCAGGGACCTGGATCTTGGGTTGGGTAACCTTGAGCAGGTAACAACATCCTTGTCTGAAAGGACTGGCTTGCTCATATGTCAAGTGGTGGCCATGGTGGCCTCTGAAGAGTTCTGTTGGTGAACGCAATTATATCCAATCTGTAAGAAGTAAACCAGATCAGAGCCAGAAGCCAACAGGTACTAGAAACGAATTCCTTTCCTTTACTCTCAAAGATCCCTCCAAGTGTTTGTGAGTTTTTTAATAAGTGAATAAGGTTGGCGACCGATTGAGAACATTGCTGGAGAACCTTGTGAATACCAGATACTTTTCTTGTTATGTCTACGCTCTGTGTCCCTCTCCTCTCAGCCTTACAAAGTTGGGGCTGCTCCTGGCTCATGGGTGAGCAGTTAGGACTCAGGAATTTATCCAACCTGGCTGAGGTTAACTCCTTTGGAGAACCAAGTGAGCGCCTAAAGTCTACCACCCTCCCCTACCTCTTCTTCCCTATGCTTGATCTTCAGGAGTAAGACAATTTTCAGGGAATTGTTAGGCTCTGGACTGACACCTGTTTCCCCGGGGCAGAAGTGACACCTTTGAAGCAAAATTTTCTCAGCTCTCAGCTCTACAGGAAAAACCTATTTGGGGCCCCATTATGGCTGTATTCTAGAAATCGTCAACTCTGGTGCTTAAATATAGCATTTCTTCCCTTCTTAGCCGCTGACAGCAGGAGAAGCATTTTGAAGGGCAAATAAATATTTATGCATGAGGCCTCTGTGCACAGTAAATGTTTGATTCTGTTGCCCCAATTCCCTGGGCTGAGAGTAAATGACAGAGCCCCCCAAGGAGAGTGTGGGCGTGAATCCATTCAGCACCTATATTCATTGAGCAAGGCTGTGTTGAGCATCTACCCCATACCTGCCAGGCTCCGGGCTCTGTATCAGTGTTTGGAAGCTAGGAGGGGCTTCTGAGAGCCTCCGAGCACAGAGGGCTTTGCACTAATTATCTTCCTTTAATTGCCACAATGCTTGTGAGATGTTTATCATTAGCTTCATTTTAAAGATGAGAGCCAGCTGAGTTCCTGACTGTTTGTAGAGACAGGCCAAGCAAGAAAAGAGTCTCATCTCCGCCCCATTTCCCCCACCAAACTGTAGTCTCCTACAGTTGCTAAGAGGCTATGAAACCCTTCCTAGGGGCTGTTTCCTGGAGTCATAGCCCACTGCCTGGGTGACCAGGGCGTGATAAAGTCGGATATACCTCCTGAGTGAACTCCACACAGTTGAACCAAGCTGCTCAGAGCCCTGGTAGTGGGAGGGGGAACCTCTATTCCCCTTCCACTGCCCAGGACTCTATCCTTTCTCTAGCTTCAAGCAGACTTCTCTAAATCCTCTTCCCAAACAGGGCTTGACTCTCAGACTTTCTAGTTCATCTCTGCAAGGCTGCTAAGCTGGTTTGGTCCAAATCCCCTCCCCGACCCCATTACCCAAATACCTTTTTGTTGTTGTTGTTGTTGTTGTTTGTTTTTTGTTTTTTTGAGACAGGGTTTCTCTGTGTAGCCTTGGCTGTCCTGGAACTCACTCTGTAGCTGACCTCGAACTCAGAAATCTGCCTGCCTCTGCCTCCCAAGTGCTGGGATTAAAGGCGTGTGCCACCACTGCCCGGCTACCCAAATATCTTTGATATCCTTTATCTATCCTCCATCACCCTGACTAAAGATGATGTCTGATCACTCTGGCCTGCCTTCAGCGGGAATTCCCAAGAAGTCAATTTAGGTAGACCCTCTCCTTACCTCTGCCATTTCTTTTCGTGTTAATGAAGCAATTAGTTATTCTTGATTCACCAGCTCCTTAGCCATAAGTTTGTAGCCAGTTTCTGTTTGTATCCCAAGGAGTCTTTTCTCCCCCTGTGCAAAGCTGCATAGCAGTTGTCCTACAGCTGTGGCAGGGTCCCAAATAAATTCTGCCCTACCATGTTCTGCATCATTGTTACCGGGACCCCTGGCCACAAAGTCTGGCTCTAGGTCCAAATGTCCCCTCACATTCAGAGAAAGCAGTAAGATATGTAGAGAGATGGAAAAAAAAAGAAAAGAAAAGAAAAATGAACTTGGGTTTGAGGAGAAAGAAATTCCAAGCCAGTTTCCACTTGCTCATATATGCATGTGTCCATTTAGTCTTGTACCCCACCTACATTACCATCCAAGCCATGGGACAAGACTCTTGGGATGGCCATGTTCACCCCCAGTGGGGTATTTCCATGGAATCACAGCTCTGCCCCATACACAACCACGAATCATTTTTGTCTTAACACCTATGTCTCAAGAATTGCCCTCACTCATCTTCCCACTCTTGCCCTGTCTGTCTTGCCTCTTTAGCGTCTCCCCTTACCCTCTTCCTCGGATTCTATTTCCATCCTTTCTCCCAGCCCTTTTGGCATTTCCTCTTCCTCCTCCACCACTGCAGTCATGGGACCTCTGTGCTAGTGGGGGAGATGTGGGGAGGGGATTTCTCGGGTTTGAGGGATCTGGATTCGGAATGCTGCAACTGTGGGAAGTAATAGCAGATGTGAGCCAACCGTTGGCCTGAAATGTAAGCGCGAGAAGCTCCCAGTCATAAAGCACCAGGCACGGGGTGGAGGCGGGGCTGCCTGGCTTCGTCACTAGAGGGATCACAGTCTGGTCTTTGGGTGTATTTATACCTCCAACATCCTTTTCTGCTTTTCCAGAAAGGTGATCCATCTTCCCCCAAGTTTATTAGAGGCGGTTTTCCAACACCACTTATAAAATATTGCAGGCAGCCCCATGATTCATGGCTTCATTTATAACTCACAGCACTTGGGAACTTTGGGGGAATATTTCTCATTAAAACTGTTTCCCAACTCTTTTGTGGTGCCTCCTACCTACCCCCAAACCCCAAGAAGAACCAGAAGATTCAAGATCGGTTTGAGCAGCGGGCCAAGGTAGGCCTTCTGGGCTTTGAGTCTGGTTCTGGGCTGAGAGGAGTCTAGGTTGGCCTTCCCGCTGCCTTTGTGTGTGACTGCATGGCATATTCTCCCCTCCCCAGCCCTGTACTGCAAAGCCCTCAAACTGTGTCGCTGGTCCCACAAAAGCTCTGCCTCATTCTTCAGTGAGTTCTCTTCATGAGGTATAGACAGGAGAGCAACAGGTGGGGCTGGACCTAGATCAGACAAGGGGTCAGCAGGAATGCCTCTCTGATAAGGGGGGCTCCCTTCGGAGGCCAGGTACTTTTCTATTTGCCTTCAGAATGGCATAGCTCCTTTCTGTAGCCTGAAGCCATGTTCTCTGTACTAATAAGCACTGTTAACAGCCAGGAATCCCATTGTTCCTTTAGCCCCTGCCTTCATATCCTAGACCAGGCATCAATGAGGTTTTCAGGAGAACACTTGCCTTGGACCATGTTATGGAAAACACAGGTATTATTCTGTTGCAGAAGGCTGGCAGTAAAAATATCCAGAGTCCTTTCCCACACCACTGGATGGCCTCACTTAATCCTCCACCCTGGGGCCTATGTTTCTCTTTGTGACTATGTCTCCTGAGAGAAAGGGACCAAATCTGCCTTTTATGACATTTTCCCTCTTGCCAACCGTGATTTAGGTGGGTTGTACTCTCAAACCCCAGGATAACTGTAGAATAACTCACTGAGCTTAGAAAAAATAAACAGCCTGGTCGGATGCTTGTTTTTATATTTATATATTTGATTGGGAAGGGTAATGTTCAACTTACATGGAATCTAACTCTGTGTGCTGAACAGGGAGAGGTGGATAAATCATTTATTTATTGGGCGATTCCACCTGCCATTCTGTCAATGAATGCCCAGTTGAGCCCGAGATGGAAAACACAGACCTGCTCCTCTCCTCTCTGCTCCATCCGTGCCTGGGGCATTCTGAGACAGACAGTTATTATAAAGTGGGACTGTCCTCCATTATTATGTTTGGTAACAGAGGTCAGCAAACCACGATCTTAGGAAGAAGCTCCTGGGTCAGGTCTGTCCAATTACCTGTTGTCTTAAATCAGGTGTTATTAGAATAGTCAGGCACCCTCAAGAACCGGCTACCATAGCACTGAGTCCTGGTAACAGAGGCTGTGTAGCCCATGAACTAAAACCTTGACAATGTTAAGCAAACATTTTCCTCCCTCTATTTGACTTAATGGGCTGGGGATGATGTAACAAAATACCATACATAGACTTGGTAAGACTTCTAAGGAGAGACATATTTTTCACAGCTCTGAAATCTGGGAGGTCCACAGTCATGCTTCCAGATGACGCTATGTGTACCAAGGGCCTGCCTGAAGCCTGTCTGGTGGAGGACACTTTCTAAGCTGTATTCTCACATAGGACAAGGAACAGGGAAGCTCTCTAGAGTCCTTTCGGTAAGGGCACTCAACTCATTCAGAAGGAGTCCACCTTCACCACCCCACAAAGGTCTCATTTCCAAATCCTATCACATGGGCAATTAGGTTTCAACCTATGGATTTGATGGGAAATGCAATCATCTACAGTACAGCAAGAGCCATCTAATGCTTTATCTTCATGGGCAATCTGAGAGCAATCTGCCTTATTCTTTAGCCTCTGAACCTAATCCAGAGATGGCTCATCCCCCACTCTGGCACATTTAATTAATTGTATTGTTACTTGTGCTTGCCTCTCATAGCCCATTTTGTGTCTAACATGCACGCGGCAGGCCAGGTGCTTTTGAAGGGGTGTGAGTGTCGTGTTTCTCTAGATGGTGAATTAGCTGTAACGGGCGAGGTCATCTCTTCAATCTGCTCTTGGGACTGGGGTGCATGGACCCATCTGTGTGTGGCACAGTATGGAGACTTGGCTGAAGCCCCTGCTCCTTTCTATTTATCATGCCCTGCTCTGGGCCTCATGACTTCTTGACCTCTCTTGGGATGTGGTAATTGAAAGAAAACCTTAGCTTACTCAGACACAGGCAGGTTGCTGAAGATTTACAAGAGAGATTGCAGGACCCAGGAACATTCTCAATGAAGGGAATCCCATGGTTCAGATCGTCCTAGGGTACCTGATTCTGACCATAAGCTTTTCCCAAAACGCTTCTTCAAAGCACAGAAGCTAGTACTATCCCCATAGAATTCTGGCCCCCAATTTGGAGTGAAGGGTGTCTGCCGAGGAGCCTCCAAGGACTGGAAACTACGATGGCCTACCTTTTTCCTCCTCAGCCCCAAAAGATAAATCCAAAGTGATTCATCAGGTGGCCGGGCAGAACCAAGCACTAGGTCTTCCCCCTCCGTGCCTACAGTGGACCCTGAGCTCATCTGAGCAGAGCTTGTGGTGTTTGCAGGAATCTTTGAGACTACCGCAGGAGAGACAATGATAACCCACGGCTCCCTTAAATAACAGAGCTCTGGCCTTCTCTATTCTGAACAAAACAGTCTTTTCATGGTGCCTCATATGTGTTAGGCTCATGTTAGATGTTTTCCCTAGAGCCAGTAGGAGAAAAATCTACTAAGAGAGGGAAGGGGGAAAAAAGTAAATTCTTAGCCTTGCTGGTTCTTGCAACAAATTGGTTCTGCAAACCTTTCCCCCCAGACTTTCTTTTGCTTGAAAATATCCAAAGAGAGAAGACCCACACACACACACACATACCTAAACCTACCTTAGAAGGACCCACAACGTGTGCCCAGAGCCAAGACGATGTCTCAAGTGTTTGGAGGACAGGACCCCCACCACTTTGCATTTAATTGCTGCCCCACAGGCTCTAGCTCTGCATTCAATCTGCAACTGGATCACATCTGCCTACTCCCAGTTGAACATCTTTCTTTTCTGACTCTCCTTTACATCCAGAGACCTATAGCTCACCTTAAGGGTTCTAACACCCACCTTTTATCATAACTACAAGTCAGATGGTGATTGGCATCCATAGTGCATCCAACTCTGTATCAGGACCTGGACAGAGCAATATGATGTGCAGGTGAGAAAGGAATCCGATCAGGAAGAGAGGTGTGTGTGTGTGTGTGTGTGTGTGTGTGTGTGTGTGTGTGTGTGGTGGGGGTGGGTAGGGGTATCACTTGGCCACTTGCCTCCTTTACCAAAGCTACGGAGAACAGTTTTCAGGGCACTTTCCCTCCGGCCTCTTTCCCAAAAGTGACTGCTTCTTAATTCCTCTTCCATTGTTCAGCCCTCCCAGTTGACATCTCAGTCAGGACAGAGGTGACTCTTGGCAACAGGAAAAAGAAAGAAAAAAAAAATCACTAGCCAGCGCCCCTGTCAGATTCTTCTTTCATGTCTCCTCTTTGGGCCAGCCTTCTGCAGCATCTCCAGGCTGCCACCTCCTGGCCAAAGAGAGGAATGAACAGGAGCCCCATGGGAGTGGAAGGGGGACACCCAGGCTGTCAGCAGCAGCTTCAGAGGGACCCAGGACCAGAGTCTGCTGAGAGGACACCGCAGAGCATGGCTCTAAAGGGCGGCATTTGCTCAAAGGCTCCCCGTGTAGAAGGGGACCAACAGAGGCAAGGATCTATTTCCTCTCTTGTTACACCACTCTTGCAACCTCTCCATCCATGTAGTCCCTGGTTTCTGTTTAAATGTTTAAACACTTGCATGTTTCACATGTGGGTGCTCCAGGGCATAATTACCCTTGTTCTTTGCTTCTCTGTCCTGTGTCCTTACTCTTCATAATGTAGGTCAAACTCAATGGAAGGGCATAAATCGTGTAAGTTTTAAACTATTAGTAACATGGATAATACCATGAAGAAAACTCCCCCCTCCCACCCCATGCCTTAGCCATTTGCTTATAAAACCCTTTCTCTTTAAGGGAAGGATGACACTCATTTTATTTCCAGAAATTTTTTTTCTCCACCTGATAAAAGGTTCTGTGAACGAAGATTTTTATGAGATCAGAGGGGCTTCTGGGGTTCAGTGTGGTCCGGATGAAGATGCTCTCACCCAGTCTTCAACTAATCACACTGAAGGGTTGCGACCAATGTAGAAAGACCTCAGCCAATCACTGGATTGTTGGCTAACAGGCCCCCAGATCCCTGCACCCTGATGATTCAAGGTCTATGTGCTTATAAACCAGCCCCCAGATCTGTGGGATATCATCTTAGAGCTGCAGTCCCTGCCATCACCCAGCCTCTCCCCTGGATGTCACTGTTGTGCTATATGAGCAACACCCGGGAACACTTCTGGGACTAGGAAAAACTCTCCTTAGAAGCTGCCACCCTTGGGGCTAGAGAAGGCACCCAGGAAAATGCAGGACAAGCCTAGTCTGCAGGCATTTAGGGGGTCAGGACTCAAAATCCTGGACCAGTACAACTGCCAGCAATACCAAGACTGTCTGGCTCTCTAGTGCAAAGAAGGTAGGGGCTGGATAACTGGGATGGGCTGAGCCCCTCCTTTGAAGCTCATATACCCTCCTGGACAAAGGCTTCCAAACTGGCAGCAGGAGGAATTTGCAGGCCAGTATTCACAGTTCTAAGCAAGGAGCCAGATCCCAATCCCACACTTGCTATAAACAAGCAGAGGGAACACAGAGAGATTGCTTTACCTCCCCTGTTGCCTTGCGGTAAGAATTCAGTGAGAGAGAACAGGCCATGTAAAGCTTAACAGGTGAGGCCCAACACTGGGATAACAAGGTCTTCAAAAGCAGACAGCCTTCCAAGTTGACAGCCGGGGAGAGAACCCTTGCTTCTAATCCACTTGTGAAAATAAACACAAATCCAGAGATTAGAGCAAATCAGGAGAGACGGGGCTCCAACTGGTGGATCCAAAGCCCTGGTTCTTTTCTTTCTGGTTTTGGGTTTCTGTGAGTCACCGGCTACCTCCTCACAAAGTCATAAGTGCACGTGTCTGGATCCATGTGTAGTGAAGAAGCACCCAGGCTTAGCCTGAAAGCAGTTAGGGAACATTTTTTTGTGCTATCTCGGTGTTGATATGTATGGAGTAACCAAGACAAACTTAGAACATATGATAAGAAAAGCATGTGCTTAGGACTTCAGGCAGGGGGCTTAGCCTGAAGTCACACCTAAGTGAGGCCAGACCAGTGTGCCACTATTTCCCCAGCCTCAGCTATGGCCACCTGTCTAGAAGCCTTCGGTCTCCCTTTGATTTTGTTCCCTAGGGGATGGTTTTATATCATTAATTATTAAGGCATCTCCCTGGTGGGAATCAATGTGGTGTGACTGGGTGGCACCAGCTAACGTTCCCAGACTCTCATTCTCCTTCTACAAATTGCTGGCCTTATCCTTGTCCCATTACCCGCCCAGCACCTACATATCAAGGATGCAGATGGACCAAGCTGGGGAAGAGTGTCTCCTTCCCTCCAGCATCCTCCAGGCAAGGGCTCATGGGTACTTTATCAGCCACCTGTGGGTGGATGGAGGTGCAGAGGGCAGTCCCCTCTCAGTGTTGAAAGGGTTTGTAGGGGACATTGCCCTCTTAGTGTCGGGTTCAAGAGAAAGGCCTACTTGATTTAAAAAAAATTACAAAATAACTCAGTGGGTGGTGAGTCCAGATTTCCCATAGACTATCACATACAGGGTTGTAGAAGCTCCTCCCCTTCCAAGCCCCCACCTTGAGTTTTGCCGTGCTTTTGAGCAGTATGTTTTCTGGGGAAGCTTTTGCCATCCCATCATCCATCGGTGGGTCTGCTCATGCTTCGTGCTTTGCTGCTGGGGACTTGGTGAAGACAGAGGCGGCAGTGGCAAGCCTCAGTCCGGGGAAGGTAAATTGGAAAATGAGCCGGGAAGGGAAGGGAAGCAGTGCCCGAGCAGCTGCAAGATTGTTCAAAGCCATTTTCTCCACTGGGCTAATCATTCCTCCCCGTGGCGTGGGGACACCTACGCGTTCAGAAGTATGCGTTTCTTTATTGCAGGGAGCAGCCTATTAGGAGAGACAGATTGTCTACCAGGAGTCGCTTGACTCCCACCTCCTCCATTCTCAGGCTTCTCCGCTCCCCCTAGAACCCTTACCCCCACAAGATAGCTCACCCACCTCTCTTCCCATTGGGAAGGGTTGTCAGTGATGGGAGGGGCCGGGCAGATTCAAACCAGCCCAGCTTGAGGAGTAGGAATAATTACAAAATCTCAGGCCGTTATCCAATTACTTTGACATGTGGCCATTCTAGGGAGTTCTAACTGGATTAAGTTCATTATAAAAAGATTAGTCCTAGAATGGGGACTGTGCATAACAAAGTGAACCTTCAAGTGTGCCGCTGCTGGGCCACCAAGGACTTAGAGAGGTGGGGGTGGGATAGAGTGAATGGCTTTGTTTATTGAATTACTGCTTAGGGATTTGCTGAGTTTTGTTCAGATGGAGTTTGTGGCTTAAAGCGACTCTCAGCTGTTTCCTGTTTGTTCTCCTCTCTCCAGAATGTTCCTCAATACCTTTGTAGTTATTGTCAAAGCAGTAATCCAAAATGCCTGCCCCTAATGTTCTGTGTGGACATGGAGGTGAAATTATTGATCAAAATGGATCTGAGACACATGAAGCTCATGTATTATTCATAGACCATATATGAATGCACATAGAGAGAGGACCAACACTCTTCTAATGCCTCCCATTTACATAATGTTTCCTGGCTCTGCAGAGCCGTTTCACATTTTTCATTTGACCCATGCAGCCATACTCTGGGGTATAAGTAGACATTATTGTAAAGATTGTGCCCATAATGAAATGAAGACTCAGAGAGGTTAATCCATGGTGACCTAGCCAGATAGTCATCCAAAACTGAGTAAGTGCTCAGATCTGCCTTGCCCTGCCTGATGGTCTAGAACAGCATTTCTAAACCTGTGGGTTGCATGTGAGGTATCCTGCATATCAGATATTTACATTACAATTCATCATAGTAGCAAGATTTTAGTTATGAAGTATAACAACGAAACAGTTTTGTGGTTGGGGGTCACCACACCATGAAGAGCTGTATTAAAGGGTCACAGCATTAGAGAGGCTGAGAAGTTTCCAGCAGCACACCCAAACTCAGCGAACACATGTATTTTAAACAGACTCTGTATTCATCTCTGATTGTTGACAATTTGAATTAATCAGACTGGTTGAAATCAGATTTTTTTTTTTAATTCCCTTTATTTGCAGTAAGGATTTTATCAGTGAGCATTTTTGAGCAACTCATTTGCCTACTAAATATTGCCATCCCTTTCTTGAGCTTGGAATAATTTTCATCTAGGAAAATGTCATGGTGTCTTCACTAGAGTGTGTGCTGCTGTTAAAATGGGGGGGTGGGGTGGGGGGAATTGGAAGGCGGGTCAATCACTGTCACTCTCTAAGAATGAATGCCCAAACTCTGTGCAAATGTCCTGGGGTAAGGTATAAATTAATAACCAATCTCTTATTTACTCTCTGGGCCCTTAAACTCCCTGTGGGGAACAACTATGAATTCAGATGCTAAGCACATAACCTCCTCTGTTAGGTGTGATCAGGACGGACATGTTAGCATTCTGTCTAAACTCCACCCCCACAGATACCTGGCAGCAGCCAGGTATGCTCCTCCCCATGGTTACCTGGCAACGGCCAGGTAGGCCTGGCCCTATAAAAAGAGCTGCTTGCCCCCTCCTGCTTCTCTCCCTTGCCTCTTGCCCCTTTGCTCCCCGTCTCTCCTCATTCCCTTCCGCCTGCTCTCCACGAGGTCATGGCCATCCCCTACTTCTCTACTCTCTCCTTCTCTCTGCCTTTCTCTGCCTCTGCCACCCTCTTAACTCCCCTCCCCATGCCCTAAATAAACTCTATCTATACTATACCATTTTGTGTCTGGTCCCTCAGGGGGAAGGGGTGCCCCGACATGGGCCCACCAAAACACCCCCTTCCCCCACACCCCACCAGAACATATTCTTATAGCTCTTTCCCTTTTTATGATCACAACACAACACCTCTCTGCTTTGTCTTCCTATGCCCACCATAGTATTGTGAACAGACTATCGTAGCTTTCTCTACCTAAGCGGCTCTTGGATATTCCATCTGGAGATAGAGCTGCAAGCAGCTTTTAACAAGAGCCAGAAAGTCCCTAGCTAATGATGTCTGTTTACCAGTGACCCTGATTCTAGACTCTGGTGACCCCATGACACCAAGAAGGCTTAAGAGGCATGACCTGAGTAGCCAGTTGGCCTATGTCTGGTGCCACCCTGATGGCCAACCATTCAAGACACATAAGGAAGGCTGTGCAGTGGTGGTCTGGCGGCAGGGATATGGAGGTACTTTGCAGGCCCCATGCCAAGGTATCCCCCTGAGAAATCATACCTTGTGACAGACCTGGTATAAGGGAAGTTTATTTGGGGGAAGGGAGGAGAGTGCAGACCTGGAGAAGGGATAGAGGCAGACAGACCTGAGTGCAGAGAAAGGGGGGGGGCAGAGAAAGAGAGAAAAAAGGACAAGGAAGAGGGGCTGGCCAGTAGCGCATCTCATCTGGTGGTGGTAAGTAATGACATAAGCCACCACTAGGTCCCTGGGAGGAGCCCAAATGTCTGTAAGCCAACCGAGCATTAGGCCTGGAGAAAGAATATATTTAAAGTTACAGTTACAGCAAAGGTTAAGGCAGATACCAGTTAGCAAGAAAAACAAAAAACCAAAACTTGTGCATAAGCAGAAATGTAGGTGGCTGCAGACCAGTGACCCCGTCTACCCTGTTTAAAATGAAACACAGACACAACAATTTATACAGTCTGCTACTCCCTAACGCAACCCAGTTTATAGGCCATGTTTAAAAGCAAAATAGATTGTTGGAGATACTCAGGATTCTCATTTGCAAAGAGTAAAGCCATTAACTCCAAAAAGAAAAGAGGAACTTAGTGGCTCATGAAACTAAAACATCATGAGCCTTTTGGCAAAGGGTTTAATCGGGTGGCTCAGAAATATCACTGAGACTTCAGATGATAGCTTCCCCGCTAACCTCTTCAGAGAGTAGGTGTATTCATAACTTTGACATTGCTGTAACCTAGTTCCTGACAGGATGACCTTAAAAGAGGAAAGGATTAGTTGGGGACTAGGGATATAGCTCAAGTGGTAGGATACTGAACTAGCCTGGTGGTACCCTAGGCTCAGTCGGTCTGGTGTGTGTGGAAATGGGTATTTGGGGTCCTGGTTTCAGAGAGATTTAAGTCTGTCATAGGCGAAGTCATGGCAAGTGGCTGTGTCCATGGTGAGAGGGACCATTGACAGCAGGCAGGATGTCTAAGTTAGGATTTTACTGCAATGAACAAACACCACGACCAAAGCAACTCTTTGAATTAATTTAATTGGGGCTGGCTTACAGGTTCAGAAGTTCAGTCTGTCGTCATCAAGGTGGGAGCAGGACAGCATCCAGGCAGGCATGGTGCAGGAGGAGCTGAGAGTTCTACATCTCCATCTGAAGGCTGCTAGCAGAATACTGGCTTCCAGGCAGCTAGGATGAAGGTCTTTAAAGCTCACACCCACAGTGACACATCTACTCCAACCAGGCCACACCTCCCAACAGTGCCCCTCCCTGAGCCAAGCATATACATACATACACAGGAGTATGAGTTTATTTATATAGTAGTATGTAGGCAGCAGAGCAGTTAGAACAGAACCAGGGGAGAGTAAAACCTTCCAATGTCTGGCCCCCAGTCTCCCATTTTCACTATCTGGCCTCCTAAAGGCTCCCTCATCACAGGCTTGAGCTAGCTTTAAGGCCTTATAGCCCAATGAAGAAACATAACACATTTCAAATCATAAGGGTGGAAAAAGGGGGGGTTACTTTTTATAGTGGTTCCTGTAAGAGTTTTGGAATGTATCCTTACTGGGCCCAGCTTGGTGATGCGCCTATCATCTGAACCAACTGTGGTTGCTGAGGGAGGGGATGCTCTATTCAGATCGACGAGGTCTATGTCACATGATATTCCTGGAGCCCAGCCTGGCCTGGTTCCACTTCTGGTCCCTTATGCCAAATGATACCAGATCTAGAGAGTGGGGTGATAACTTTGGGATTGACTGCTTGCTGTGTACCCTCCCCAGTGCTAGATCCTAAAGAAAGTGTTCACAAATGGGCCCAAAGCTTTGTGGTTTTCAGACTCTTCATATTAATGAGCCTGACATTTTACCTTTGGTTTGTTATATTCCAAATCCTGTGTACAAGTTAGTGTGCAAGTGATTCTCGGAGGGGCCTAGCAGCTGAGTAGTTATCACCTGCTCCTGCCAGGTGTGCCAGGTGTGTGCTGTGGATAAAAGAACCCGCAGCCATCCCAGCACTCTCTCTGGTCCCACCCTCTCTCCCTCCCTCTGACTCTCTCTGTATGTCTCCCTGCCCCTCCTTCCCCCCCCCTCTCATTCTGTCTACATGTCTGTCTGTCTGCCCCTATCCGTTCCTCTGGTCCCTGTTCCCTTCCCTTTCCCCAGTAAACCTCTTTTACAGCAAATCTGTTACTAGGCATAATTTCTCAGGGATACACCTTGGCATGGACCCACCAAAAGTTTCCAGACCCCGCACATTTTTTATCATACCAATGTCAGGATTGGATATTAATATGGGGACAATAAGTTCTTAATTCCTGAAGGAGGCAATGCATTGATGGGAGTTTGGCTCTTCCACTTAGGAACAAGTCCTGAACACCACATTTATGATAAGGATCACGTCATTGGCCTATGCGATTTATCAGCAAGCTGAGAGGAGATGCAAGGGGGAAAGACGGCAATCGAAACTCCACTGAAAGGGAAGCAATCAGAAACAAGCAGCTAAAATCAGAACACAGCATCATCTTTCGGTTGCTAAAACTGATAAGGCTTCAGGTGTCCCAGCCCCAGGGCCCTTTTTGCTCTTTTGACAGAATGTAGCTCACTGTCCCTATACTCCTTCAGCAATGACATCAGTCCTGAGCTACCCTGAGTGGTCCCTTCTGAGGTACACAGCTTAACCTCCACATCCCAGTCCTGGGAGCCCCACCCCCGTTGCCACACCTGCTGCCTACAGGCTGGTATTCGCACATCCCTTTATGCTCTTCAGGGTGTGTGTCTCGTGACAGACCTGACAGCTTTCAATTTATTAGGCTTATTAGCAAATAAAACTGTCCTGAGAAGCGTAGATTTGATATCTGGAAGATTCATTTCAGGAATGATTTAATGCAACCTGCCTGGTAGTTTATCTCACGTCTCTGGGTTAGAACTAAATCACTCCTCTTCCTGTTGATGTCCTTAATGTGATGGTTGGTGTTTGCAAAATAAAGAACCTAGAGACTCTAGCTGATTCCCTTTTTTTTTTTCCCTTTTTTTAAAGCTGAGATAATAAAAATACTTTAACTTTATACACTTAGGAGATTCTGGGTGTTTTTTGCTTGGTTACTCTCAGTGATATCGTTAGAATGGAAATGGTGGGGAGTGTATTTAAAACCATAGTTCTTCTCAACTGCTGATTTGTAGCAGTGGGAAATCACCCGCCTGCTCTTGAATCCCTGTCTGCACAAAGAACTGGTGACATCTGGCATTCAATATGACAAACCTATAGAGGCTCCAGCCAGGACCAGTCCATCATTTAAGTCATCTTGTTCTTAAGCCCTGGGCTGCTATCATACTTCCTCAGGATGAAGACCTGAACACAGAAAACCTGTTATTACCAAACCAGCCAATGGCACTTACCAAGGGCTATTACTCTCCGCTAGCATTTATCACCCGCGTCTCATTTGACACTTATCATTTATTGCCTGACAGTTTTATTTATCTTTTATTTTATCCTCCCAGTTGGATTACCATCTGCTGAGAGCTTGGGTCTTACAGCTAGCTCTTTTCCGGTTCTGTTTCTGCTGCTTCCTACCTGGGTGACGATGGCTATGCAAGTTAACCCCTCACCTCGGTTTGTTCAGTTCTGAAACAGGAATAAAAACAGAATGGCAGAAATAAATGACGGGGCACGTGAAGAAACCTTTAACATGGTGACGAACACAGGGAAAGTGTTCACAAAGAGTGGCTATTTGCTGATGTGAGAAAGTTAGTAATATCCCTGGCAGAATACACACTCTTAGACCTTAGTTCATTCATGTGCCAAGATCCCTTGTGTAAAAGTTTAAGGTGTATGACTCTAAGATGGCTCAGTTAGAGCATGTACAAAAGGTCACTTCATTGCATTTTAGAATTATGTATGGTCTTTTGGAAAGTAGAGGTATATAAGTAGACGCTATACATATAATTAATATATATACCTGAAAATTAGTTCCTCCCGATGAAGACATTTAGAGAAGCTTATTTGGTAGAAAGATATCTTCTAAAGGTACTTTCTCTGCTTGGGATTCCTAGCAACTTAAACCTCCCTCTGTCTTGTGTACACCAGTGCTCTGTTTTCCAAGCCCTCTTCAGAGAACATGCTCAGATCCACTTGAGCCTTCTTGAATGTACAAAGCTTCTTTAACTCTGCAGCAGAAGAATCTACACTTTGGGGAGTATTTTCTTTTTCATCTAGCCTACGCTCACTGGATAACAGATCAACTACTGTTCACATCTAGGCACATACTTGTATGCCTCTTGTTAGCTATTACAGCCCTGTGAGTTAGGAGCTGGGTGATGGTGGCGTCCCATGCTAAAATGTGCCCAAGCCCAGCAGCAGCACCTGAAGCCCTGTCAATCATGGTCTTTTCCTGCAGCAGGTTTGGATTTGCCACCCAGGTGCTAGCATCCTGCCTGCTCGTGCTTTGTCTGCCTCGGGTCCTCTTTAATTCTGTGTTCAGGCTCTTTGAGCGCACGCACGCGCGCGCATCCTCTCATCCATCTATTCTGAGTTACTTGCATGTTCTAGGACACTGGTGATGACTTGGTCCCGTGCCACTGCTCTGCTGAGGATCTGTCCACACGGTATGCCCAGGTACCTCAGCCTTCCGAATTGGAATAGATTATATTCTGTGATGATTGTTCCACAGTAAAAGGCATAAAGAAGGGGGATTGAAAAGTCAAATCACACTATCCAAGTATCCTGGAAGTGTTCAGATCAATTGCAGGCTCCAGAGGTTTCTTATAAACCAGTGCCATCTGCGGAAGCAGCACAGCCATTCAGCCAGGTGATTGTCCTTCCTAAGTATCAGGTGATGTGCTATGAAGTTTATATCCTATGTACTAGCTAAATGCCCTTTTCTCACAAACAA
Organism: Mastomys coucha; assembly: GCF_008632895.1. Lineage (NCBI taxonomy): Eukaryota > Metazoa > Chordata > Mammalia > Rodentia > Muridae > Mastomys > Mastomys coucha. Next base: position 30,809,590 of record NW_022196911.1, read on the forward strand.
TAATGCCTTGTATTAGAACAAAAGATTCTGCACAGAAGAGATCTGTTAAAGTACATCTGTGCTACGGTTAAATATAGATGAGATGCCCTAGGGGAAGCCGGAGGGCTAACTTGCCTAGGACAGGTTGAACATCCCTAATCCCAACTGCTTGGGACCAGAAGTATTTTGAGTTTAGGGTTCCTCCCCTCTGGATTTTGAAGAATTTGTTTGTGTGTACTGAGATATCTTGGGACTGACCCAAATCTAAGGCCCCAAATCATTTTTGTTCCATATACACTCGCTTCACATGGACTAAAAGTAACCTTGCTCAACATTCTTAGTACACCTGCATTGTCTTCAACCACACTCAAATTCCACTCCCCATGCTGGGAAATCATTGTGGTTTATTTTATGTTAAAACAAGGATTCAGGGTAAGGAGGCAAGGGAGTATATAATAAACACACAGGCTCTGCTATGGGCTGTGCGGATGGAACCTCCTGGATTTGTGGCTACGTTGGACACTTGAATTCTAGCAATCAGAGAAAGGCCAAAGTTTCAGTGTGAATCCAAAGGTCTGTTTTGCAAAATAAGAGTGTCAATCCCAACCATTACTGTTGGCTGCAGTGCTGAAAGCCAAGGTGCACAGAGAACTGGGCGACTCACAAAAAAACAGTTCACTATGGAGTGCTCAAACTGGAAGAACCCCTTACCCATGTCGGGGACTTTCTTCACCATCCCCAGGACACTGGTGGTGAATGCCAGACCCTCCCCCTCGGCTCCAAGAGGTTGATACCATTTAGAGACCAGACCCCAGTCTGATCCACAGTTGATCAATCCCCCAACATGAGTGCCCCATCCCCATCTACATCCCCAATGTACCCCTCCCAAGCCAAACTGTTACATCTCTGCCCAAAGTTCTCAGTATCCTCTGTACACATACACACACACACACACACACACACACACACACTTCTCCCTTTTACTTCATTCTCCTTGAGGGTTGAGGAGATAGCTGTGCAATGATGCATGGCTGGTCTCTCGCTTTCCTGTGGAACACGCTAGAATACCATTCCTTTTCTCATAGGTAAACAAGAGTCCTGTATGCTCCTGTTATCATCATCTCCCCTCACCCCCACCCCAAGCCCCACCCCCTGCCTCTGTGCTCTGGACACAGTCATCACTTCTCTGCTTCTTTGCTATGCTGGCCTTCTTCCTACCCCAGAGGCACATGGCAGCTTTTCTCCCTGATAGAATTCTCATTCTTCAAACCCAGTGACCTGCCTCCCCCGTACACTGATGGCCATGTGTCAGAAGCTAACTTCCATCATACCACAAGCCCAGTTGCCAATAAGATCTCCTGTGGTTTATTCTCTAAGGGCATCCACCAAACTGGAAGCTCCCAGAGAGCAGTTTCACCATGGTAACCCCTGTTCCTGGCATCAGAGAAGCACCTGGGAGATGCCCAATGTACTAATAACTATATGTAAATTGACTAACCTAGTGATACCAGCATTTCTTCCCTTCAACCCCATACCACACTATGTACATTAAGGGTCGTGCTACCCAGCATTATGAGATATCATGAGCTTTGGAAGACTCTGACCCTTATTCTAGCATAAAGTTAGTGGCTCATATAATTCTTTCCTAGAAGTCTTTCAAAGACCACAGGCTTGAATAGGAAAGCTGTGATCCAGGAGAGGCATGTGAACAGCCTGGCTCCCATCTACACCAGGCAGCTTTGGTTGAAGTCTGAATGCTCATTCCACTCATTCTCCACCCTTCTGCTCCACTCCCACCCCAAGGGTGACCTTCCCTAGTAGAGGAGCCTAATCAGAAGAATGGCATTCAAGAGTCCTTATTTGATAGGTCAGGTTCATCTCATTGTTTGAAATATGCTTGCAGTCGGATGGTTTTTGTTGTTTTGTTTTCTTTTGTTTGTTTCAGAAAAGATATAAACAGATTTATTTCTTTAATGTTCCCATTTTGGGAAGAACATTCTTTAAACAAATATCAGACACAAATACAAAGCATGCTCCTCAAAGAAACCGTACCGAGGTTGTCTGGGCATGCTGTGAAGGGATGGCTCTGAGTTTCCCCAGGGCCCAGGGAACCAGAACACAATGTCATAGTTTGTGCTGGAACTCTTTGTAATCCAGTACATCACATATCTCAAAGCCCCAGGACTCTGAGGCTCCTTCAAACTCCCATTGGCCAGGCGCTACAGGTATTATTGACTCAACAAGCTTCCCCACTTAAAGGTCTTCTCATTGTGCGATGCTGACAAAGAAAATGGTCAATCAGAAAATACATATTGATGTTCTGTGGGTGAATTAAAACACACCCAGACCAGAAGGCAGGCTGCAGCCCTTGACTTTCAGCAAAATACATTCAGCTTGTAATGATTAACTCGGACACAGTTTCCAGGGCATACCTGCCCACCAGGCTGGTTAAGTCAAGCAAGGCTTCCTGGAGGGTGTTGCTAGAGTGGCTTTCAGATCACGATCTAGAAAGAGATGAGTTGAATCTGAAACACTACAGCGTGTGTGTGTGTGTGTGTGTGTGTGTGTGTGTGTGTGTGTGTGTCCTTGTTAGATACCCTCTCTGAATCTATTTCTAATTTGCAAGCTGAGGACAGTGCCTACATTATAAAGCTGTTCTTTCTTGTTACTTTGTTTTCAAAAGCTATTATATAAAGTAAATAAGGCATTGAAAAATAGCCAGACCTGCAATAGATATTCAAGAATGATGAGATATTATGTGTGGTCACTACTGTTTGAATGAATTCCCACACTCCCTTATGCCACCAGAGCTTAACAGGTTTTCTGCTCTCCTGAGACACATCCTTCATCCCAAAGGATGCCTTTGCTCTTCAAGATTGAACTTGAGTGTTGGTTCTAAGAACTATGTGCTATCCCCCAATATACCCTTGCAGCCTCTTGCCTTCCTATCACCTTTGTGTGGACCCACCCCTCCATGGAGACACTTCCTGAAGACTAGTGGACCAGCCCTTCCATAGAAACACTTCCTGAAGGGTAGGTCCACATTAGCCTACCAGCCTTGAGTAATGCTGTACCATCTGCCAGCAGGGTTCACTCAACCTGGCAATTAAATTGTTTGTAGAAGACAGCAAAGCCGAAGTCCTGAGGGAGGGGGCTGCTGGGAAGCAAACCAAGCCCATCACCCCCAACTGTCTCTGTAGTTGGGTGTTTGTTGTCTCTTATTCAGCTTACTTTCTTCTGCCTGATAAAGCAGAATAAAGCCCTAAGTGAGAAGGAGGGGAGCAGCCATGCAACCTGCTCAGCACCATTCAGTAAACACTAGCTGAATCAAAAAAGAAAAGAAAAGGCCCTCCTCCAGCATTGAATTCATTGAATTCTGCCCATCCTATCAGGGTCTTCCAATGAAATCCTCCTTGGCCCTCCATAGGGTCTAGCCCCAGAGGGTCTTTGCCTTCTACCCATCACTTTCCCCATTTGAATGCTTTTTAAAGCCAGAGACCTCAAGGTCTTAGACTCAAGTCACAGGACATACCGAGCTTCTAAGCTAAGGAACTAGCTCTTTGGAGCTTTGGTTTCTTCATTCTTCAAAAAGCAAGTGTGACTGTGTGAGCTTGTGTGTGTGTGTGTGTGTGTGTGTGTGTGTGTGTGTGTGTGTGTACAATCTCAGATGCCATCCACTTTTATTTAGAACAGGGTCTCTTACCAGCCTGGAATTTACCAAGCAGGCTAAACTGGATGGCCAGTGAGCCCCAGTGATCCACCTGCCTCTACCTGATTACAAGCATGTGCCATTAAGCCTAGCTTTTCTTAATGTGTATTCTTGAGATCCAACTCAGGTTCTCCCCCTCACCATCCCCCAATATTATATTTCAGCTATGTATTCTCTCTCTCTCTCCCTCTTTCTCTCTCTCTCTCTCTCTCTCTCTCTCTCTCTCTCTCTCTCTCTCTCTCTCTCTCTCTCTCTCTCTCTCTCTCTCTCTCTCTCTCTCTCTCTCTCTCTCTCTCTCTCTCTCTCTCTCTCTCTCTCTCTCTCTTTCTCTGTGTGTTTATGTGTGTGTGTCCTTTCTCTCTCCCTCTCTCTATCTCTCTGTTTTGCTCCTGCCTCTCTCATGATCAGGTCGAGTCTGCTGGCCATGTTCTGTCTACTACTGTCTCTGTCTGTTCCTGACTCTTCCAGATGCCTCTGGCTGTTCTTGCTCATAAACAAGAAAAACTTTCTTATACTATGGAGCAGTGATGTCATCAGTTTATCTCCCCAACCCAACAAATATGATACTTACCCCCTCTGGACTTTAAGAATTAGGAGGAGGATGCTTTTAGCAGACTAGGGCTTTTGTTCACACCCTCAGCCTCAGCAAGGTATGCTTTGCTACCTCAGTACTTTCTGGGTACTTGTGTCTTTGTTTAGGCCTCGTCCTGTCCTGTCTCGTGAAGTTTTCTTAATGATAACAACGCTGTTCATATGTGTGACGTACCAGTATTGCTTTGCTGGCTTAGTTGTGGCAGTCACATAGGTAGGTGGCTTGGGTACAATATAACCTTTTGAGGACAGGAACTGTGTCATGTTCTGGTAGCTGCTGCTGAATTAATTAACTCTTCTGTGGACCAGGCTGCATCATGAAGTCAGACACAATACACAGCATCTGCCTTTGAAGGCTGTTGAAGCCTTAGCAGGTATGTGGGTTTAGCTGTGTGTTAGCTTGTGACCTCCCCCAGCCTCAAGCACGCTGGACCAGACCTTGTCCTTGCCACAAAAAAAGCAGCTAGCCCACTTGGGTGGAGTTACTGAGATAAAGAAAGCCCTTTTGTCCAGCCACTTCTCTGCCTCTCCTGAAGTTCCTGCTAGGAGCCACGCCCTGCTGAGCTGCTTCACCTGCCTTCCGGGCAGAACAACAAGATGCTAATTAGGCCACTAGATCCTGGCTTACTGGGGGGGATGGGTTTCCTAGCCTATATATTCTCCGACTCTGAAATACACATTGGACCTTGATCAGAGTCTTTTGACTTGGTCTGGTTATTTCTATTGCAGTCCAATTCCCCTATTTATCCCCAGGCCCCTGCCTCTTTTTCAGGAACCTGGTTTGTGGAGCTGCTGGCAGCTTCATTAGCTGTCATCCCTCTGTTCTCAGAACAGTCTTTGGAGGAGGCATTTCTGTTTTACAGTAGAGAACTGATTGAGAACACAGGCACCTTCCTGGGTTACCCACACAGTTAGATTCTACAATTTCCTTTAGGTTCACTGGCTGATCACTAACCGGTTTCATGGGAATATCTCTGGGGGAGGGGCTCACCCACCGTCCACATGTTGATGGATTGACCCATGGTCATCACACCAGGATCTTGCTGTCTGTGAGATATTTGTCAACCGAGAAGCCAGGGACTAGTGTGCTCTCTGCTCCTTCTGCCGCCTTCTGTCCCTTAGAGGACAGAAGCGAGAAAAATCCACAAACTGAGTCTTTTCTTTTTTCCTCTTCTTTTAACCCTTATCTGTACCAGAAGAAAGATTTGATAATATATGGCACCTTCTAAAACAGAAAAGTGCCCAGAATAGAGTAAGATACCAGGATTTGGGGGGTTCCTTGGGCAAAATGATCCACATAAGTCTTAGCCTCCTATCACAGAGCACCTGACCACAGGCAGCCATATTTCCCTTGCAATAGCAGACCCTCTCTATAAGGGGAACTTGTGTCCCTCAGGGAGTGAATAGTATCCAGAACACCTACTGAAATGCCTGCTTACCACTACCCGTCATGAGCCCTTGCCATGGAGCATGGCCTGACAAACAGGCAGCATTCAGACACTCAGCGGAAGTCGTCAAAAAGAATTTTCAAAGTCTCTGAATAGATGCCCAGGCAGGCCTGCCATGCCAAGGGTTTGCCTTGACTGAGCACCTCTTCTCTGCCAGACACCAGGCTCAGCCCTCTGTGCTTTACCTACCTAGAGTTCCCCGCACTGCCAATGCAAGGCCACACAGTTTACATCTGGTGTAGCTGACCTCTTCGTCACCATTGGTTGGATTTAGAGACACCTAGGAGAATTGGAGAAGCACCCTTCTTGGCATCTGTGAGGGGTTTCCAGAGAGGATTTACTGAAGAGGGAAGACGTATCCTGAATGGTAGCCAAACCAAACCAACTCTGAAGGCAAGGATGGAATGAAAGAGAAAAAGAAGAAAGCCAGCCCAGCACCTTGACGCCCAACCTTTGCCTCTTGTCTACCACGCTTTGAGCTGCTCAGTCATGCTCTCTAACATGATGAACGAACTTTCTGAGATCAGAGACCAAACTCCCTCCTTGTCTCTGTTGGATATTTGGTAAATGGATGAAAATGGTAACCGGCTCTGTGTAACTTGCTCAAAGTCGCCCACCAAAGAAGACTCCAGATTGGAAAACGAGTTGCCTGACCTCAGAGCCACAAACAATAGCTTACATGTCTGTCTGCGTCCCTAGTGTGCTGATGTGAAGAAAATTAGCAACGCCTCTATCTGCTCCACTATGGAACCTTTCATCCAGTGGGAATGTCCCCTTTCCAGTTGTGATTTTCAGAACTGCCACCGAGAATAGAGCCACCTACAAACACTGAAATTTGGATTCCTTCTCATTGGGGACAGTGCCCAAGAATTTGTCTTTCACTGTTCCCTAGAGGGCTCCTCACTACTTCAGACCAACCGGGACCTCCATTCTGTGTCAGGGGAGTGACTTGTGCTGTAGATGTTTGGCTAGCTAAAGCTCCCCACCCCCAGGCCTCTGTAGATGTGGACAGGGGACAGAAGGCAAACATGTCCTGGGGGCTCAAGAACAACCCACAAAATCAGTCAGCCCTGAACCTAACTTTGAAAAGAGCACGTGTTGCCTCTACACGGAGGTCAGCCCAGAAGACACCATGGTCAGGAGGGGGACATCTACTGCAACTTCTTTTGGAGCATCCCGAGAACTGGGTAATCTCCCAGGGTGACTCCCTTCCCCATAAATGCTATGCTGAATTGATTTTTTGAGGTACAAGTAGACTTCCCAGGTAGACTTTAGATAGGTAATCTGCCAGTTAGAGACAGCAGTTCCTCCAGAGATGCTACGAGAGTTTATATCCCAAGAAGTCTCTCCAGGTCCATTCCCCATGTTGACATTGATTCTGGGCTTGCCTAGCCTTCAGTACTGCTGCTACAGTGTGATTGACAAGAAAACTTGGAGTAGGTTGGAACTATGTGTGTTTGGTGGTTTAGGGTGTGTGTGTATGTGTGTGTGTGTTATTTCATTTACAACCATGTCTTTGAGCTTCTACATATGTTGAAGCATATGTAAAAATTCCACTCCTCTTTTAAGCTAAATAATAATATTCCATTGTGGGCTTACCCCACATTTTGTTTGCTCATCCATCAGCAAAAGCTTGGATTGCTTCTGCCTCTGAGATGTGTGACTAACACTGCTGTTGGGTGTGTAGATTCCTTTTCAAGACTATGCTTTTAAAATTCTATTAGGTATATACCCAGCAGGGAAATTGCTGGATTATGTGGTAATTCTGTTTTTAGCCTTTTATGGAGTGGCCATACTATTTTTATAGCAATGGCACCATCTTCCCTTCCTGTCAGCAGGGCTCAAGTGTTACAATCTCTTCATGTCCTTATCAGTTACTGCCTAATTCCTTTTTTCCCACGTAGCCATTTTGCTAGATACGACATGATACCTCATTATGGTTTGATCAGCGTTACTGTCACGATAGTGAGGGTATCGTCATGTCCTTAAACTGTTTGTGCATTGTCTTTGGAGAAGGGTTTTATTCCAGTCATTGACCTGTGTTTTAGTTGGGTTCCAAAGCTGCCACTACTGTCAGGTGGACTCCCTTTTAACTAATGGTGAACCAGAGTGCTTGTAAGTAGGTTGTTAACAATGTTGGAGTCAGACTGGAGAAATACAGGCGTGAAGTCAGAAAGATGAATTAGATCGAAGCAGCAGCAAGCTCCCCAGGAGTTGGCTTTGCAGTGTGGTCGGCTTGAGAAATGATGAGGGCCAGAACCAAGGCAGCGGAGATGAGTAACTGAATAATTAATAATTACTATCTGCTCGCTCCTGCAAACTGCAGTCCCCTAACTGAAGATGCACGTTCTGCTTAGAGAAATGAACCCCTTCTCAGGACCTCGTATCTACTCCTCCCCAACCATTGGGTACAAAGACTCGTCCCTTTGGGGACTAAGACTTACGGTCTCGTGGCTGTCCTGATTTCTGAGATATTGCTCCCTAGAGAAAGGCACTGTTGCTACTGGATGCTGTTGGATGAAAACGTGTCCTTGGTAGAGTGATCTCTGCTTGGGGGGTGATGGGGGCTGGAGAGGCTAGTAGGGATTCTCTATTCCACCCAGCTGCAGAGTTCATGGGCTGACCCTAGTCAGCTGCCTTTTAATCCGTTTCCTAGCAGCAGCTTGAGCTCTGAAATGCATCATTTTGTCAGTCAAGGGACCAAGACCTCACTTGTTACTGCCTTTGGATATAACAAATGACAATCTTTTTCCCTTTATTTGAAAAAGCAATGGAGCTTGGAGTTGGCAAACCTGGTCTTGACTTCGGGATTGACTGAGCATCTCGCCCTCCCCATCTAGCTTCTGTGTCTGTAAAATCAAGGTTATGGTTCCTGCAGGCTTCACAAAGCCCGAACATTGCCTTACTCTGCATCTGGTCCTGCGGAGATGGGGAAGCTAATCCTGGCCCTTTCTACAGTTAATTTTCAATTCTCAAAGTGATTTTGCATTCGCCTTCTGAGGCATTCACAAGCACTGGAACCCAGAACTGAGTTAGGTAATTAGAGAAGATGCCCATGCAGGTCCTGTAGGCTCAGCCCAGCTCTGGAAATGTTTCCAGCTCTCCACAGGTCAGTCAGCTTGGTCTAATTTTGGAAGTGGCAGCTAGCATGGCTACTTCCGGCTTCCTGGTGTATGTGTGGTTGCAGCTGCCTCAGTGGGTCCGATTTGCAATGGCATTGTCATTCCAGAAAGTCACCCTAGAGGCTCCCCTGGAGGTGCTCCTCATAACACATCTGTAAGCATCTAACCCCTTCAGCTCCAAAACTGGCCAGTGGCTACCAGATGGTTGGGCTTTGTCCTAAACTCTCGATAGTAGCTACTGTTACCTGCCCAAACGGATTGGCAGGGTTTAAGAAGACATCCAAAACAACCAGCAAATGGAACCTGTTTCTGGTTCTTGAAAGGTACCCTATAAGTACTGGTCAAGTCTAAACCTGAAATTAGGGCTACTTGCCACCCGATGAGGGAGACAGTTGCTTGCTCACCTCCGGGGTGGAACCTGAAGGCTGCTTCCCACTTTGCCTTCTGCCCTGCATGCACTGTCTACACCTGCTCACAGGTAACTTTGGGTTCTCAGAGGGGAGGACAAATTTCCCAGCTAGAAATAAGGTTCAGGGGTTGGGGTTGGGGGTATAGCTCAGCGGCACAGCATTGCCTAGCATGTCCGAAGAAGGAGAGAGGCGGGGGATGGGAAGAGCAGGAGGGAGGCTGGACTGAGTTCAGTTGTACTCAGGTTGAACAGAGGTTCAGTTTGGGATTAAGGGGAAATAAGTGAAAGGAATGGAAAACACTGGACTCTGTATTACACAAGGAGAAAGACTAGAACACAAAAGCCCACAGCCCTAGCAATGGAAGGAAGGGCTAGGAATGCCTTGGATTCCAAAAGTCAGCATCATAGAAACACGTGGGATTGGGGTGCCTCACACGCCATGTTAACACATAACACTCAGTCTTATCCCTGGGGTCCCTGGGAGCAGCCAGAAGTTTGTCTAGTAAAATGAAAGTGAGAAAGACAAGAGGGGGTGGGGGCCGGGG
>NW_022196911.1:30819466-30864211 GCF_008632895.1 Mastomys coucha
GGGGTGAGCTGAGCAGCGGAGAAATAGGCAGCGGTCCTACAGTATGAGATCTCACGGGTCACAGGACTTTTGTCTAGTACTGCAATTGCCAAACTTCTCTGGGGACATGCCAGGTGACAAGTGCTTTCAGCTTTGCTGTCCAGACACTGTTGGTGCAAGTGTCATTCTGCTGTCTGTTGCAGAGATGGTGCGTCAACAATGGCCACAGCCCAGTTCCTTCCTGTAAACAGGGCTTCGGGTGGAGGCTGGGTTCCGTTCACAGATCATAACTAGCCAGCATCCAGCTAAGAACCCTGAGAAGCATTTAGGAGATATTAGGAAGGCAGCCTAGTCAGGTTTGTGTTTATAAAAGCCCCCTGATTTCCGAATAGAAGTCAACGGGAAGGAAACAGATTTGAGCAACTCCAAGGGAGGGCACAGTGCCCTGGGTGAGGAGAAGGGGGATAGATGGATAGGCAGGTGTTTGGGAGCAAAATAGGTAATATTCAATGATTAATCAGATATGAAGACTATGATGAGCGAATATTAGGATAGACAGATGTCCAAAGGTCTGATTTGTAGAAGGCTTTGGGGTTCGGATTGATCCCTCTTCTGCTTTTGTTCCACCTAATGATTTGTTGAAGCAAACCATTTCCCCAGGACAGTCTGAGCGGCAGCATATGTCTTCCATGTTTAGATCCACAGTCCTGGGCCTAGCCATAGAGCTCGGGGCTGAATCAACCTGGGCTTATTTCCCAGGAGTTCACGTGCCCGTCCGTATAATCACACGTCTGACGGCTCTGATGCTTCAAACCTCACAATGCACGTAGACAGGCTTTTCCCTTCTACACAGTTCAGTGAGATATTTGTACATTTACAGGTATCAGGGGACTCTCAAATGTTTGTCCAATAAATGTGTGTCCTGCATTTAAGACAGAGAGAATTCCTTAGCAACTAGCACCCATGTTCTCTGTTCTCTCAGCACCCTGGAGCCAGCCCCTCTCTGTCTTAGGCCAGCCTGCAAGTGTTCTCTGCTCCCCAGAACTGTGCATTCCTGGGTCATTAATATCCTGAAGCCCCATGCAGTGTGCTGCCTAGGAACCTCTCTGTGGTTGTCACTGACCCCAGACTAAAACTCCAGGCCTTCATCCTTGCATGCATCTGCAGTTACATTCCAGCTCCTCTCTCACCCTCCTGATCCCCCTCCCCTTCCTTCTACCTCTTCCACTCGCCTCCTTATGCCACCCTCCAGGACCTCCTGATTTTGGTCTTCCCCCACAGACCTACCTGCACATTCCCATGCCTATAGGATTTTGTTTACACTTGTCCCCATCCCACCCCCTGATTCACTTGTTCCACACAAGATTGGCTCATCTGCAAACCATTCCTTGGCTCACAACTGAAGCATGAGGTTAGTAGTTACTTACCTTAGAGAGCCTCCCTTTTCTCATCTGTGAAATGGAAGTCCCTTGCATGGCAGATAAGGAGAAGTAACAGGAAAAACCTCCCAGAGTGCATTTCGAATGTGACCGTGTTCTGTACATCATGGCTCTCTTTCCCCACAGCCCTACACGAGCGGTGAATACACTCCAGCAAGCTTTTATGCACCATCACCTATGTAGAAGAGTGTGTCACACAGAGTGCATGCTTTGCTGAGATTAACCATGTTTTCTTACTTAATTTGAAGAGGTACAAGGCAGAAGTTATACGCAAACTCATCTTCCTCTCTTTGTCATTCCGTCATCAGTTTGGGGAACTTGATGATGCTACCTGAGGGAGCTAGGGAGGGAGACGGCTAGGAGCCGGAATGGGAGGAGAGACAGCCGGAGCCAAGAGGACGGCAATAAATGTGCGCATTTCCCAAAATCAACTTTGCCTCATTTTTAATTTCGCTAATGGCTACTCTTCATTTGAGATGTCATCCTGAAATAACTCTTTTAATAAAGGAGAATGAATGCACTCGTTTTTCCCCTTCCTTCCTCTGCATCAGCAAGGACTTGGTGCAATGATGTATGTCACCCTTTTATTTTAATTAAGCATATAGCTCTGAGAGGCTTGTAAAAATGTTGCCAACAGAGAAATGCTTTAACGGATGTGAACTTGAGGTTGGCTTGTCCCATATATCTTTACCACATAAAATTGCCCTCCCCATTTCGCACGTGAGGTGAATGGATGAGTCGGGGTTCGCCTCTGAGTGGCCGTGTTTCAGAAGGAGGGTGTTTGGAGTTGCCGAGAACAGGAAGCTGTGTGTTCGAGAAGGTGAGAGAGAGGGAAGAGCTGCTTTCTGTCCATGATGTCACACAGGGGACTGTCCTTAGGAATAGAGTTTCTATGTCACTTTAATGCCCACATGTCAAGTGACAGATGATGTCTAAACACACCGCCAGTTTTTGAAAGGAGGAGAAAGAAAACGGATTTTAAATCAAGAACTTTGGATTTAAATGTAAGCAAACTAACTCAGAGCCCCTGGACTCTTATTAACTTAGCCATTCTGCTAAGCTGCTCCCGGCCCACATTCTCAGTGCAGGAGCGAAGCAGCGCACCCCGATGATGACACCACAGACAGTTGTTTTACCAGAGACAAGGGAACAGACGACTGAGCAAGGCATTGTGGATATTTACACACCGGCTTATCTCCTACAGATCACTGCGTGCAGTGTGGTGGCTTTAGTGTGTGATGTTTCTAATTCCTGTTTTCCAAAAGTACAGGAAAACGGACTCTGTTGAAACAAGCAGTGTGTGTGTGTGTGTGTGTGTGTGTGTGTACGCATGAGCACACACACACATACACACTCATGAAACATAAGTGGCCAAAACAGAGATTAAGTTGCATCAAAGAAGACTTAAAAGGAAATTCCCTAAGGCCCAGAGAAGTGAACTTGAGCTGAAGGCATTTTAGAATGAGTCAGATGCTGCTGGAATGTGAAATCTCACTGAGCAGCGCTGTAAAGATGCTCTGATAGCACATACAGGGGCTGGGCAGTCCAGCCTCGTACTCGGCATCTATATTCCCTCCACACACCTACAATTGTCTCGCTGGTGAATAATTCATCGAGAGGTTATCCTTCCTGCTTCTAGTTACATTGTTGCTCTTGCTCTCTGCTGAACTGACCCGGGCCTGTAAAGCTGGTGTGATTCCCTATATCCAGTGTGTCTCAAGGATGGATGTTAGCTCCATGAGAAAGACTATAAATAAAGACCTCCCAGGTAGAGGGAGTGTGACCAGAAAAGGCCACGTGAGACAAGCTTGCAGACCTGAGGGCAGGCCTAATGTACTGACTTCGTAGCCTTCCACTGGCTTCTTCTGGGTTTATGCCTCTAGAGGAACCATATATCCACCAAACCTTAGCACTCTATAACCAAGGTCACTGTTACAGAGTTTGGCATCGGAGTAACTCAAGGATCTAGAAATTTCCTCTTAAGAGAACTCAAAAATAAAGAACAACTGCTTTCATACCAGACACTGGCCCCTCCCTGTGATTTTAACCTCTCTAAATCTCTTAGTACAGCCTAAATATTGACCATCACTCTCCTCTAGCGCATATTGAGTAATACCAAATTGAGTGAAAAGCGCCCAAAATCACCACAGAAGAGGGTTCTCAGATGTTAGAGCTCTTTCATCGATTGTAACTTTAGGTGACCAGTGTGTACAACTCAAACCATAATTTCCCATTATTGCTGACAATAATACCAGGGAGGAAAATAAAGGCCTGCGGTGTTAGCTATGAGGGCGAATGAATAGATCCCTGACTCATCTTAGGCAAGGGACGTCCTTTCAGTTTTTACTGGGAAAAATAATGTTCTTTGTTTCTTTTGGGAAAAAAAATCACATATAATCTAATTTTGGAGTATGAAAAGATTCTTCTGATATTGTACCACATGAGGATAACAATTATAGAAGGTTTTTGGTATCTTTATAGAAAGTTCCCATGCATAGTAAAATAAAGTCAGGTTGCATACCATCATTGTGAAGTTTCCTATTTTACTTCTCAGTATGCCATAGTCAAGTCTCTACAACAGAACATAATTTCTTCCTTATATAACTACATGTTGTATGAGACATCCTGGGACTCAGTTTGAAACTAACTTGGCAATCTTAGATAAAGATTCAGATTGTTTCTAGTATTACTGGATGAATACTGTGCTAGCTGACATTACATACTTATCTCTGCACAATACTACAAGTGTCCCTGTAGGACAAAACTTCCATAGTAGAGTCTCGGGCCAAAGGGAATGAATACCTTATTCTTATATGTGTATTACCAAACAGGCTTAGTGAAGTTCAAGTGAAGTTGTAGCTTTTGCTTTAATTTAAGTTTAATGCAAAAAAAATTTAAATTTTTATGTTAATGTTTGACTTCAAAGAGAAAAACATAGATGTGTCTACAGAAGATTCTTAACATAATATTTTAATTCTTTGACCATTTCATACATGCATGAAATGTATTTTGATCACATTTACCCTCTTCCTCCCTATAATTCTTCCCAGATCCACCCTATACAGAATGCCCAACATCATATTCTCTGCCCCACCCTTTCTCCCCGCCTACTGAGTTCAGTTTGTGCATCTCACATACTCATAGGTGTGGGGCCATCTACTAGAACATGCTTGAACCATGCACCATTAAAGAGAATTGGCTCTCCACAAGACACCATCAACTGACTATGTTCCATGTCTACAGATGGGAGCTTGAGAGCCCCTCTGCAGAGCTCTGCAGATCTGGATAAAGAGCTGAGCTGTGGCATCCATCTATGATCTTGAATGTATCCCTGGGGCCATGACTCTTCCTACCTAACTAGAGTGGGCCCTGGTCCAGCCCCAGATGCACTGCCAGGTGGGTCCCCAGGGAAGCTGGAGCCCCGGGGCTTTCTGTGAGCTGTGCCCCGGAGAGCTGAATTCCTTCATGTGAGTGAAATTAATTGTGGGAACAAGGAGATGGTTGGAAATACAAACCTACTTCTCAAACCTTTCATAAACTGTCTCTAGCCTCACCTCTACAGCCTCTGATGTTTGGGCTGTAATAGCGCTGAGAACAGACACACCGCTTTTCCCCACCCAAAGATCTGGCAGCCCCAGAGACCCTTTAAATTCCATCTTATTTTTCTTTTGCATGAGGCAAAGCACCAGGAGAGGCATATGAATGTAGGACACAGCTGAAATTCCCCCTGCTAGGGGCCTCTCCACACCTTGAATTTTGGACTCTCAAACTGTTTTTAACTGTGGCTTCATTTTTCTTCCCTGTCATTACCTGATTCCATCTGAAATACCTCAGCATGTGGTTCTCTTTTTCCCTTAATTCATTAGATTTGGCATTGCTGTTTATTATATCAACTTGACATCTGTCTAATAGAACATCTTTGAAGCACCAGGATGTTTGTAGGAGAGGGAGAGGGAGAGGGAGAGGGAGAGAGAGAGAGAGAGAGAAAGGGAGAGAGAGAGAGAGAGAAATTTTAACTCTCCAGGGTTAACCAAAGACTGTTTAAATTTATAGAGGTGACTTTAGCCCTTTGTAGATCTTTATCTAGATAGAAATATATTTGTAATCAAAATGATAATCCATATTTCCTCATTCTTCAACCGAGATGAAGGGAGAAAGACTTGGGGGAAGGCCCAGCTATTTACTGGAAGGTTGTTTCTAGTTCGTGTTAGTCTGTCCTGGGAGAGAAGATTGCATTAGCTTGATAAAGCTAACCCTTTCAGCCTGGTGGGAAAAAACAAATTGCACAATGCCCCTGCGAAGGTTTCCTTGGCGTTTGTGTAGATGAAGTCGATTTTAACATGCCAAAACCTTCCAGATTGGAGGGGATGCCTTTAGAGATAGGATGGGCATAAAAGCAACCGTGAAGTTTTCTTTTTTGATCAGAAGTAAGAATCATGGTAGCAGACTGTAGGCTTTAGAAAGGAAGCTGACTGGAGTGAGGGCATGGGGTCCAGGGGTGACTATCTTTCTTCAATACAGATAGTCCTCGTTAAAAAAAAAAAAAAAATGTCATTGTTGTCTGCACCAAGACAGTGCATCCTATTTGGAGTTCTGAGAGTTGGAAGTCTTTGGTGTGAAGTTTGATAAACAAATGAACAAATCCAAAGTCTGTGGGGATTTATGTGGACTGATTTTTTTTTTTTATTATTTCACTGCCGATCTCAAAACAAGGAGGGACATAAGCTAGGGTGAAGGCAAAGAGCCCTGGACATGCACAACGGGGGAGAGGAGCCTAGACCAGCCTCCTTCTGCATTTCTCAATGGGTGATAAGGTTGAGATTTAACTAGGAATGAGCCCTGGAACATAAGCTCACTGAACCTGTGCCCTGAGGGACGGTGCTGGTTTCAGATCCTTATCCAAGCCTCTCAGACCCTAGACTCCATGGATAGATAGATACCGTGCCATAATGCCACAGGCGCTCTGCTCCTGGGTATGCATCCCACCTGAGGGACAGAGAAACCTGTCCTCATTTGTTTCTGTCTGCTTTGTACCTCTGAAGCTGAACGTATTCGTCATGTTGTATGACAGGGATTGCAGAGAAGTCTCCAGCTGTTCCGGAGAGGCACAAAATGACAGGCAGGGATGCTACTATCAATAATACCGATGCACTACAGGTGAGGTGCCTGGCATTAGGATGCTGTCAGCAATCTCACCAGACCCCGTGGGTCTCCTCCTAGGAGGCTTTCCCCATGGAACTGAGTGAGAAGTTCCCTAGGGAAAGAGATGAGGGGAAAAGGAGGAGGAAGAGGTGGGGGGAGGAGGAGAGAAAGAATAAAAAGGGAAGGGAAGGGAGAAAAGAAGAAAAGTGGAGTAAGACTGAAAAACACATTATTTTTTAAATCCCCAGTCCTTTTTGTTGAGCTAAGTGGAAGCAAGTTATGATCTAAATCAATAGAATTGATAATGTTTTCATCTTGAAAGGTTAACTGTATTTTTGACACTCTCCTATCGCCCAAACAACTTGACTTTTGAGAGAGAGAGAGAGAGAGAGAGAGAGAGAGAGAGAGAGAGAGAGAGAGAGAGAGAGAGAGAGATCCCCTGGGCAAGAAGCCTCAGATACACTTAATTTAAGGCTGATGTTTATGACTGGTCGTTGACCTTGAAATTCCATTAGCACTAATGAAGGACAACAGTGGACACTCCAGCCTCAAAGCACCTGATACACTTGGTGCCAGGATGTTCCTGTCCCCATGTCTCTACATTGGGATGGGACCTGCTGTCACTGGGTCCTAATGTGTCAGGCACAGCTCACTTGATTTTGAAGAGAAAGGCCCGCCTCTCACCTCAGATTATCCAGAGGAGATGGAGAAAAGCCCGTAGAGGAGAGCTTCTTGCTGGCCGTCTCTGCATTTCCCCTCTTAGAGATTTGCAATCCCCAGGCATATATTGCACCTGACATCCTAAAATATTATGGTCACTTAACTCATTGTCCCCCTTATACCTGTCACCAAGACTTAATAGTTAGGAATGTTTTGCTGTGGGGTAGAGGCGATTTTGGTGAAGTGTATTAAGTAAGAGTGTGGCGTTTTACTCCTGGAAACTACAGTGTGCCTCACTAAAAAAGTAAAGATACATTCTCACCAGCCTGTACCACTGCCATCATGCCCAGCCTCACAAATGATAATTCTCAAGAACCATCCAGGATCCAGGCCTGTTAAGAGTCCTTGGGTTCTCCTAAAACGGTTTTCAACAATGGATTTGTATGAAGTACAACTTCAACACGGTCTGCCATTGTGTTTAATATGCCTCCTTAGTCAAGAGCTATGCTGTTCAGCATGTCCAGCTAGACCAAATGAAGATGCACTGTGAGTGTAAGATACATTATGGAATTCAAACCCCAGTACCAAAAAAAAGGAGATAGGGCATAACATCTCAAGAATAATTTTATACTAGTTTTAGGTTGAAATTACCATATTAAGGACATACCCATATCAAAGTGTATTACTGAGTACCTTTTTGGAGGCTGGAGAGATGGCTCAGTGGTTAGGAGCTCTTGCCGCTCTTGCAGGGTTTGATTGCCAGTACTGACATCAGACAGTTTATAACTCTAGTTCCAGGATCTCACGCCCCCTTCAGGCCTCTGAGGGAACATGCACCTAGGTGTACACACACACACACACACACACACACAAACACACACATAATTTAAAAAGAAAATAAGGGATCGGAAAGAGGAAAGGAAAAGGGAAAATGATGTAATTATAGTTTCAAGAATATTACATCAAAGGAAATAAGCATTTAAAATTTTTAAGTAATCAACATTTCTCTTTTGCTTTTACTTCAACTATCTGAAAATGTTAACTTACATATGTGGTTCATGTACTTCCATTGAAAAGTGTCCATCTAAAACTCTGTCCTCTGAAATCTAGACTTATCTTCTTTCTCCCCTTTGACTTGCCAATTGACTGGAAACAGGTCAGCTGCCTGAAATGTTCCTAAAGGTGTCCTCTTACACAGTTTCATGTGTTTCTCCATACATCCCCTGTTTCCCCCAGACAGCTGTCTAGATAAAGACCTGTTCAGATTTAGGGTTCATTTTTAGTCAAGAATCCTCAATAAGTGAGACTCTGTGTGGAGAATGAGTTAAGGATTTGCCTGACACTGGCTGGCTCTCAGCTCTCAGGCAGAGATTGCTCAGCACTCTCAAAAAAAAAAAAAAAATGCATTTCTAGCTCCTCAGTCAGCAATAACTTGTGAGTGATAATTTGGGGCCCAGAGAAATCCACCTTTCACCTCAGTGATTTTAGCATTTATTGACGACTGTCTTCTGGGTGGCTTATTTAATTATAAACCATAAGATGATTTTTTTTCTTCCACTTTACTTTCATGGATTATTTAGAATTAATTCATATATATTTTTTTAAAAAGACAAAAAACCCAAACCTGGGCTCTTTGTTACCTTGAAATAAACTTCCTATAGACAAGAATTAAATGCTTGGTTAGTCCGGTTTAACTATTGCTTTTCAGAAAGTTGAGTCAAAATAAAAGCTGTCTTTTCTGACAAAGGAAGTTTGTTTTCTACTTTTGAGTGTTACAAACTTCCTGATTTTTACATATTAAAGCATCCAATGGAACCTTTAAATTTTTAAGTAGCTTGTACTGTTTACAAATCTAGAAAAACAAGAATCTGAAGATTGTGCATGAAATTTCCATTTCTAGATTGCCATGGAAAACAATGTGGGGGTGAGGCCTACCTCCCCGCCCTACCCCACCCACCCCCAGCCCTTTGCAGTACATAGGCCCTTTCCTATCCAGCCAATTAAGTAGTCCCTGCCTTGTCCTTGTGTCTGAGTTTTCGACCCCCAAGTTCAAATACCTAGGTTATAAATATGGAAATGAAGGTACGGGGAGAATAAGTGCCCGTGGGTGGAGGAGCAGGATGAGTGGCAGAATTAGAGCTGGAATCTGGGTTCCTCTCTCCCAGGAGGATGAGTGTTCCCATCCACAGTAACCAAGGGGATGCTCAGTCCGCGGAGCATTGCGGCAGCTACTGGAAGGTGCCACTTAGCAGACTGTGCTTTCCGTATGCAGATGAGAGCTGCTGTCACTCTCTGAGAATGATTAAATGTTTCCCAGACCATGGGCAGAGTCTGCCCACTGCATTAGTGCTACCCCTGGCTCTCCTCTGGGACTGTGGTCAGCGGAGTCAGCGTGAATGCCAAGTAAACAGGATTAATGCCGGCCACTTTGGGGCCCCCTGAGGGCAATAGTTATCAAATTTAAGTACATATACCCCCCTCCTTTGACCCGGTGTTTCCAACTCCTGGGAATTTCTAAAAGCCATACTTACAAAATATTCCAAGATTATATATCCCTTGAAGTTCTTTGTCTCACAGAAAACCGGAAGCAACTTTGAATGGGATACAAGTTACTGGCCTATCATGTAAAAGAACAGGAGATGGCCAGTTAAGACTTAAGTTGCAATGCTTCTCTTGGAAAGTCTGCCCAGGGGATGCACAGTTAATTACTGAAGAAAAATGCAGGGTACCATGTGTATTTGTTCATGTCAGTCTTAAATAGTATTATAAATATATCAGTACATAATAGAAACACTGTGAATAAAGATGCACAAGGAAATATCAACATCTCTAGAGAAAAAGACCAGAGGTCAGAGTGGGAAGAAATTAGCTTTATAGTCATCTAATAGCTGACTTTATGGGATTTAAAACAATATCTTGGGTAAATTTCGCTTTTTAATATTGAATTTATAAACATGGTGGAATGTTCAGATGATGCAGCGGGGTTGGGAAAACTAATTGGTACAGTTTTTCATCTGTTCTGTCACTGAGCACGATGCCCTTTGGTACCACTTTTCAGGACAGCAGCAGCCAGGTGCCTGGCTGTGAGGTTTAGCCAGGTACACTGAGAAATTCAGGCAGGTGATAAGGAACGTGTGGTTTAGTTAGGGAAAAGGGAAAAGAAAACAGACCTTCAATGTCTCAAAGCAGTAGCAGAGAGGCTGAGATTGATGTTGGTAGTGGCTTCCAGATTCTAGGACTTTGGAATACAAAAGAGAATCTCCTACCAGGAGACTGACAGGGCAGGGGGTAGACTGCTTAGCCCAAATGAGCTGCAATAGAAGAGAATCCAAGCTGGGTAGACACCACGAGAAGAAGAGCTGTTTGAAGGGAGATGGTGAATGGGGCCAGGGCATGGGAACTGAGAATGGCTGAGGAGAAGGGGAAGCTGTGCAAAGTTCAAGGCCGTTTGGTTTAGGCAGGAGATGAGATTATAGCGGAGACTGGCCATTTATTGAGGGTCTCTATGAAATCGGTAAGCTTCCTCATTTATGGAAATCTGTTGAATATATCAAAGGGTGTTTTAAGCATTTTGGAGTGGAATGTCCTTTCTGTGGTCAGTTTGTTAGCAATACTTACCCAGCTGTGCTAGCTCTTACATGTGTGTGGGAAAGGAGAGAAATGGGGAGAGAGCACGCAGAGGCCACTTGTGCGGAGGGACTCCGTGGGGCACGGCCGCATCAGCCTCTCATCTGAGATGCTGCAGAGGTTTTCCTGATCTTCTGAGACCTTGGTTTCCTTGTCTATGAAGGGAAAGAAAGACAAAAACAAAACAAAACAAAACAAAAAACAAAAATGCTTTTAAAGTCTATATATCAAGTACTTACATGTATAGGACAGCTGTAATCTATAGGTAATCACATGTTTTAAAATGAAAAGGAGTTTGAAAGTTCCCCACACATAGAAATGAGCATATCTGAGGAGTTAGAATTATGGCTCATCTTGACTTACTCGTCAAACAATACACATATGCATATCCAATTGTAATACCCCATAAAATATTAATATTACATGTATTCTACAACACTGAAGACAAGCCAGTAGGGCCAGCACGTATCTGGGCTATCTAGGTTTTCAAGGCAGTTTCAAAATATTATCGTTAAGTGCTCTCTAAGACTCTTAAAATATGTGAGGTGAGAAAGCATAGACGCAGGAGGGAAAGATCTGCCTAAAAGGGGACATAACAGACTTGAACCTGAGTCTGCTGGGCTCTGGCTGGCTGGCTGGCTGGCTGGCTGGCTGGCTAGCTGGCTTTCCCCACTATACTCCTGATGCCTGAGCTGTGGTCTCATGCACTCCATTCTGAAACCAGAGGCTGGGAAATTTTTACAAAGATGCCTGGTTATATGATAGCCATTTCTTGTTGGAGAACATGTACAAATTCCAGTACAATAACAAGACCTATGTGCTATGAGACTATCTCAAGAAAAAAAAAAATCTCTTGAGCGATGCATTTAATTTAGATCTTGCAAAACCCGATGTTTAATCAGAGATTCTTCATTAAAAGTATATTCACCAGGAGCCAACCATAAGTCATAGAAAATGTTTAAATCCACAGTCCAGCTGCTCCCCCCGGTATCCTTAGATCAAAGGCTACAGAGAAGTGGGGGTGCTGTAGGAAGCTCATGCAGTTCAGGTCCCCCATGAATCATTCAAAACTTAACACCCTGTGCTCTACCATGCACCTATCTGTTATGCTGTAATTATTCCTTCAGAGGTGCTTTAACAACCATTGGGTATTTAATTAACATGCCCAATTTGTCTTCGGAAGTAAGAGTAAGCAAGCTAAAATGAGAATCCAGGCTAAAGAAGAGCCTGGTGTATATCGGTCCAAAAAGTTGTTTGGTTTTAACCAGGCTTTTCTGTTTTTGTTTTTACCAAACACCAGGCTGCAGCCAGCCCCATTTCTAGGGTCCCCATTTCTGGGATGTGTGGTACTGTCTTCGTTTACAGGGAAGCATGAAGGCCGTGACATCCTTCAGGCTCAGAGGCACATCTCCAGTGTGCTCCTGAAGGAGATAAAGCATGAGCTCTGCTTTAAAGGAGGTAGTACTTGCAGAAGTCATCTCAATCAAGGCTAAGCAATGCTCTTTTTATGACCCTCTATCTACCTTGGCAAGTGTCCTATGATGGCTTGCTCCACCCATCCCTGATGCAGGATGGGTGTACACATGTACACAAAGGATATACACTTGTGTATGTGTAAGTTTAGGAATAAAAATTTCCTGTGAACTGGAATGAACTGATAATGGTAGAAGTTATATGCGTTTAGCTGTTATTCTTAAAGGCTGTTGTCCTGTGACAACAGACACTATTCATATTGAGCCTTCAGTTTCCCCATCAAGTTAGTAAACAGAACTAATCTAAACTACCAGACTGACTCATCGATGGGCTAACTATTCTCTCATGGTCCATCATGAAGGGATCCTTTAAGAAGTTTGTCACCAGCACCGGTGGCCTGATTCTGTGCATAATCACCTGATGGTGTGCTTCTCCTGGCTAGGAAGCCACATGCCTCTATACATGTTTCACAGGTGGGGCATGGCAAATTTGCAACAAGCAGCGTGGATTTAAATGCAGTAAGTTTAAAGCAGGTGCCATTAAAAAAAAGGACATGGAGTTCTTTATAGAGAAGTACCTTGTTACTGAGCCCGATCAGGTAAGCCAGTCCTAGCAACCCATTTGGGAACTGCCTCAGAGGATAGGAAAAGTGGGAAGTACCATTTTACCCTCTGTGTTTCTTACCATTTATAATGCCTAAATAAATCTCCAGGACATATTCTCTAAACTCTAGGCCAGGGATTACAACTCAAAAGCCTTCAAGTAAAGTAATTGAGTGAAGTGGGCAGGCATAATAAAATCACGTCTCTGCGATTCGAAAACAACAGTGCAGGCTCCATGATGAATGGCAGTGGGCGCAGAAGCCTCTGTGTTAGGAGGCAACAGGGACATTCTCGGACTCCACTGAACCTGAAATACAAATGGCCGGCACCTTCTATAGAGGATGATTACCACTGAGCTTTGTGTCATGGGAGAGGGGACTGAACTGGGGGTGGGGTGGGAGGGAGGGCAGTATTCGGAGTTTTCAAAAGAATTCCCAACTCCAGTATTTATGTAAATTTTCTGATTCTAAAATATTTAGCTTGGGTTTTTCTTTTAAGACCACGGATGCCACATTAAATGCCAGTTTGCAATGTGTGCTGAGGGCATGCTCAGAATGTGGGGGCTCTACAAGAATAACTCAGAAATGACATTTGCTCTCAAACTGACTATTTGGTCACATATTCACCTAGGCATGATGAATTTGTGGCAGGTCCGTGGGTCTGATGGGTTTGCACTGAAACCCCCTCGTAGGCGTGGAGAGATAGGCAAGAATACCAGATGTGCAGGTGAGGTCTCCGCATTTAGCTCAATGTTGCTTGCATCTCACCATCCTCTTGCCTTTGTCTCCAGCAAGCATTGTGTTAGAGGTGTGTACGGTCACACCCAGCTCCACATATTTTTTAAAGAATTCACTAGAATACAACCAATGTTGTATTAATTATTTCCTGCGCATTGACCAAATGACCAGAGGAGGCTGCAGGTATGTCCATGTGAGTTTCACGACAGTTTCTGAGTCTAAGCAGAGAGTAAGTTGTTGTTGGGAATACCACTGGGGAACCTCTTGCCCAAGGCATATAAAACAGGCCTGTCCATAAGACATGGCTACACACTCCCTGTGAGTCTTGCATGGGAAACATTTTCAGTGGAGCTAGACATGGGTCACCTCTACTCCTTAATGCATGAAATGGCTGGTCCAAGTGGGAAGGTCTGCAGTGTGCCATAGTGTCTTGTCTGGCTTTTAAGTTCTTTCAGGATGAAGACGCTCTAAAAATCCGTGTTTAACGGTCTTTAAAAGTCTCCCCTTCCGCGTGCTTCCTTGTATAGTTTGACACTCAGCTTGTAGATATCTCATGTTCCTTGTTGTAAGAGCCAAGAGAAGTCCCTGGAGCCACCTTGGCTGACATCAATCCAGAGCACTGTGTCCCTGCTCACTGCAGTGCAGGACAAGACTTGGAGACACTATTAATTCAGTCCTTCTGTGTGGCTCATCCTTCCCGACATCGGGATTCATTCCCATAGGGTGACATCATCTCAGCTGGGAGTCTGCCTTCTCCCCCCCCCCCACAGATGTGGGGGGACTGTGTGCTATTCAGGCAGATTAGGGGAGACTGGACCAGAGAGTAAGAAGGTGGAGGGCCCTGAGCGACTTGTCTGTCACTGCAGTGTCTCTGATGTGGCCATTGTCCCTTGGGGAATGTTTACAAAGAGTATAATGCAGCCGTTTAAAAAGCCAAGCAGACAGGATACAACAATGCGCAGGAAATAATTAATACAACATCAGTTGTATTCTAATGTATTCTTTAAAAAATATGTGGAGCTGGGTGTGATGGTACACACCTCTAACACAATGCTTGCTGGAGACAAAGGCAAGAGGATGGTGAGATGCAAGCAACATTGAGCTACATATGATGAGACCTCAGCTGAAATCCAAGTAATATATTTATAAATACACCCACTAGATGATACACCCAAATGATCTCAAATTCAAAAAAATACAAAAGGTTATACAAGGAAACGGCATTTGCCTCTGCTGTGCACTATTTGTGCTGTAATGTTAGGTAAAGGGGGAGTTGTAAAGTCAATGTCCCCCTTCTTTTCCTCTCTCTGTATGTATGTATATGCATAAGTGTATACATTCAAACAGCTTACATAGGTGTATATGTGTATACATGTTAAATTTAGACAAGTCACACATATAGAAGGCTGAAAGGAATAAGCAAAATATTTATAATTGTTAGCACTGGAAAATTATGGGTAATTTTTTGATTCTGAAACCTTTAAACTATTTATACAGCTTTAAGGAAATAATAAATACATTTTTTTCAGACATATAATGTAAAGTCACTATGAAATGACTGAATAGAAAGCACAGATAACCAGTCATTACAAAAAAGAGAGAATGTAAGTTACCCATTTCCCCACAGACCTAGTGAAAATTAACATTTTTACTTACTTTCTTCCTTGTCTTTCCATTGTGCATGATCATACTTAAAGTAGCATTTGATAACCTGCCTTCTAGTTAACAAAATGGTGAGACAGGTTTGTGATTGAAATCTAACTTTCAAAGGCAGGGCTTGGACAGTCAAGCATGTGCATGCTGATGGATGGGGAGGAACCAAAAGAAAGCGCCTTCCCTGGTGCTTCGCCCTGGCGCTGAGGTCCCCTCTCAGCCCTGGCACTGAGGTCCCCCCTCAGCCCTGGCGCTGAGGTCCCCTCTCAGCTGTTCATCCTGAAGGCGCAGGACGGAGCAGAGCCAAGAGCCTGCCATTGATCCTGCAGGATAGTGATCTAAAACACTCAGAAAGTTAAGTCCTGGGTACAAAGTGAGCTTTGAAGCAATACTTCCCTGCAGTTTCAACTTCTAAGTGTATGTGACAACCTACAAATACTGTATAGTAAAACCCCTAGAGACCATGTATTTTTTATTTTATTTTTCTCCATTTTGGAGAGAGAGAGAAAGAGAGAGAGAGAGACTAGTCCCTTCAGACCCTCTTCTCCCATGCCCACTTCCCCAGGGGAGGTAGCCTCTCTGGCAGCTTGGAATCTACATAGAATCTCTTAGGCACACTTACCTCCAAACGTTTCCACGGTCACACACAGACTAATGAAAGCATAGACATTTTTTTTTTCCTAAACAAAACACAATCTTGTGGGTTTTTCATTCCCTGAGCTCTAACTCTCACTTATTTTAACTCTTTTCCAGAGTAATAATGTTTTCACGTATGAGTCACCAAATGCTAAATGTGCTTTTCTCAGCAAATGCAATTCGTTTGAGAATAACTCTCAACAAATTGCCTGTGATGTTTCCCCATTGCTGGAGGAGACAGTGCCAGTACCAGGCTAGCAGAAGAGAGAGCAACACAAAACCTGCCGTTAGTTTTAATCCTTCCTGCATTTCCCCATTATAACAATGTTTGTGAAGCATAATGACTCCTTTTTCGTTTTCTTTCTTGAGTGTTAAGATACAGGAATAAGATGAGATGAGGGAAGTGATGTTTACCTTTTGAAAAATCATGACTCCCTCTCTTTCTGCAGACTCTCAAGGTTATGGTGGGGCGGAGGGAGATTGGGACTTGCTGGTGACAAAGGTTCGGGGCTTGCGGTTCCTTGTGATCCCAGCAGGGTCCTCAGGAGACCCCTCTCCCATATTTCTTTAGCTCTCCCCTTTTTAACACTTACTGGAACCCATGTGAAGGCAGGGGCCAGAGAGATGGCCCAGACAGTAAAGCACTTGCTGTATATATCTATAAGGACTAGAGTTTGTCTTTCCAGATCACAAGGGAATGCCTGGGAGAATGTCACTGCCTGCCTGTAATTCCAATCTCAGGAGATAGAGACAGGAAAATAAGAGAACAAGCCGGCTTGCTAGACTAGACATATCTGTAAGCTCTGGGTTTGATTGAGAGACCCTCCCTCAGTTAATAAGGTGGAGGAAAACGGATCAAGAATGGTTTCCAACATCAACTTCTGTGTCATGTAAATGCACATATATACAGACCTAAGCCCACACACATGAAAAACATTGATACATACCCATGAACATACCCAATGAAAAACATTGATACATCACACACACACACACACACACACACACACACACACACACAGCACAAATTGGAAAAGACCTCACTTGGCAGAAAATAACTTTAATACATGTGTTTACACCACATTTGCATGGGATATCTATTAAGATCTTCCCAACAGATCATCTTCAACTTCTATGGTGCCTCCCGTACCTCATTAATGCTAAAGCTTTAGCATGACCCCAGGAAATTAAACTCACTGAAGTAAAATGATATTTAACTCCAGAAAAAGTTGGCATCATTAAATCAGGAGGACACCATCTTCTTTCCAAGGTCAAGAAGTCTAGACATTGCCTTTGTGCCTGTGAACACTGAGGTCTGTCCTTTCTGACTGGGTGACAGCAGGGAGAGGTGAGAATGCCAGCAAGCTTGAAGAACTCGGGCTTCTCTGGGTAGCTGGTTTAATGAGGGGGGAGCAAAGTTCAGTGCTAGTCAAGCCCAACTCCAGTGCCTCTTTGTGCTATTGGGCAGCTTAATCGGCACCTGAACTTGTAATGCCTTCATATGGAAGATCAAAACCGTGGGGCCTGCTACAGAACATTCTTGAAGCTCAAATAAGTGCTGATTAGGTATATTAGCTAACCATCTATCACAGTAGCAAAGTACCTGGGATAATCACCTTGTAAGGAGAAAAGGTTCATTCTCCTCATAGTTTGTTGGGGGTGGAGCAGGGGGCAGCAGAAGAGAGGTACAAGGTCAATGGAGACTACAGGGCAGCAGTAAAGGGGTGTGTGCTCTAACCATCTCTGCATAGCAGTGGTTCTTTCTAGAAGATTCCGTCACCCTACCTCATTCGCAGTGTGCTACCACAGTGTCTTCCTTGTTTCAAGGCAATTAGAACAAAGGGAGGGATCACCATTCCTGCATGGACTTTCTGGAAACAGAGTCATCTAGCAAAGCCTTCCTTCTGGCCCGCCTGCAACCCAGCTTCCTCCTCTTAAGGAATGCTGAGGAGTCTGTGGGTGCTTAACTCACTCCTGACAAGGATATCCCGATGAAATAAGAACATTGAGCTTCTGGGGACACCAGATTTGCACCCTCAGGGTTCCGGGGCTGCTTTGCGATTCATTGTTCATCTATCTCCTGTCCCTCTTGTCGGGGAATATTCGGGGCTTATTCCTCTGCAGAGAACTGAATGAAGAATAGGCCTATGGTAAGAGAGTGACAGGCTGTGGCTTTTTAAATGAAAATTTATATGCAAATGTGCGTTAAAGTGTCTGTTAATTTTTAATCGGCTTTCCAAATCAGCATGAGGAAGACCTGTGCTTTATCTGCTGCTGTAGTGATGATGAGATTCTCATCATCAGCGGGGCTCCAGGAGCAACTGTGTTCTCCTTGCTTAGAACTCTTCCATGTTCCTCCCTGACCTCAGGCCATCTCCAGACGTGACCACCCCCCCACACACACACACACACTCCTCATCCACTCTGCAGCATCCCCTTGTCCCTTGGGAGTCTCACTCACTTCGATCTGCTTCTCAAAGGCATGCATGCTACATGCTCAGCTTTCTCAGCGTTGACCCTGTTCCCACTTCAGTGCCTGCTTGATGTCAGGGCCTCTCACACTTCAGTGCGCATGACCCTCACAGGTGGAAGTGGTGGTTGTGGTGAGCCAGGCATGGTGGCACACACCTCTAATCCCAGCCCTTCAAAGGCTGAGGCAGGAAGATCATGAATTGGAGGTTAGCCTGGACTACTTTTCGAATCTTTAAAAATATAAATCCTGAGTGTTTGTATTCCCTAGCCCAGCTTGGAATTTAGTCAGTCTGGGGTAAGACCTGAGCATTTCCATTTCTTAAAGGTCCCTAGATGATGGTCCAGAGGTCATACTTTGACAGCCCCTGTGCCACCCTCCTACTCCCACAAAACCTCCATAATTCCTGTTCCCGCTCCATGAGTCTGTTCAGGATCCCCTTCCCCCCTGCTGCCTAGTGCGGTTCGAGCTCAACATGCTCTCCTCATTTAGCATCTTGAGCATCTCCTATGGTGCTTCACAGTCTAATCATCTGTGGGGTTATTTGTCTGAATCCGATGTCTGCACAATTCTAGAAGCTCCAAGAATAAAGATCTGTAACATCCCACTCTTACCCATGAGCCTAACAACATCTCACTTTGAGTAAGACATCAGATGCATGAATGGGTGTATGACTACAGTTCACAGTGATTTATAGTTATTTTTTAAGACAGCTAGACCAAAAGATTTAAAATTGCCCGGCACAAAGAAATGATAAATTTTGAGGTGATCGATATGCTAATTGCCATAATTTCATCATTACACACTGTATACATGCATCAAAAATCATATTTGTGTATACAATTACTATATGTCAACTTTAAATTCAATTTACATTCAAAGGAAGAAAAATGATCCATTTTAGATGTGGGCAGAGCTTTAGAAGGACTCTTCATTCACATGGCACAGGCGCTTTGCAAAGCGGTGGCCAAGAGGGACGAGCATCTGTCTTGTTAACCAGATCAGCCAGGTGTGCCTTGGCAGCCAGATAAATGACAGCCACCAAGTCGGCCCTCTCTCCCATCTTTGTCCTGCCCTGTTTGTACAAAACTGAGTCATACTTGGAACAGAAGGGAGCCTTCTACAGACTCCTAGATTATTGTCCCAGGCTCAGGGACAATAATGACTCCGTCCTCTCTGGGGCCTTGGTTTTCCTTTTTATGACAGATGATGGTCAGACTTTGGCTCTAAAGTTTGTTGAAGACCACCCCTCTGAGCCACAAATGCTTCATTTTAATGAGATCGAATATTGGTTAGGATGTGTTTCTCTTAACCAGGTCACGAAGATAATAGCATTCACACTATGAGGGCGAGCTGAGTTCTGGGGTTGAGAATGAACACTGTTACTGCTCTCAGGAATGGCTACTCAGAGTCATCCAGCCTTAGGAACTAGGTAGGAGGTGTCTTACGGAGAGGCCCAATTCAGATTCTCAGGGAGAACTGTGAAGCACAGAAGACCAAGAGGTGCCCACACACTGCTTCCTGTTCTCTCACTAAGGGCAGCATGCACTCAACTGCTTGGATAAAGCTTGGGGACTAGACTATGCAAACTTTGAAATGTGCATGTGTATTGGGGCGAGTGCTCCCTCCCCCAGAAAAATGTATGTCCTTTCTATCATTCTCTCTTTAGTTTCTGTCCATTTCAGTTGTAGCCCTAAACCTGTGGGCTAGTGTTCACAGCTTCACTCACTATGCCCGATTTACAGAGAAGAGGCCAGAGCAACCACAGCATAAAGAAATGCCTGGCATCGTTTAGAACTCCTTTCTTCTCCGTGTGTGTCTTTAAGTTTGCACCTGTCATGAGTTCTTTTCAGTTTCCATTCTTAGAAAAAGATGTTGGTTATATACAAAACTAGATTGATTAAGAAAGTATTAGAAAAACCAGAGAGAGAGAAAGAGAGATAAGAGTCTTCATTTTGTTAGACCATTTAGTAACCTCCTTCTCATAACCTCATAGCCATTTTGTTTGTGGTTATATTTACCAGGACCCATGGGGGTGTTTTCTTCCTTTTTTCAAGACAATAAGGAACAGGCTCAGGGTGGAGGTGGGGTGGGGCCTTCACAGGTTCAGCAGTGTGAGCCTTAGAGAAGTTGGTAAGATGGATTAGAAGTGAAGGCTTAAAAGAGTCTTAAAAAGCCAAGCCATTATAAGGCCCATTACTTCCCATACATTCTGTAAAATCACATGAATGCAGAGAAGGAGAGCAAGGGAGGGAAGAAACTGGCTTCGGTTCAGAACGTCAATTATGTCTTTTTTTTAATTCCTTTTCACAATTTATTTGACATTTTGAACAGTGGCCAAAAAAGCTATTATAACCATAAAACATATTCATTGGGATAAATCTCATTAGTTGAAAGATTTAATTAAAGTATTGACATGCTTAATTGATACGTGTAAGCCAAGACCATTTTCATGTCTCATTTCCATATGCTTTCTGCTTTAAAAGATGCAAGGAACTGTGTCTTTAAAAAAAAAAAAAAAAAAAAAAAAAACCTCCCTCCATAAAATTGCTATAGATTCATCTGCTCCCGACATCCCCAGGGACCACTTCCTGCCACTCTCCTTGATTCCCAGCCAGCTACTCCTCTAAGTGGTGCTGCTAGAAGTGAAGGTGATGTACATCCAGCTTGAGTGCCTGCCAGGCCCTCTTATGATCAATAGGAGAATATTTATATTAATAAAGCAGTGAGTTAATTAAATAAAACAGTCCTCTGGGTAAACTTAAGATACTAGAGGATGGGCAGAGATCAATACATCCAAGCATTTGAACATTAAGTATGTGCCTTGAAATTTTATGGGGCTTTAAGAAAAAAAAAAAATCTTGCTTCGTAATGTAAAAAGTTTGAAGCCTCCACAAGTTACCTCTGCCCAAACCTTATGTCTGGCATCCGAAGCTCAGGCAGACAAGACTGCGGAGCTGCTAGAGATCTGTACTCATTCAAAAAGGCCCCACAGCAGCCACCCCCCAGTCTTGTCCAAAGAGCACCCCTCCTGGGTGGGAATGTTATCTTGGGGGACAAAGGCTAGACTGTGGTGCAGAGGCCTGTGCTTAGCACAGCTCCACTCTTACAGAGAGAACATGGTATTGTCCCCAGAACAGCCTCCGTGGAAGCTGTAGCCGCACCCACTTCTGTTCCCAGTGACTGGTACTTTGGGGAGAGCCTTTGCCGGGCAGTCTCTTGGACTGCTCTGGGCTTCTACTTCCTGGGTTTCCTCTTGCTCCTCTGCCTCTCCCTCCATCTACCCCTTGCTTTCTGTATGGAGCAGGGTGCAAGGGCATGGGTGTGCTTACCTCTGTCCATCCTAACTTCTGCTCATCCTTCCACAGTCTCTTCTGTGAATGCCTTTCTCTGGGTCTCTGTCTCTGTCTCTGTTTTTATTGTTACTACCTCACAGTGCTATTCCCCCTGCTTCCATGTCTGATGGTTTGTATGTGTGTGTGTCTCTCTCTGTCTTTTTCTGACTCTCATTTCCCTCTCTCTGTCTCTGTCTTCCCCTTTCTGTCTCGCCTTTGTCTATCTTTAAGGGGGGACCACATGCTCACAGATGGAGACGTTGCACTAGCTCCGGGGAGTGGGTCACTGGTCTCTCCTTTTGCTCCTCCAGCAGCCACGCTATGAGCTTTAGAGACCAGAAGGAGGTCCCAGTGTCCTGCCTCAAGGCCTGTAGAGGTGATGCTATTTCTGCTGTCTTCTTTTGTTGTCTCTGTGGGCAACGCATAGCACCAGACTCTCCAGGTATACTGTCGTCAGTCACCTAGTAATGATAATCTTAATTTAGATAGAAAACCTGAAAGAGTTTTAAAAGGAGCAGTAAGGATTCCCTTCTCCATGGAAGGGATTGGTGTCACGGGCAACAAACTTCAATTCTCACTGCTGCCTTGAGGGACCTTAGTCTTCCCCCTCATAGCCTTTGCAAAGTGGCCCCATGCCCAGCATCCCCCCACCCCCACCCCAAAGCAGAGGAATGAATACTTTGGCCCCGAGTCATACAGGGATCACTGCCCTACATTCTGCTCTCAGCACAGAGCTGCATTTTGTTCAGAGCTGCTCCTGGTCTCCGCTGTCAGGGCTTCAGTCTCATAGCTAACCTCACCACCACTTCACCCCAGGTACCTTTAGGCCCTGTGGATGCTCCTACAATTTCTCCCAGCATAGCCATTACTGTACAACTGATCACTTCCCACCTAGCTTCCCTGATGCTGGGAAGCTGGCCTGGTCTAGCCTAGGCTCCTATCTTTCTACAAACCATCTCCTGATAGAATGCTAGAA
Source organism: Mastomys coucha (assembly GCF_008632895.1). Taxonomy (NCBI): domain Eukaryota; kingdom Metazoa; phylum Chordata; class Mammalia; order Rodentia; family Muridae; genus Mastomys; species Mastomys coucha. The sequence goes on from NW_022196911.1 coordinate 30,842,196, forward strand.
GCACTGTTGTACAACAGGCCAAGTAGGGCCCAATTATTGCCTCCTTTCCTCTTGAACTTGACCTGGAATTGCTGCTTCCCAGTGGTAGAGCTCTTGTATGCATTGCTTAATTTCTCATCGCTATAATAAAATAGCCGAGACAATCAATTTGTTAAGAGGAAAGGGTTGTGCATACAGTTTTAGGGGTTCCAATCACCTATTGACCCTACTGCATCTGGGCCTGTGATGAGGCACTACGTCATAGACAGAATCCATTTGACTCATAGCCAGGAAGCAAAATGAAGTTTGAAGGGACCAGAGTCCCCCTGCTTCCTTCAGCAGCACACTGCAGGGATCTGTATACCTTTCAGTAGACCCCCAACTCCCTAAGTTCTCCTACCTTCCTGCTCCCTTGGCACTGAGACTTGGGAGAGCTCTAAGATCCAATCCATGCATTGTTGTGTCTCAAGGAAAAGAGTGCACAAACTTACCTGTCTCCTAGACCTGGCCACCTGCAGGATGCTGGAGACCAATTTGAAATATGTCATGTGACCAGGAGAAGGCCTGGCTCGGGGTTAGACAGGGAGCAGACTCAGAGAGATAAAGGAGGCATTTCTGAAGAAGTCTTACCTTTATCCTTTTTCTCTGGCTCTCACGATGGAGATCCTTGCCTTTTTGTTAGAGGCTAAAGAGCTCATGGTATTTGGTAACAGACTAGCATACTCATTACTAATTAATTTTATTTTATTTTTTCATTTCCCTGGATCTACCTACTACTCATGTTCTTCGTCTAGAACCTTTTGAGCTAAACATCCAGAAACAGGCCTGGAATTAAACATTAGTGTCAACTTCAAACTAGGTGTAAATCTATTGACTTGGTGTCCATCTTCACATAAGTAAGAGAACAGTATCTCTCCTTTTGGCCATACCCAGACATCCACAGTGCAAATCATTAGTAGTAACTGAAATCATTTGAATAGAACAATAAGTAGTGCCAGGGACCATGGCAAGAAATGTATATACTACTAGCATGGTGCGATGACTTAAGCGCCTACTTACGTCATCATCATCCCATGCTGGGCCTCCAGAAGCCAGCCTTGGTCCTTCAAGGTGTTGGGCTCTTACTGAATTGCTTTCCTCCTCTGGTAGAAAATAATTTTGAGCCTCTCTGAAGCTGTATCGATTTTATTGGCAGATAGCCCTGGGATAGCATCTCACCTTCACCGTGGAGATTCCACTTGTTTAATGGGGTTCTGAAAAGCTACAAGAAAGAGCAGGTACATACAAGCCATGTTTCCTTGAGCCACAGCCATGCATTCCAAGTTCCAGGCCCTGAGCAGCTACAGCCAAGGTTCAGGCCCTCCCTACCATCCCCAGCACACTCATACCCTTCGAGGAATAAAAGGGGGGACTACACGGGGTAACCTCAGCACTTCTCCCTTAGAGGAGGGAAGAGCTAAGGAGGTACTGCATGAGGAGTCTCAGGATGAGGCAGGAGTCTGAAGCAGTGCTCAAAGCTTTCCCCTGTGGTCAGCTTGGGCCGTCCACAATGTCCAGCAGTGCTGTCCAAATTGGGGATGGGCTTGGGCTTCCCCACCCCTTCTAGCTTCCTCTCCTCTTCACATTTCTTCCCTCCTGTAATAATTCTCAGTATCTTTTAGGCAGCTCAGAATGAAGGAATCAAAGCACAGCATCTGCTGTCCCAGAGACGATCAGAACCTGACACTGCCTGCCTCCCACTTTCAGCATCTTCTAGAGTCTGCCAAAGCATTCAGGAGCTTTGGGGTTTCATTGTCACTCCCAAGTCCAGCAAGCACCAGGCTTCAGAGAGGGAGGAAGGGACCTTCTTGGTGAAGAAGCATTGTCAGGGATAGAACTCTTTTCGTCATTGAGTGCATTTTCTAATCTTTTGTATTCTTTCGGGCCAGGCCTCAGCTTTCTACAGAGAAACCAGGTGGTCCATGCATTTAGCCTGCTTCCCTGGTATGGCTGCTCATTCCCACCCTTCGGCTCAGCTCACTGAACCTCTCAGTGAAGCCTCACCTGCACCCCTTCTTTGGAAGCTGGTTCTAGTGACATTGCTCACCAAACACAATACTCCCAACAGGGAGTGGCAAAAGACTGATGAGTTAGAGTAGCGAGGACTCTTGATAGTCAGGAGGAACAAACTGGATTTGGGAGATAAAATGATCCAAAGCTTGAGATATATTCTGGGTCATCCATGAACCAAGCAGTGGCATGGAATCATTTTTACTTGAGGTTGTTTTTTTTTTAATATCCATCCAACAAATATATTTTAAGATAAGTACAGAACATAATAGCAAAAGCTGCACGAAGCGAAGTTATGAGGGGCCGGCAGAAAGACCATGGCTCTTCACAGACTCACTTCCAGTAAGTATATAAGCTGAATGACAGCTAACCCCTTCAGAGCTAGACTTCCTTGGCCTGTACCCAGGTGGCTAATTTGCCTCTGGCTTTTGGGGGAAGTCAAATTTAGCAGGAACTGGGGACCAGGGCTGAGTTAGAAGGACTACACTGGAGATGAGCTTCCATTTTGTTGAAGCTCTCTTTTGTAGGAAAGGTTAAAAGGACATGAGAGAAAGGTTGAATCATTTATATCCTCACCCCTTCCTCCCTGACAGGGACAGAAATGAACTCAAGTTCTAACCGAAAATATAAATTTACTAAAAACAAAGTGGTTAGAACCAGGGTTTTTTTCCCCTTCCCCTCAGTGTTTGCTAATGATGCCTAAATAGATCTCACCGCTGGGACGATCGGCCTTTCAACTTAGGCTATCAGTCCTCAACTCAGAGACAAAAGAGAGGGCCCAGTTAGCAATTCATCACCAAGCAGGCCAATGCACATGCTCCAGAATAATTCCATAAGCTCCCCTCTCCCCACAGTCACCTCCCCCTCGCTCACAAGGTTTCATTTTCTAATTGTAAAAGCTTTTTGGCAAGGGAATGTCTTTGTGAAGAGAAGAGGACTCAATTTGGGCCATCTCTCCAAAGAAGACATGGGGACAAGGACACTTCTCCAATTAATCAGCAAATGCCTGGCTCTCGCATTCAGGCCAGAGGATCGATTTACATAAAGCTACTTCTTGAGATGAGTTTGCCTCCCTGTCTCATCCTCTGCCTCCCCCCCCCCGCCCCTTCTGTCCAGCCAGCATTAGATATGCTAGTGGATTTCAGATTGACAATGTCAGCTACGACAATCAAATTAGAGATGAAAGCCTCAGATGGCTGCCAAGAAAGAGGCGGAGGAAACGGGGGTGGGGAACAGAATAATATGTCAAACTCCTGGGAGGTAAGATTGCATGGGAGTGAGCCCCATTTGCCCAACCCCGAGGGGCAGACACATCACCCCAAACAAAGAAAATATAGAGTGTACGTCATCATTCTTTTGGACCAGGTGAACCCCTCCCCTGCACAAGGCCGATCTCAACAAGCCTGAAACTTGGCCTGGCATTATCTCAGGTACAAAATTAGGGACTTTGCAACCTGGTATTCAGCATCCCATTCTGGCACATCCAGATCTCAGTCATGACTCTGATAAGCGCACGGTGATGTGCGTATGTGGTGACTCTGGCAGGTGCACAGGGATGGGCACAATCAGGGACACTGATGGGAACGTAGTGACAGGCATGGGCACTCTGATGGCTCGATAGTGATACACAGGGACTCTGGCAGGTACATGATGATGTGCGTATGCAGGGATTCTGACAGGTTGTAACTGTTGTACATGCACAAGACCTAGCGATGTACATCCATAGGGACTCTAATGGGTAACAGTGACGGTTACACACAGGAACTCCGACAGCTACATAGTGAGGTACAGAGGCTGTAATGCAGTGGTTCTCCACCTTCTGAATGCTTGTGGTGATCCCCCCCCAGCCATACAATGTTGCAACTTCATAACTGTGATTTTACTACTGTTATGGATTATAATATAAATATCTCATATGCATATATCTGATAGGCAATCCCCGTGAAAGGGTCATTCGACCCACAGGCTGAGAACCACCACTCTAGGGTACACAGTGTTGTACAAGTGCAGACTCAGACAGTTTCACAGAAATGTCCATGTGCACAGGCTCTGGAGGGTCTACCTTGCTGTTGGAATCTTGCTTGTGCTTCCTGGGCCACTTAGTGGTATAAGGAAGGCTAGACTAGAAAAGAAGGCATAATTGGGCTGCTAATGAGAGCCCCCCAATCCCATCTAATGCAACCGCCTTGCCGCTAAACTGTGGTAATCCTAGGGATTAGTGAGCTGTGGAGAAGCTCAGACTCTGCATCCTTTGCTGGAGATGATCAGTCAATTATAACGCCGTTTCATTAACAAAAAGAGCATTAGTTGGAGTTGCAGAGAATAATTAAATGAAGAAAGTTTTTGTTTGGACTGGGAGCATTAGTTAACCCTGCCAGCCCTGGAAGAACGAGAGATGGAAAAATCCTGTGATGGGAAGGAGGTCCTCAGGAGGGATGTCTTAGTGATTGAAATGTTTCAAGCTGTGGCAAGCTTCCTGCCATCTGTGGGTTTCAACCCTGCCTGGCTAGCCTCCTCAGCTGCTGCCACACCCATACGCCCAAGTCCTACACTGGGCTCCTCTCAAGATTTGTCCCTCTGAATAGAGACCATGAAGCTGTAGCTCCTTGCCCTTATTGTAGCACAGCACAGCAAGGTCACAGCAGCAGGAAGTATCTGTATGTGACCATTGGCCATCTAGCAGGTGATCCTTAGTCCAATTTGGCATGTATATGAAATATACATCAAGTTTTAAAGACATGGTATGAAAAAATCTCAGTAAGTCTTTTTAACTGATGACATGACAATATTTTAAACATAATGTTTTCAAAGTGGAAATTAATAACCATTTAGTTCATAGTCTTTACACATTTATTTATTGTGTGTGCACATACACATACTTGTGTGTCTGTGGGCATCACATAGTTATATCTGGGGACCCACAAGACCATGGTGCACACATGGAAGTCAGAAGACCTCTGGAAGTCTCCTCCCTCCTTCTACCATGTAGGTCCTGGGATCAAACTCAAGTGGTCAGGTTTGGTGGCAAACACCTTTACCTGCTGAGCCATCTTGCTGACCCTTCACCCATTTCTTTGTCCCATATTTAATATGACTAATGGAGAATTTTAGGCTGCATCTGTGGCTCATGTCACAGTACCTGTGGGTCAGTGTCTTTCTGTAATTAGACAGTTTCCCAAAGGGTTAACAGTCTCTGCCCTGCCCCCAGTAGTCACAAACTTTAGCTTACCGGTCAAATGAAACCCATGGCTGAAATGTCCTATTGACTAGATAAGAGGTTGTGTAGTTGGAAATGAATGTATGTGGCTGTGTATTGGCTCAGTTCGGTGTCACTGCTATTTGCCACCCTCAGTGACTTTTCCATTTACTTTTCCAGCAGACACCCAAGCTTTTGAGCTTGTGTATCTTTAGGATATCTGCCTGGAAAGGGACACAAAGGATCCCATGTGACAACTGTTCAGAGCAAACCCATGACCCCTCCATGCATAGGCTTCTGCATCCGCTACAGCTTACCACATCATTACTTGTGTATGCACAATAGTTCCAATGTGCTTGGTCCCCAGGCCAGGACCCTGGCCTCTGCATCCAGCACTGTAGCCAACTCTGGCAGTCCCCCCCCAGGTATCAACTCCTCCCTCAGCTCCCATGATTTCTCCCCTAGAGAACCTTGTTGAAAACACTGTAGGAAACTTGTCCGAGAGGCTCCTCAGGGAATGTCCTGATCTAGCAGCAAGCATCCCTTCTGAGGTCTGGAAAAGTCCAGAGCCAAAGGTCTTAGGGTCTTCCTGCCATTCCTCAGGTATTACAGTAAAGGGAGAAATACCTGCCGCCTCCTTTCCTCCTAGCTCAGCCTCCCCCAATGAGCTCCAGAAGAGTCTTCAAAGTGTATCTTATGTCTCTCTCTCTCCACTTCAGAATATGCTGGCACTCTGTTCACACCACAGACATTTTGCACATCAACAGCAGCTTTCTAGAACATCTTTATATCTAAGCCCTTTGCATCTATAGCCCAAAATTTTCCCCATAGACAGACTTAGATTTTAAGACAGTAGGGTACGCTGTGTTAGCTTCATACTAACCAAATGAAAAGACCAAGATTTAGAAAGCATTTGCTTTCCATTTTCTGGGATGCCTATCCTAATTTTTAAGTACAGGTTAGATGAAAGGGTTGAACAGATCCTTAAAGAGATACAGCCCATTTATCAGCAAAATTGGGATGTGAACTTAGAACCTGACTCAGCAGTAGCATTGTGCATGTGATTCTTATTTGATCAAAAGTTCAACTGCAGGACCCATTAGCTGTCTGGTGCAATCTATCTAGTGTGGACCCCAGGAACCCACATTAACTTTTTGTAATGAATTCTTACATATTTCAGAGTAAAGTATAAGCAATGGGTGAATCCTTTTTCTGATCACTCAGCCCCAGGAACTCCTGGCCAGCTTTGTCTTGTCAGTATCTCCATCCAGTTCCCCTCTTCAGGAGTATATTGCAGCAAAATACAACCACTAGATCCTGAATGGCCTCAGTGTGTGTCTCTCTCAAAGACCAATGTGATGTGAAGTGAGCCATTTGTGATATCATTCTCATTCCTGACTTTAAAACACTTAACAAGATACCTTTTTTTCTTTTTTTTTGTAGCACCACCTACACATTCTGACAGGCCATCTGACAGTGGCTGACCTGGGCCCTGCTCCCTCCCAGGTGTAGCTTCATCCTTCTGGGATTTTTCACACCATCAGTCTGAAAGACAAAGTTTTAGTTCCTGATGAAGCCAGACTGCATGCCCAAAAGTTGTGGGATTCAGACTAGCATCTTTCTCTCAAGCTCTAAAAACTCAAATTTTGGATCTGGAGCAAAAGTCAAAGCCATATAAGCAGAGTGCACTTAGAGATGGGCTTTCTTCTTGTTGAAAAGCAAGAGGCATCGAGAACATTGTCCTTGAGTCTAGAGGTGTACGGGGCGTATTTTATACTTGTCAACATCAAGGTGCCTGTTTCTTTGTGTCTACCTTAGTCAAGAGTGTAAGTTGCAGAAGGACCAGTGGTCAGTCCTGTTTGCTGCTGTGGTCTAACATTTAATGAGGTGTAACACATAGCAAGTGCTCAACTCATCTTTTCTGAGGGAAACATAATGTAAACTGATGTTCAAGCCACTGATCTTAAATACCCATATGATGATGGAAGTTTCCGGCAAGTGTGTAAGGAAAGGCAGAATACAAGCAGCCTTGTTAGTACCTTGCGTTCACTTTTTAATGTCAAGGTAGTTGGACTCCTCCAGTGAAAGCCAGAAACACAGATGGAAGGCTGGGAAGTGATTGTGGGTCATCCCCCTTCCTCAACACACACACACACACACACACACACACACACACACACACACACACACACAGAGAGAGAGAGAGACAGAGAGACAGAGAGACAGAGAGACAGAGAGACAGAGACAGAGAGACAGAGACAGAGATTTTCTCTGTGTCCCTGAGATAGGCTGCAGTTCTTCAGGAAATGATTCCATTACACTATTGCCATCTCCCTTCGACAAAGAAGATCACTGACTAGACATACCCAGCCAGAGGGAGTTGGGCTTCTTAACTGAGGCATACGCTCGGTGCTCATTTGATTTTGACAGTGACCCAACTGCAAATATATAATCTTGCTTATTAAGATAAATTGCCTGCAGAAGAGATTTACCTATTAAGATAAATCTTCTCTGAAGTCCACACAGTAAAATCCCCAGGGAATAATTTTGCCTCCAAGTCATCCCTCCTGCCACAGAGCATCAAGTAAGAAAAAACAATGTTTTCCCTCTGTTTCTTACCAAAGTGATGGGTCCCCAGAACACCATACATTTGGCGTTGGGGGTTTGGGAAGGGGATGCCAAAGGGTTAGTTTTATAGATAAGTAGTGTTGAGAATACAAGAATTGTAAGATTTGTTGCTGGTTTGTCAGAAATCTTTATATCCCTAAACAAGTTTTGGTTGATATGTTCATCACACCAATGGGAAAATTCCTGCCTACTAGGCAAAGAATGTGAAAGTAATTTTAACATATATTCAGGCCAGAGAGAGTCAGAGCAGTAATCCAACACCCTGATCCCAAATTCAATAATAGGTCCAAATATAAACGCTTTTTATATCATGCTCGGCTTTAGTTTGGCTAATCGAGAGCTGATGGATTTTTTTTTTTTAACACTGCTGTCTGAAAACACATCATTGAATAGTCTCCCGTGCAAAGGGATTGAGGCATTGGACAAAGGAGTTTAAACCTCATTGACTACTTCCTGTGTGGGCTCTTAATTCCTGTTTGGGGAGTGATGTTTCAATCTGCTACCAACTTCCTGATTGAGAATTCTCTTTGAAGCTGTCTTATCTGTGGGTCCAGCCGGCTAGGGTCTAGGTTGTCTCCTCTGGTACTGGCTTCTGTTCCCAGCAGCTTTTGACTTAACTGATAAGTCTCGTAGCTGGGAACTCTTCAGTAATTTGTCCTCAGTTGCCAGTATCATTCACCCTTACATAATGGAGGGCAGGCAGTGCCTGGGAGTTTGAATTCTCTTGGGTGGTCCCTAACAGAGGATTGTCTGAAGCAGGGCTACAGAGGCCAGCCCCCTTGCTTGAAGCAACACGCTTGCTTGCTTGCTTTCTCTCTCTCAGGTCCTTTCTCTCTCAAGTCCAAGACTAACTAAGACTGAGACCTCAAGAAGTTTTCCTTCATTTCCTTATTCACGCCAACTCTGCCTTACTGCTTGCTTTTTCCAATATTAGAGTCCTAGAGGACAATGTTAATATGCTATGGAACCTTGGAGTTCACACACACACACACACACACACACACACACACACACACACACAGAGGGAGAGAGAGAGAGAGAGAGAGAGAGAGAGAGAGTCCTGCTCCACACCCTTTCTGTCTCTCCTTAACAAAACAAACAGGAGTCTAAGGAATACTAATAAAATAAATAAGATAAAACAAAACAAACAACTCAAACAGAAAAAGAACAAACAGAAGAGCCAAAGAAAAAGCACAAGAGACACCTAGACAGAAACACATATGTTTGCACACACACAGGAATCCCATAAAAACACAAAACCAGAAGCCATAATATATATGCAAAGATATTATCTGTAAGATTTTTTAAAGATGTCCTGATTCAACCTTATGAGACAAATCCAAAGATGCTGTTGAGTTTGGCCGTCTCTTGCATGCAGCCTACCCTAAAGAGTGCTTTGTTTCCTCAGTGAGACTGCCTTGAAGAAAACTTTTTATTTGCAAGTGATTATCAACTGGAGATAGCTTCTGGGTTAGGGATGGGGCATGTATCCACTTCTCCCTTCAATCCTAGGACTTCACGGTACAGACCCATGGAGGGCCATTGTGTGCTGCTACTGTCTGAGTTTATGTGTACCCGCTGTCCTCTGTTGGCCTTGCTTCCTGTGTGTCCTCCATCCCCTCTCACTCAAACACACTTTTCACCTCCTCTTCTGCAGAGTTCCCTGAGCCCTGGTTGGAGGGATTTAATGGCAACATCCCATTTAGGGCTGCGTATTCCAGTGTCTCTTACTTTCTGTGTGTTTTCTGGCTGTTTGTCTGTCTGTATTTGTTCCCATTTGCTACAGGAGGAAATTTCTCTGATGTGTAGAGCGAGGCACTAATCAAGCTTCCCTGGCCAGTCTCAACCTTTTCCTTGAACCAATCTCTAATGATCCAGACTCAAATTTGGAGAGTCCTGTGTAGATGCTAGACAAGGGGAGTGTTAGTTTTCCCCTCAGATTTTATGAAGGGACTACTAATAACACTTAGTGTGTTTTATGCCGTGCTCAGTTTTAAGTACGTGTACTTCGGGTAACAACTGGGAACATTTTTAGCTGCCTAAGTCCAAACCTAAACGAGGGAGAAACTCAGGAAGGAAGAGCACAGCCTGTAGAATGTTCTCTGTGCTCCAGGGGTTCAAAGCACTTTATGAGTGTCCACGATTTGTTCCCACTAGTGGGGAGGCTGGTGGACCAGTAATCCCATTTGAAAAAGCAACTTGAATGATCATGCAACAAAGACATTGTGCCACCAACTTTAGGAACAAGCATTCACAATGCTTCTGGAAGTTTCCACCCATTTTATAAGTTTAAAACCTCGGAGCATATTCCCCTACAGCCACCCCCAATCCCCATCCCCACACATAAACTGCCATTTAATATAGACAAGTTAGAGTGAATGTACGCAAAGCACATGTACCCACAGGAGTGTTTTCACTCTGCAGGGCTAGGGGTGGGAGCAAGGACTGTCAGTCACTGTTGTCCTGAGAACAAAGCATGCCTGACATTGCGGGGAGAGCCCAAGAAGCATTTCAGAAGCTCCTCCGGAACTAGACAACCTTTCAATCCATTTATCAAAGTGTCCGCGGTTACCGTTTCAGGGTAGATGAAACAATAATAAATTTGCCAAGAAAGTTAATCTGTGTCCAAAGCATTTTAGTAAATTAAAAAGGCCGGGGGAGGGCTGGCTGGCTGTGGGATATGTCCCCTCTTGCCAACTCCTATTTGACTTAGTGTCTCCTTAATAAGTCTTCTTTGGTCCTGTGTTTTGGGATGGAATAATCAGATGGTTAATCATTTTCCGGAAGCTGGAAAATGCACTTTAGCTAATGCACTTCTTAGCTTTCAGAGACCTAATTATTTAAAAAGGCATCCTGATCCATAGCCCACTTCCCAACCAAGAACTCCTTCCCGACCTGCCATCTTCCTTCCTGGCACCCCCTCCAAAAAAAAAACAAAAAACCCTGCACACTTTGCATAGCTCAGCCTTTCTTTCTTAACTTGTGCCTCCCTTCTGTTTAAGGTTTTTTACCTTTCTGGTCATTTCTGAGTATATCTTTCTCTTGTGAAGGGTTAGATCCTAAAATCCAAACAAGCAATTGACCAGAACTAGGCTCTGTGGCATCATGGATAGAATTTGTTATTTTTATTTAATTGTCAGCCAAAATGGTTGCTCTTGTCTGTCGAAAGGATCTGACTTAACAATAGCTCTGTGCTCAGACATCATGCCGAGATAAACACACTATTAGGAAGCCTCACAAAGGCCCTGAGATAATTGTAAAGGGATGGTTACTGGAAAAAAAAAAAAAAAAAACCCGAAGCACCCAGCCCTGACCCCTCCTCCACGCCCCATCAGTAACACCATTAAATCTGTCAGTTTGTCAGCCCACTGGAGGTATTTATGAAATCAATATACAATACCGTAGATGCATGGCTGCGGTATTGTTAGCTGGAGAAGGGAGGCTCAATGGAAAATAAAATTAATAAAATTTACAAGCAGATTGTCACGGGGAACGGATAAATTCCCTGCCATCTAGTGTTTTACTGAATTGGGATGGGGTTGGGGGAGGGGAGCCGGGATAGAAAGCTGTGCCTTGCACTGGGTTCTTTAAGGTAGAGATGAGGCTGATACATTTACAGGAAGGATGTGGTAGCTGGAAAAACTAAAACAGCTGTTTCATCCAATCAGGGTTTCACCCATGGGCTGCCAACGAGACCTGCCTTCCTTTACCACACTGTCTCTTTCTGTTTAAGGTCCATGAGCCTATCTTCAGGCCCAACTTCTGTCACTACTGTACTCGCTACTGTGCTTCCCCATATGTTTTGGTATGAATCCTGTTCAAAATGGGCTACTGCCCTTTCAGAAATAGATGCCACCTTCCTCCAGCTTCCAGCAGTGGTTAAAGCTGTCCGTTCTAAACTTTCTTCCTATTTGATTTCTTAACCCCTTCCCTTGATTTTTTTTTCCACATTTTTGCCATTTATAAGACATGTGGCCAGGTCCCATCTCCCTAGCAGCCAGAGATAACAGCAAAGGCTGAGAAGGCACTGGACAGACGCTTGTGGTCTGGAGACCGGCTTCGACAGGAAAGACTGGGCCCATTGTGGCTGCAGGAGCCTCCAGTGCCGCCCAGATGCCTGGTGGAAATTGCATTAGTCGGATGACAGGACCTGGGCCCCCTCTGTGGAGACTGATGGAGAACAGTCGAGTGGCCTGGGTGACACTGCTCGACCTCTGCTGTCATCGTGGGCTTTTGTTCAGTGCCCCGACTCCAGGCTGGAGCCCTGCTCATTGAATCAGGCCTGGCTGGGGGAGCCTGCAACCGAGCTCATTATGCACCAGAATTTACTTACATCGGTTGTAGAAAGGGGAAGCTGAATCTGAGGTGGGGGAGCACTCTTCTAGGAAGCCCAGAAGTGTCTAGGACTCATAGGTGCACCCTATCCCAATAGTAAGTCTTGGTTTGGAACCTAAAAGTAGCCTGAGGCTAGCCCAACTGTCCTGAGGTTCAGCCAGCTGTTTAGAGCGTGTGTTTGATTATCAGAGACTGACAGACGAGAGGAAAAAAAAAGGATGATGTCTCTCTACTGCTTTCTGGTTCCCCCTCCTATTTTGCAAGGTGTCCCCGTAGACCGCCAGTGTTTCAGCGGGACATGGCTGTTTGCTCTCTTCTTCCATGCATGTTTGAAGTTCTCCGTAGCTTTTGTGGAGGTGCTTCTCAAAAATCAGCATGAGAGCGTCCATCACAAATCTATCCCTAGGAGAAGTCAAGGATAGGTTTCATCAGTGAGCAGCAAGTTCTCATTGTAGAGCCTTGTGCCCAAGGAATGCTGGGAAGTACCCGCAGGATGTAGACAGGGAAATGTGTCTTGCTGTTTCGGTTTTAAAAGAGTCCTTCTTACATCTTGTGTGTGCACCCGGATGTGTATGTGTGTGCACTCACATATGGGAAGGGTCAGAGGAGAGGACAACTTGTAGGAGTCTGTTTACTTCTTCTACCGTGTGGGTTCCAGAGATGAAATTAAATTCAGGTTGTTGGGTCTGGTCAGCAAGCTCCTTACCTGCTGGCCCACCCAGCCCATCTAATCCTGGCACTTCCTTACCTGACAGAAGTTGAGCCACTAAACAATACTAACACCCACTAAACAATGCACAGCCATACAAGGAACCATACAGCTAGATACAGTGCAGCCATTCAAAATGTTGGCATTGACGTGTTTGGTAAAGACGTGGACTGATATTCTCAATATAGTGTGTGGAAAAAAATGGTTTAGAGTGGGCCGTATGTTAAGAAGTTATGTCGTTGAAATTTATATACACTGGGTATAATTGTTAGCAGTGGTTATATCTGTGGTCGGATGTTCTTCTCCCTTCATTATTTGAGGGGATTTTCTTTCAAAATACCAGGTGTGTGTATATATCTGTGTATATGAGTATTGTATATATACCTTTTCTATCTGAAGAAAACACAGAAGGCTGGCCAACAGGCAACTTCATCTTTACACATGTATCCCCTTCCCACCATCCTTTTTGAAGACACTCCTGCAGTTTGTGGCTATACCGAAATAGCCCTGCTGCTTGCAGCATTTGGCGGAGCTGCCTCATGGGCCTAGGGCCCTGGTGGGTCTTTAATGGATTGCTTCCTTACTGAGATCCAAGCAGGCCTGAGGGCTGAATGAAAACAAATGCACGTGTTTGGTCAAAATAAAAAGGAAACCAGAGAACAAACCAAACCGAAAAGGCCTGCGTGGTTCCTAGACAAGGAAATCAAGACTCTAGAGGGTACTTAAGTCCGTGGAGAAGATTTGCGTTGGAGCCAGCCACACAGGGTACCCCTAATACCCACTTAGAAGCAGCCAGTGTGTTGATGTCCCTCCAAGCAGAATGAGGAGTGGGACCCCCAGTTTTGAATGGGGTGTGTGGAAATGCCTAAGAGGCCCTCCGTCCCTATCAGAAAACCCAGTGACCAGGCTCAGTTCCAATCCAAATGCCAAGAGGAGAGAACTTGAGCATCAAAGGCCTGCCCAAGAAATGGGAGCTTAGTTTGGGAGGGATGGCTTGAGGGGAGGGGAGTAAGAATCTTGTCTGGGAGGTGCCAAAACTAGATGGGGTGCAGTGTGTGGAACAAATAATGTGTGGAGTCCTGGCTCCTAGCCTGGAGGTGTGAGACCACCCACAGTGCCTGCCCTGAAGCAAGCTGCTCCCACCCCCACCCCAGCACCTGATAACCATTTCTGCAGGAAGTCCTCACTTGCAGAACAATGTATAGGTTTGTAACAGCCAGGGGCCTGAGACTAAACAGCCCCTCCAGCCCTTCTGGTGGGGGCTCCACAGGCCGCCTCCAAGGGTTTTGTTATCCTAATGAGATGCAGAGAATGTGCTCTGGGGTCACTAACTGCTCTGCCTCTTCTCTTCTCGTTTAGTGATCTGAGTGAAAACCAGATCCAGGGCATCCCGAGGAAGGCGTTCAGAGGCGTCACGGGCGTGAAGAACCTGTAAGTGCGCTTTTGTTGCTTTGGCACAGAGAGAACTCACGTGGGATGGCCAGTCAGGATGGGAGTGAGAGACAGGATGGGCGCTCCTGGTGGCTTGGAAGAGGGAGAGCTTCACAAAGCTCTGTTCTTCCTAGGTCAGGGCCTGGCCACAACCAGACCGCATGACTGTGATGCCCCGCTAGCTTCTCCAAGGGTCTTAGGTAGCGTGGGAGCAGTCATCTGGTACAGGTGTTCTGTGCAATTGAGAAAATGGGAGGGAGGAAAAGACAGAGGGAGGGGGAAAAAAAGAAAAAGTCTTATTCATAGTATTTTATGAATCCAAGACCTAAGGATAGCGCTTGTGGCCTCACAGTGATGGCAGTGATGGTGATGATCTCATTGATACAAACGGGCTGGTCACCAGCCCCTTATGAAATAGCATTAGAACTCATGGGCGTGTATACACGTCCATTCCTACTACACTTGACTTTCATCTGTTTGCTTTTCACCTTTTATTTTAAAACCATTATTGATTAGCAGGGAATGTTAAGAAACAGATAGGCCCCGATACCAGTTCCCCAGTAGTAACGTTCTATAGAACCCTAGTCCCCTAGACCTGAGTCTTCAGACTTCAGTTTCCTTTGCAGGCACTGGTTGCTAGAGCAAGTGGGGACAGCTCTGCAGTTAGAGCATGGGTACATCCACACTCTATCACCATAGTCCAGAGGCAGACTTGACCTAACACTCCAGATTTGAACTGGCCTAATCACTGGGATTCTTTTCCTGGGTGCGAGCTCCACCGTTCCAGCGCCTTGCATTTAGAAGGCGTTGTGTTTACTGATTCTCTACCCACATGGCTGTACCATGGTGTCAGAGCATGTTTTGGAGAAGGGCACAGAAATACCATCTGGTTTGGCTGAGCAAGCCCGTCTGCCCACCAACCTCCCTCATTAGCACAAATTCAATTGAAGCAGTTTTATAAGAGACGAAAAGGAAAAGAAACTAAACAAAAACCAAACAAACATAACAAAAATGTACAACTGTCACTTCCCCTTTTAACAAATGAGGTGGGGGTTAGTTTACTAGCCCAGCCAGGGAGCTGGTGATGGTTTCCAGATGCAGGTCATCTGCCTCTCCCACCTCCCACCCTGGGGGATGGGGGCTGGTGCCTTGTGAAACCATTGGTATTTAACAGGCATAACTCACAGAGGGCATAGCCACCTTTGAAAGGTGAGGGACTGGGATGTAGAGATGACTTTGCGGGGCCTGCAGGACAAGGGTGGGCCACCGGCTCCTTCTCTGGGAACAGGAAAGGGTGGGGTGGCACAGGTGTAGCTGGAGTGCACACATGCCTACACGTATAGGCCTTAAATAAGGCAGAGCTTTGGGGTCGGAGGCACCAGCAACAAGCAGGGCACATGAACAAAGCCCTGTTTCTCACCCAGGGGTGGCACCTTTACCAGCTTTCCAGGACTTTGTTTCTTGGATTCTAAAATCGTAGGACTGCCACAAACTCAGACCAACACATCGTCTTAATTAATATTCCAGAATATCGGGACAAACAGAGATCTAGAGGAAGACAATGACTAACCCAGTGTCCACCAGCTTCCTGATTGACTGAGCCCCAAGTTAACATTTCTCCATGTACAGAATGATCTGTGTGGTCCCATGGTGGTTAATTTTATATGGATGAGTTAACAGACACACTTCAGTCGTGCATAAACTGGGCTGGGTAATTATCAACTGCATTTATCATTCTCGGGAAAGTCATTCAGTCCCACAGTGGTTCCTAGTTGGCAGCTAGAGTTTGGGGAACTTTACCTTCCCTGTGGAATATGCAAAGGCCTCGGGGTGGGGTGGGGGAGGGAGTATGGAATGTATATATGAAAGCTTCAGAATTCCCAAGCGGGTCCAGCAAATGCTGTCAGGCCTGTCGCCTTAACAGAGGGTATGCAAATACAGAAGAACCAGAATGCTTTATCTGAAAGGCTTGGGACCAGAAGTGTTTGGAGTTTCAGGTTTTGTGGGGTTTAAAATGTTTATATAAGACACATTGTAGAATCAGGATGCAAATGTAAACACAAAACTCATCTGTGTTTCATAAATACCCCACCCCCACTGCCGGGAGCTCATTTCCATACAGAAGGTGGTTTTTTGTTTTTTGGGTTTTTTTTGGGTTTTTTTTTTTTTTTGGTTTTGTTTTTAATTTTGTGCATAAAACCACTGCTGGTCTTGAATTTTCATTCGTGGTGTCCTGAAGGAACTCAGGAAGGGTTGCATTAGGGATGATCTTCCTGGTTCTAAGACTAGGGACCTGGACATAGGATGTTCCTCTTTGGGTTTTATCCCTTAACTCCCTGTGGTCCTAGGAAGAAGAGAATGGAACAGACTCATCCACTAAAGGAAGAGTTTTTTAAAAGAAAGAAAAGAAAACTAAGGGAGGATGGGGGATGTCTCTCTCCTCATCAGTTCCGTTAGCATTGTACTCGGGAGGTAGAACCTATAAGGGCCCAGACACGTAATTCCTGTTCTCTCGTGGCTTACCATGTGACCAGGGACAAGGAGCATGTACACTGAAGAGGATGTTAGTAAAATACTGGTAACACGAAAACTCAGACGTGAGCTGTGTGGAGTTGAGGACTGTCGGAGAAGGAGGGAAATCGCTTTAGGCAAGGCAGCCTAGAGGTTAAGAGCATGGCTTGGCTGTCTGATAGAATTATGTATGAATTCCATCTGTTTTGGTACCGGGTCTGTGACCTTTGGTAAATGCCTTGACACTTCTGAGCGTCGGTTTCTACCACTGTAACACGAGGCTAATAATTGGTCTTACCTCCTAGCGGTTTTGAGAAGGTTAATAAAATAGTGCATATGAATAATTCTGTGCAGTGCCTGACACACGCCAGGGTTTCCAACGCTCTACCTGCTGTTGCTGCTGCATTCCTTTGTGGTTGTCTTAGTGGTACAGGCTGTATTTGTCTGGGCCTAAGCAATGCCTAGAAGTCACAGAGTAAACAAGACAGGCGGGGCAAACAAAGCGTAGGGCAAAACTGGATAGGAGGATGTGTCCAGGGCAGATACAAAGACATCTCATGAGGCTTTTATCCTGAAAGAATATGGTCAGGAAACTATGGAAGAAAGGAAGGCTGGGGGTGGGGCTAAGAGATGGAGTTCTCGATGACCCAAGGATGTAAGGGCTGAAGCTTGGGAGAGAAGTAAAGAGATGAAGAACCTAAAGGAGGAGCCAGTAGGAACTTGGGGAAAGAAGTGTCAGTTAAGGAGGTCCAGGCTCAGACAACATAGAGATGGCTTATAGTCATCCATGCACACCACACATCAAGATAAAATTTGAGCTCCTCATGAATGCTATTTGGGATGCAAGCAGTGGAGAGTCAGAGGTGTGTGTGTGTGTGTGTGTGTGTGTGTGTGTGTGTGTGTGTGTACCTGCGAACTCTGCCTTCTCAGAGCGTCTGTTTCATAGAGACAGAAAACTCAGGAGGCAGAGCCAGGCTTGGAGGACTTAGTTTGTCATTGTGTTGGGTGTGCTAGATGCTCTGTCTTCAGTGGACAGTGTGAACTGAATGACATCTGTGTGCTGGGTAATGGAAGAGGCAGGGCTGGAACTAACAGTGAATTCACAGAGGGCAAAGGTGATGACGAAGTTGAATATTTATTTATTTATTTATTTATTTTGTTTTTTTTGGTTTTTTTGTTTTTTTTCGAGACAGGGTTTCTCTGTATAGCCCTGGCTGTCCTGGAACTCACTCTGGAGACCAGGCTGGCCTCGAACTCAGAAATCCGCCTGCCTCTGCCTCCCAAGTGCTGGGATTAAAGGCGTGCGCCACCACCGCCCGGCTCGAAGTTGAATATTTAAATATGCATCTGGGAGCTGAGGGTACACCTCAGTGGTGGATCCCATGATTAGCATGTGCAAGGCCTAGGTTCTGTTCCCATAATTCTCAAAGAGAGGAGGTGGCAGGAAGGGCCATCGGCCTATGGACAATAAGAGGTATCTCTCAGAACTGAAGTTTTCAGAAGACCCATGGAAGAATCGTTCCTGCTAGAACTAGATCTCCCACATGGAGCCATGTTTCAGAGTCACTGACGAACAAGCCCCAGCCAGACCCTCTCCACCACATTGTGTGGCTTAGAAATATACTGCTGTTGATCTATTACCTTGTGTAAAATATGACCCAAAGATGAGCTATTGGAATCCAATATAAGCTTCAAACTGAACGGCATGTGAGATGCCAACAGATT
Organism: Mastomys coucha; assembly: GCF_008632895.1. NCBI lineage: Eukaryota > Metazoa > Chordata > Mammalia > Rodentia > Muridae > Mastomys > Mastomys coucha. The sequence goes on from NW_022196911.1 coordinate 30,860,759, forward strand.
AGACCTGTCCACAACACTCTGCTGCATTATGAGGAGAAAAAAGCAAAGACTGGCTGGGATGTTTAAATGGAAGCTCTGTAACGTTGGAATGGATTCTCTCCACTTACCCTGCTGTGCTTTTCAAAAAGAGAGAACTTGTGATGCTCCCATTTTCCAGGTGACAAAATGAACTTCCCATCAGTGTATGTGATTTAGTAACAGTTAGCAGACATAATCAGAGTAAAACTTTGCAGTTATACTCCAGCTAGCTATCCTTGAACTCCAAAAAGATACCCTTGTTCCCACCCCCTTGCAGCCATCCCAGAAACAGGAAGAGTACAGAGTAACCAAATACCCTACGCCAGAGTGCCCCCACCCCACCCCCACAAGGAGGAAACCACGTGACCTTCATCAGTTATAAAACAAAGGCCGTAGTGTCTGAACACCAACAAACTAGGGAGGCTCTGGCATGCCCCTTTCTAGCTGAGGGACTTGGTACCATGCCCTTCCCCGGGCAGCAGAGAGAAGCCCCTAATTACTTCCTGGTTTCTAGAGAAGGCAGTCATTAGTTGGGGACTCCCCTCCAAGCAGCTGCTGCGAGCTGAACTCAGAGAATGAGTCCCATTTTACGCAGCCTGTCTGGAAGGACAAGGCAGTTGCTCAAACAAACTGATCTGGAGGAAAGACCGTAGATAAACCCACCTGTGCTCTGCCATTTACTGGGCCGGCATTAAGTACCTGCTGTATGCAAGCACTGTGCTAGGTACTTAAATAAAGGTGCAGCAAGAAAGCAAGAGAAATGTAAATACGCAGAGCTAAGGCCGAGAAGAGAGAATTAGAGATAGGAAAAACAAAACAAAACAAAAAAAAACCCAAGTCACTATCCAGTAGTAGGTGAGAAGACCCAACCCCCGCACAAATTGTTTTAAAAAGAAATGTCCCCTGGCCCTGTCTTTCTCAGCAGTCATGTTTTCCTCTGTTTTTCAGTTTCTATTTGTGAGGACTCTGTAGGACACGCATTCCAGAAGGGAAAATCAATAACCCCTGTCTCTGCCAGCTAGCAGAGTTTGGAATTGACGGTTTGAAAACAAAGCCAGCCAGGCAGTCTTTGTGTTCTCTAGTTAGGCGCACCGCCTCCACCAGAGATTAATGAGAGCTGTCTCCTCCCCATGAGAGGGTGAGGGAGGATCAGGGAGAGACACTAGCCCCAATTCCTTGGTGCCATCTATGTTGGCAGATCATTCTGTCACCCTACCTGGACTGGCACCTGGTCACCCCCAAATCAAGGCTCTGTGTGATGTGTGTCCTTCGGCTCAGCTCATGTGCGTGCGAGCATACACACACACACACACACACAACACACGGTCCCTTGTCATTCTGTGGTCACCACAATAGCTTCTTGTCTCAGGACCTCTGCTCTTTACTGTTCCAGCTGCATAGGATGCAGCGCTCTGGGACTGTTACACTTCCACTCCTGAGCCTTCAGGCTCAGCCCAGAGCTGCCTTCCCAGATCTGCCTAAGGCAAGCTCCCCTCTGCCCTCCATATTTATCCCATTGCCCAGTTATGTTTCTTCAGAGCACTTATCAGCCCCTGAAATGATGCGGCTCATTTGTCAACTCATTTCTGCAAGTCTCACAGAACTAGCTTGCGTATATATTCACTTTCTGTCGCATCCGTCACCAAGAGGTTCACAGTGCTCAAGTGGTTCATGGCAGAGTCAGTAAGGTTGATCAAAACTATCAATGACACAGATAGGTTCATTGCCCCATTACATCCTTATACTTACACTGTTGATGGATATTATGTATCAGAATACATATACAAGTGTTCTAAGGTTTTATACAAAAATAGTGTTACAAACAATCTTCCTTAAACTTAAACAACCATCCTTATACTTAAAGGGTTCACAGCTCAGCAGGAGGATGGACTAATGGGCTAGTGTGTGTAGGACACAGGTCCAGGGTTCTGTCATAATTAGCTCCAGTTGTCAACTTGGCACATCTATGGGGGCATTTTCTTGTATAGGAAGGCCCAGCCCACCGTGGGTAGCGTCATCCCTAGGCAGGTGAACCTCAGCTATATAAAAGATGGCTGAATGTTAGCCTGGAAACATGGCAGTAAGCAGCTTTCCTCCATGGCTCCTGCCTCTGTTCATTCCTTAGTTCCTGCCTTGGTTTCCTTCAAAGATGTATTCTGTAAGCCAAATAAACCCTTTCCTCCTCAATGTAATTTTGGTCAGAATTTTTTTTATCACAGCAACATGAAGAAAACTATGACAGGCTTCATTGGGCAGAAGGGCAAGGATGTGGAGAGACTCAGGAAATCAGAGTGATTCTGTCTTCCTTGAGGAAGTAGCCTATTTTAGGTTTTGAAGGATGAGTAGTTCACTCAAGACCAGGATATTCTCAACAGAAAGAACAATGTGTAAAAGATCTCCAAGAAGACCTCAGTATGTGGAAGAGTCAATGCTTGTCAGAGATGTGTGTCTGGAGCACACCCAGCAAGAGAGGAGAGAAAACTAAGAGAGCAGGAAGCTGTAGGGAGGGACTAGAACACCAGCCGCCAAAGTGATGATCACCAAAGAATGGGGGCCTCAGCCTTAATGCAGAGGACCGATTTTTCCAGAAGAGAATAAAGCAGGAATGGCCAGTACAAAGATGTAGAGAGTGGTTCAGAAGTTATGGGGGCTGACAGGAAGAGCAGACATGAGGGCGGCCAGGGTTGACTTCAGTGCTTGTCACCAGCTTATTAAGTGGAAGCAGAGATAGGCCTTGTGCAAGTCACCTCCAGGGACACCACATGAGAACAGTGCCTGTCCCTCCTGAGGAGGGGAGTGTCTGAAGAGGGATTTGAGATTTCCTGTGAAATACAAGGCAGTACTTCCCAAAGACCCAATGTGTGAGTCTTCCAGTTTTTCCTGTTGTGTGTTCCTGGCTGAGTACAGGCTTCAGATCTTCTGCTGCAGGAGCCTGCCTGCCTTCGTGCCTTCCTTCCTTCCTTCCCTCCCTTCCTCCCTCCCTCCCTGTCCTTCTTCCTCTCTCTTTCTCCTTCCCTCTCTTCCTCCTTCCCTCTTTTCCTCCCTTTCTCCTTCCCTCCCTCTTTTCTTCCCTCCCTCTTTTCTTCCCTCCCTCTTTTCTTCCCTCCCTCTTTTCTTCTCTCCCTTTCTCCTTCTCTCCCCCTCTCCTCCCTCCTTCCTTTCCTCTGACCTTCTTTTTGCCTTTTCTTCTTTCCACCTGTCCTTTCTTCTTCTGTCTGTCCCTCCTTCCTGCTATCACTTCTTCCATCTGTCTTTCTGTCTATCCTTTTGTCCTTCCTTCCTGCCCGTCTTTCTTCTTCCTTCTATGTGTCCTTTCATTCTTTCTTTGCTCCTCCCATCTATCCTTTATTTCATCTCTCCCTCCCTCCTTCCTTTCTTCCCTCTGTCCTTCCTTCTATCGGCCCTCCACTCCCTTGCTTCTTCCTTCCCATCTTC
>NW_022196911.1:30868884-30961728 GCF_008632895.1 Mastomys coucha
CTGGTCCCACTGGTCCCAGTTACTCCCAGTGTTGGGACAGATGTTGGTTCCTGCTCACCTCTAATCCCGGGTGTCCCCATCTTCCATTTCTTATCCCCCTGTCACAGTCATCACTGTGTCCTTACTCTTTACAGGCTCAAAGTCATTCCTAGAAATGAAACGAGGTTCCATCCCTGCACTGAAGAGTTTCTGTCTACAGAGGGAGACCGCTGCACAAAGAGCAGGGTAATGTGCTAGGCAGCCCCCTGTAGCACCCACCATGCTTGTCCTATGACTAACAGTGTGAGTGGTTCTTAAGCACTGGCGGCGGAGGGGAAATTGAAGAGATAAAGTAAAGCAGACTGTGTCAGTTGCAAAGCATATGGTCCAGCATTTTCCACAGGAGAGAAGTGGTAGTAAGTGCCCCCAAAACTCTGCCTGGAAGGTGCACAAAAGCCACAGTCACAGCTTTAAACATTTTATTGGCATCCTCTGATGGCCTTGTTTTTCTTCTAACACCCCATTCTGAGTAATGATTGTGTACACGACTGTCCTAAAGTGGTCTGCATGGTAGATAAAGGGGGAGATCAAGTCTGGCTTTTAAGAAGTGGCTCTCTGCTTGCCACATAGTAGGTGCACAATAAGCAGTGACTATTGAGTGAACGGATGAGCAGGGCCTCTGACATCCAGAGAACAGCCCTTCCTGGCAGAGCCTGATTATGTCTTAGAAGCAAAGAATGAAATTGAGGCTTCCAGAATAAGCCCAGAGAAGCTTTTGTGGTTTTCAGGATAATGGAGACCATTATTCTTGATCCAGGGTTAAAATTTATTATCCAGGACAATTTTTTGTGGGCCAATTTAAAAAAAAAAAAAAGCTTGTCACAGATATTTAACCCCCTTAAGCACAAAGCCCACAGGAAGCAAGGGGTTTTAAACAAAGATCCAGGATGGATCCATAGGAACCTTGCCAAGGAAGCACAAGGCCTGCAGGCCCCTTAGGCTTGGGCTCGGGGATCTTATGAGAATTTTACTGTTAGACAGAGCCCATGCCTGGAGACTTTTAGAATGAATGAAATGAAAGGAGAGGTGAGTATTACTGTGGACCTCATACTTATCCTGGTACCCATCGATGCTCAAAGCTTTAATCTTGCTGGTGTCAGTTGAGTGTACTGATAAAAATATGAGTTTTAGAGCAGACAAAAAATTGGGGAATTTTTTTTTCCAATTCTAGATTTTTCTGTTTACTCTCTGGGTACTTTGTGCAAGTTTATGAGCCAGCATGAGCTTTCATATTCTACTGTAGAAGACATGTTTAAAGACCAGGAAGCAGTGCACTCTTCCTTTGTATATTCTCTTTATGTTCTACACAAAGTCTATACATCATCTTGTCTAATTGTCCACACAGTCTGATAAATGGAAATTTTGTTTTCCTTTAGACAGGTGGAAGTGGGCCTTGAGATTCAAGCTAGAGAGCTGGTCCTAGCAAGACTAGAAAAGGCTCCCATTAAAAGTGTGGGCACAGTTAGTGAAGGACTGGGAAAAGATGAATGGAGTAAGTCCTAAAGGAAACAATGAATCCTGAGGTAGGCTGTGAAAAGACCAACACAGTTCTATAGTATCTTAATTGATAGACACTATTAATTAATTTTACTAAATAACTAATTGACTTTACTAATTAATAGACTATTGGACAGTTGTTTAATTAATTAATTAATTAATTAATTGAATATGTGATTCTTTAGAGCACCCTTAAGTCTAGGTAAAGATTAAGCAGACTATATGAAGAGTTCCCAATCCTTGCAACACTCATAGGCTCAAAGGTGTTTAAAATCCAATAATATGAGGAATTGGAAATTTGATAATTGTCATCCAATGAGCTCTCTAATTTGGTAATTGGAGAAATAGGTCCAACATTGTAGAATCTATATACACTTTCAGCTTGTTTGTGACAGTGTCTTGCTGTGTACAACATAAGGGTCTTGAAATCTTGCTTCCCCTATCTCAGCCTCTCTATTAATAGTATTGCTTATTTCATGTTTTTACAATATACTATGGTTTTCAGAACAGCTTATATATTTCAAAAGTATTTATATACCCAAAAGAAACATAGACAATTAACTAGGGAGGTGGCTTGTAAGACTATATGAAGATTTCCCAATCCTTGCAACACTCACAGGCTCACATACATAGAGTGGTCGCAGACTTGATTACTAAGATCACTGGTTTAGAGTGAGGTTCAGTTGGTGTATATTCTGGTGGTGTGGTCAGATGTGTAGCAGCCGTCATGGTATCAAGCAAGAATGCATTCGATGCTCTGAAAAAATCTCTCTATTCCTCCCACTTGTCCCCTTTTCCCTTCCAGAACCCTAAAATAGGTGCTTTCAAAGTACCCACAAATCCCTTCACGTTTCCACAGCACTTCACAGTAGCGCATATATATGTATATGTACATGTACATGTATATTATATGTATGCATATATACTCAGTTTTTCAGATTGTTAAAACAGGAATCCTAGGGGCTGGGAGGTTCGGTCAGGAGTGAGTGAGTACTTGGTATAGCTGGAGCCTGAGTATAAGCCACAAGCATTAAAGTCTATCTCTTAGTGTTGACTTGAGATCTACAGAACCTGCCAAGGCAGGGACAGCATTCTTTGTTTCCACTGAGATGGGCAGATGACAGGTGAGAGCCGTGCTTGCATTCAACCCCTGGCTCTCTCACCCATGTGATCTAAGTATATTATACACTTCTTACTTTGCACCAGCTTCTGCATGGTATCTGAAAATAATTTACATGCCTGTGCTCTTATGAAGAATAATCAGTGTTTCTGCCTTTATCTCATTCCCAGAGAATTGATTGGCTGAAATCATTACATCTAACAACTGAATAGTTCCTTTCCTGATGAATCCATACCATAGAAGGGCACAGCTACAGAGCCCTGGCCTCAAGACTGTCCTACCTTTTCAAAGCAATCTCATCACAGCCTCTTTCATTTCTTTCAGGTCACATGTACATCCAGACCTAGGGCTGTGTTCCCATCCACCCAGTCCTTTTCCTGTTACTACAAAGTCACAGAAAGTACTAGAAGAGCCCAGAGTACCAAGTTTAGTGGCAACCTGTGGCAGAGTAAATAACATGCGCACACACGGAGACTCACACAGACACATACACACACACACACAGACACACACATAGACACACACAGAGAGATACACACAAGCATATGGACACACACAGACACAGACACACACACATATACATCCTGACACATACATATGCACAAATGTACACAAGCACATATCCTGATTTCTGTGTAAATGAGACTTTGTGAAAGATGTGATTACGGATCTCAAGTATATATTATCCTGGAGTGTTGATATGGGCTCAGAGAAACAGGAAGGATCTTTAGATGAGAAAAAGGCATGTCCCAGAAGACAGAGAAAAAGCCAAATTCCGAGGATGGGAACAGCCAGGGATCTTAGACAGCCCCTCTCTGTAAGAATTGTCCCCAAGACTTCAGAAGGAACATGGTCTTGCCCACCCCTTGATGCTAGCCCAGTGAACTCCACATAGGAAGTCTGGCCTCCTGGACTCAGGCTGTCTAAAGGTGCTGCTATAATGCTCTCCTTATCTTGTCTGTGGACCCTCTTGTCTCAGTTCAACACTTCAGCAAGTGTTTAGCCCTAAGTGAGTATGGTCGAGTGTTTGTTTCCATCCGCAGCGTTTGTAATTGTTAACAGTCTCTTTGTAGCCAGTCCTCAGGCACAGGTGCCCAAACCTCAATTCCTTTTAATTGCAGATGATGAGTCCTTCTGCCGAGGAAGCATCCTTGCCAAGCCAATAAGTGCCAGTGGCTAAGACTTGGTGTACACGGTGTACGAATGGGTCAGCAACACTTCTAGGATACTCCATAGCATTCTGTTATAGAAGCTGCAGTCTTTCTGTGCTCATAGAAAGGATATCTTGGGAGGCTTGAGGTTTAAGTATTTTTGGTTCCTATGAAAGCTTATACCCTGACCAAAAATTCATATCTCTGCCTGCCCTCCACACAGAATCAACAGAGGCAGTGTAAGAAAGGACAGTTCAGGTCAAACAGAATTCGTCAGTCTTAGTCATAAGTTCCTACAGAGCTCGGCTGATTTGTCAACTTCCACCCATTTAATCCTGCTGACAATCTTGTGATCATTATCAGCTGACAAATGATACACCTATAAGGCACAGAAAGCAAAGTGATGTGCCCAAAGTCACATAGCTTAAAAGTGGCGGAGCTGAGATTTGAATGCAAAGCTTAAATGTAGACTCTGTAACTATGCTACATTGACTAGAGAACTCAAGGAACTCAGAAAATGTGGAACAAACCCCACTTCTAACAAAATTGTATTTCTTTCTTGTGGCGTTTCCAAAATGAGGAGGGCTCAGAGGAAGAGCAACATCTTGGTACCTGTAAGGCCTTGAATTTGACTCGTGCATGCATGCACGTATGCACACATGCACGCATTCTCTCTCTCTCTCTCTCTCTCTCTCTTTCTCTCTCTCTCTCTCTCTCACACACACACACTCACACACACATACTCACTCACACACACACACACACACACACACACACACACACACACACACCACACACCAATACCAATAACTTTTGCTTAAGAACATGAACTTCTTGTTGCTTTGGATTGGAAAACTGGCTGCCCTGCCCTAGGAGTCAGCAATAAACCGGATCTGAGTGGCAAGTTGTTTCTTGGGTCACTTGTCCTCAAACTTCTAGACAGACCTGTTCATATAGACACACTTAAAGGAAGAGTTTCCAGCCCACCTCCCTCCTCTAACAAGACCCGAAGCCTCTGGTACGGATGCTGGGCCTCCCTCTTTGCACTGGCTCACTGCTGGCTTTTTGGACCTCAGATTTTCCTCTCTTCACCCTCATCTCCTCAAAAAGATAAAGATGATTAGCCCTTGCCCAGGCCACAGATTTCACTGTATTTGAATGGCGTGACAAATGAGAGGAACTTAGCCCAGACGGAGGCTCTAAGAGATGCCAAATGAGTGTGGATGCTCTGCACCCCGCTTCCAAGTCATCTCCTTTCCCTGACACAAAATGCATCACCCCACAGGTGAGCAGTCCACTTCTGGGCTTGTGAGTTTGGTCTTGGGCACTTCCTCTGAAGTGAAGTGTCAAAGTTAAACCCTTCAGTGAAGGATTTTAAACTCAGATACTGCAAGTTGACACATGTCATATAGATACAGCTTGAGTGCTCTCTGAGGAATAACTGGAGCCGACTGGAGATGTGGGCACTGAGTGACTGACCAGTCCAGCAATTTAGTAACAGCAGACGCATTCAGGCCTAGTGTTTAACAGTTTGCATTGTTGCTTGAAAGAAGTAAAACAATTAACTTTCTATATTAATCGTCTGGTTTTGGATAGTGGCGCCTAATACAAAATCCTTTTAAATTATTTGTTTATTTTTGTGATACTGGGGATTAAACAGGGCTTTGTGCATGCAAGGCAAGGACTATATTAACCAAGCCATCCCCAAACACGAAATCTTTTAAAATACTGAATGTGAGGACAAGGGGTACAATTTGAAAGACTATATTTCATCTTCAGCACAGGAGGGGGGAGAGGTGAAAGAGAGAGAGAGAGAGGACCCTGAATACCGTGTGTCTATACCATATAGACTAAATCAAGTCAGATTCAGCCCCAGCTCTGACTAGGACTCACCTACTTTGGGGGCCAACCTTCTGCAGATGGAGAAAGTGACTAGAGGTATTTAGCTGTCTACCCTACAGTCAGCCCCAGGTGTCGATATTCTGATCCTTGCTAATTTGTTGGCAAATCACGATGCCATATTCTATAAATCAATTAAAATACACATGTATCCAAAGGCCCCAAAGGACTTACACTGGTAACGGCAGCGAGATGACCAGGACAGACTGACTTCGAAGCAGATGCTCGTGTGGACTGTTAATTGTTCTCAGCACACGTGACTTTTGGACTTGAATGTTTGTGGCATTAGGATCTGGATCTGTCCCACTGAAGAAGTAAGGGATTTTGTCCTGCTTCTTTCTGAGTCACACAGCAGTGGTCGTTGTCACTGAAGCATCCCAGACTCTTTAAATCCTAAAGGAACAAAACACATTCTTTGTCTCCATTCATTATTCCTTTCTAGAAGCTGTTGCTTCGAGTGAACTCGCTTGATTGACTGCCCTTGTCTCCTGCATCACCTCAGCCTCTTGTCCCATCACCAACTGCTCTTCTCTGGAACAGTCCTAGAGTTCAGAACTCAAAGTCCTGCGCTCCTTCCTTTATCCCTGGCCTGCTCTACAATCACTCTCTATTATTTGTTTGTTTTGGAGATAGGTATCAGTTAGCTCAGACTGACCTCAAACTCGTTTTTATAACTGACATAGCCTTGGCTCCTGATTTCCCAGCCTCCAGTCCCCAAGTGCAACTCTGTATCAACACACTGGGCTGCTTGTAAAATTCTTAGAATATGTATTGAAACCCACCTGGTCCAGAACCTTCTGAATCCTGTTAGAAATGCATTTCCTGAGGTCTGTGGATGAATGGATGAGTGACAGCTCTGCTCAGGGACCAGGAGTCTGCACTTTGACCTGACTTAGAAGCGGATGCTCATGAGACTCATTCATATGGACTATTATTGTTAATCACTCTCAACACAAGTGACTTTGGACTTGAATTTTCTCTACCAGGAACTGTGTTGGTGGTGTTAGGCTCTGGATCTATTCTCTTGCTGACTGTACAGTCTTTGAGGCTGGTATGGAGAGGAAGCTGAGGTTAGGAACCATCCCTCCCCTCTGATCTTGAGCAATCGTTTGATATTGTGCCACTTGCTTTTTCCTGGGTACTCAAGGCTGCAGCTGAATCAATGTCTGGGCAGTGGTCAGGCAGTGACACAGCATTTCAAAGGCAGGTTCTTGTTCTTTGACTAAGTATTATAACAACCCAGTGGGGCAGGATTCCTCCTATCTCTAAAACATGGGGGAAATTTAGTCTCTGCAAGGTTGGGTGATCATGCAGCCTAGTGGAAATATAACCCACAGTGATGTTTCTCAGTTTCTTAGTGATTCTTAAAACACTGGTGGAAATCAATCCAGAATTAAAACAAGAACAAAACAACCCGGATGGCAGCAAGAGGACGCCCCCACTCCCAAATACACACACTGGAAAATGTTGAATGTGCTGACTGTGCGCTGTTGGCATCTGCCCAGGCCTGAGGGAAGCGGGGAGGGTGGCTGTAGCTCACACTGACTCCTGTGTGCTCTTTGCCCAAGCTTTTGTTACTCTGAATTTGCCACTGCCTGGGCGTGTTGTCAGAGGGGAAGTCTCATTCCAGACAATGGGTCCTGGACTGAAGGGAGGAATGTGGAGCACAGCGAGGGAACAATGACTTCTTTCAGTGACTCGGAGGTTTTTGTTCCCCTCAAACAGTGGAGGCTGGAGGACCTCTGCTTTTCTCAGGAGTCTGTTCAGAGTTCCTCCTTGTGAACACCCACCAGCTGTGCAGAGAGGCAGGTCTTGGGTTCAGTGGATGCTGGAACCATAGTGGCACCTTGGGAAAATAACCCTGTTGGGCTATGAGCTGCTGCCATCCTCCCTGAGGCCAGGTTAAATCATATATCTCACAGAGGCAAAGAGCCTTTCAAAAGATCTCGCTATGATCATCCATGGCAGCATGCACCCATTATCTCAGTGCATGGGAAACTGAAGCAGGAGGGTTGCATCACGTGTTTAGGCTAGCCTGGGCTGCATGAGGCACTGGATGGGTAGGGAGGTCTGTCTGTCTCATTTTTGGCTAATCTGCCATCACTGTTTGCTTTACACTTGGGGTGGGAAGGCAGAAGGACTCCTGTTTTTACTAGGATCAAGAAAGTGTCTGATAAGGGAATGAACCCATTCAGAACGTGAAGCAAGAGACTTTAAAGACTTTTTTTTTAAAGTGAGCAAAATAGAAGTACCCACATGGTGAAGATGAAATAAGATTAAAAAGTACATTTTAAAAATTGAAAATCATTTTCATATCTGTACATACTGACATGACGGAAAGATAGCTTCATTAAGGCACAATCCACCTTTGATTCCTTTGATTAAAAAAAAAAAAAAGATGCACCCATTTTTCCCATGCTGTGCAACGAGTTTCACAAATGGACGATCCTGAAGATGCCACTAAGAATGTTCTCTGAACTACCTACCTCACAGTCCACCCCTGACACTATCTGTCAGCAGTTTGCTTTTATTGCTGAGTACTGTTCTGCTGTAGGGAGCTGCTCCCACATGGCTCATCCAAAATCCCGTGGATGGGCATTTAGGTTTTTCCTAAGTTTGGGTTATTATGAATAAAGTGACGGTGAGCACACACAAATTTAAGTCATTGAGTGGCTATGTTTGAATAGGGTAAATAGGATTTTTCTTTTTTTTCTTTTTAGTATTTCCTCAATAAACATATATAACAGTGACCCCAAATATCAGAGTAGGGAAACCCTGTGCTGTGTCTGAGAGTTTTAGAAAGCTAACCTAAGTCGGCAAAGAAAGCCTTAATCAATATATATTGGTCATGGCTCCCTTGATTCTAGACAGCACATCCAACTCATTCCCTTGAAATGTAGAGGTGATTAAAAAGGGTTTTGGGTTTTTTTTTTTTTTTTTCTTTTCCTGAATGCTTGGGAAGAATTTAACAGCACACTGAACTGAGAAAGCAGAAGGCAACCTTTGACCCTGGCACCAGGGACAGCACGCTCGTATAACAGCTAGTGGCTGCATCCAACATACCTAGACCCTGCTACTTAGCCTTCATAAATGTACGTTCATATCCTCAGAAGGCCCAGTGTATTAGACACTGTGTCATTTGTAGAGAAAATGTCTTGGGAGTGACCAGAATCCTTGTCGATGGGACTCTAGGTAAAAGAGCAGCAGTGATGTGGTCCTTCACTCACAGGACTATTCCAGGACATTTAAAAGGGGAAGATAGGTCACCCTGTTTGACACAGACAGCACCCAGTTCACACATGTGAAAGCGGTGTGAAGTGGTCCGGATAGACCTGTGACACTCGGGTCGGTGGGATCTGTGTCCTCCAGTTCTTTACTTATGGATTCAAATCATTTCAGGACAATTGTGTCTATGCAGAGCATGGATGGAATTCTTCCTTGTTATTTTCCAAGCAGCCTAACAATGACTTACACAGCATTTGTGCTTATTGCCTACCGTGAACAGCTAGAGGTGATTTAACAGTTAGAGGATTACGTGAGATCACGTTACTACTGCACCATTTTATGTGAAGTGCTTGAGCATCGCAGGTTTGCGAAGGAGTCACTGGACCTGTGTGTGTTCTCTTAGCCTTTTGTAGATGTGAAATGTGTGTGGACAGATGCATGGGGGGCCTTTGGAAAGGCAGACTTTGGAACGAGGGCATGGGCAAGGGTTATTGTCTTCACTGTCCCCTCGCCACACTCCAAAATGCACTTTTATCACACATACCTGTATATACATTAAATCATTTTATTTATTTTAGCTCAAAGGAAAGAAACATTCTTGTTTCACCCACCTTGCTGGCATCAGTGCCCCGGGTGTCCTTTTCTCAGCCAGAGCTTAGAGGCCACTAAGCTGGCTGTACCCGGGCTACCCTGTCACCACTGACCTCCCTCCGTAACTGGAGACAGTGGTCACCACCACCTTTCTAAGCACAGCCACCGCCAAGGTGTGGCTCCTTGTTTTCAATGTGGAGAATTATTTGTATTCCACGGGCCTCTCTGATTGTGGCCTTGACCAGCCCTGGAATATCTTTCAACAACGAATCACCAGCAGCCAACCCCATGACCTTTGGAAAATGAATTTGCTTGCCGTTGGGCTGGGCCCCAGCTTTCTTGCCCAACTAAAATGTCAATTAGATCACCACTGGATATTGCTTTGTCTGCTTAAGTATATTCGGCTCACAAATCCATAAATGGTAAATGTTTGCTTGTATCTTTCTTTAAAAGAAAAAGGACACCACACCCAAGTTCAGCATATGTCCCTGGCTCTGTGTGGCTCCTAGGGACAAAGAGACTCAGCTCACTGGCTTATGGGAAAATACACATGCTAAACCATCAGGCAAATTCAACATGGTAACAAGGCAAATTGATGTGGCTCACAGTCTGTCTCCTTTACTCCCAGCCCACATTAGTATCAAAGCCAGCTCATGAGGGAGAACACAACTTCCTTTTAGTGACTGCGAGAGAAGTGTGGCTGAGTGACAGACCTTCAGCCCCCAGCACAAATAGTAAAGAGGACATCACTGAGGGGGTGCAAATCCTAGCTAGCTCTGACCTGCTTTTGGAGTTTTGTATACTCAAAAAAGTTTAGGACAAAGGAATAGGAACACAAAGAATATTTTAAGATTGTTCTTTAAGCCAAAGCCTCTGTTCCCTGTAATCCACCCTTTCTCTCCTTATTTTAAATATTCCAACAGGTTCCTTTGACCCTTGTCTGCCTAGGTATGTTGTCCATCCACATGAAAAAGAGAGCACAGAACCGAGACTTGCCACTGCAGCCTCGCTGGGTAGGGAGTGGGGTTGGGATCTCTTAGAGCTCCGTCTCCCATCTGGCTGCTGCTCCCCAGCCACTTATGGTCAGGAGGGCTTACGCTGCCCAGCTCACTGAGACGCCAACACTCCTGGTCCTGGGTCCTTGCTTTGAATACTAAGAGGCTAACTCACCCTGTGCCTTGGATGGCTTCTATCAGACCAGACAGACTTTTCTATAGCCTAGGGCATCTTAAATGTTGACTGCCAGTGAACTTCTGTTTGGGTTCTTGGGAAGTTGCTTCTGCACAGTATTCATACACTTCTAGCAATTTGACTGGCCCTTCATAGAGCAACTGAGGATGGCGATCCCCGCAGCATTATGAAAAAAAAATCTAGAATAGAGGCATGACTCGGTGATAGAGCACAGCACAGACCTGGTACATGTAAGGCCTTAGCTTTGCTCTCTCTCTCTCTCCCTCTCTCTCCCCCCCCCCTCTCTCTCTCTCTCTCCCTCTCTCTCTCTCTCTCTCTCTCTCTCTCACACACACACACACACAGAGAGAGAGAGAGAGAGAGAGAGAAATGGCAACCTGTATTAAGAAGTACAGCTACAATGTAGATGTGTAGATTTTTCTAGTTGTCATGCAGAAGATGAATCTTGTTGGTGAGCTACCAATCCAAGACCCTTTTCTGGAATTAGTTCCTTAATGCAATTAGATTTCCAAAAATGATTTTCTTCCCCTGCCGTTTTACTGCTGAAGCGGGCATGGAAGTGCTTTTATGGTAAGTGGCTTGGCAAGCACACAGATCCTTTACTGCACGCCAGTCCTTCTGCCTATTGCATTGCGGGGCTTAGACTTCGCCTCCCTCTACTGACTCACAGACTTAACAATCTAGAAAGCGTTTTAAGAAATGAACCACATGGTCCAAATTTCTCCTTTTACAACTTAGGGATTAAATTTGCCCAGGACTGTTCGAACGGTCAGCAAGAGCTGTGCCAAACTGAGGCCTCCTTTGTTTCCTGGTGTTAACTCATAAAGGCGATGGAACAATGACACAGAGAGGCCAAAGCCATTGAAAGAAAGTTTGTTATTACTGACAGCCTCCATAGAAACCAAGAGCCTAGCGTACTGTGCAGGGATGTGATGGGATGCTCCAGGAGAGGCCAGGAGAGAAGCAAGGAGGTGGATCACAGCTTTTATTGGGGTTTCCACTGAAAAGCTAGGCCAGGCAAGGAAACAGCTCAGGACTGGGTGGTTTGGATAATTCCAGATGGGACAGAGGTGTGGGTCTGGTCCTGAGTGTATAATACCTGGACCGCCTGGGGCTGATTTGGAATGGAGGGGGGGTGGGGATACTGGCTTACTCTGTAGAATTGTCTGGAAGGAGGGATTGAGAGCATAAGATCTGTATATGAACAGGGGTTGGGGGGCTCACCATCAGCTATTCACTGCCCCTAAGAATTAACTAGCTCTACAGGGGGCATTCTCCCTGCCAGCAAGCCCCACCTTGTACAATGTCAAACCATCACAAAACACAGAAAATAAGAACAGTAATATCGTCTTGAAAAGTCCCCAGGAGTCCTCCATTGCCACCCTCTGAGCCCCTGCATCTTACCATAGAGATGCCCAAATTAAATAGAAAAGGCCAAGCATCCCCAAATTTGATGGCATTTCAGACTAGAAGCTACAGGTTATAGTCATGTACAACCTTAGGGTTTGTTCACACCTTTTCTCCCCCAGACAGCCCAGGCCTGACTTCCGTGTTGAATGTCATCTTGAGATTTTTAAAATAGTTTCTCCTTTCCCCTGAGCCTCACTTTTTTTCTTCCTTTGAAAACACTGGACCAAAGATCTCTGGTTGCATCTGACACCACTATCCTATGAGCCTATTGCTACAGTCACCCATAGGGCTGGGGTCCTCTTTACCAACACTGAAGCTCGTGTGAAGGGAAGGTGAGTTATTTTCCTAGTTAGCTCCCCATCAGCTTGAACTCATAAGGAGGAAATGTTTATTCTGATGGATAGTTCCAGAAGTTCCTGTCCAAGATGGAGTAGTCCCATTCCTTTGGGCCTCTGTGAGGATAGCCTGTTGTGGTTGGGACGTGTCAGAGCAGACTGCTTTCCTCCTGAGCAGGAAGGGATGAAGCTATTGGAAGAGATCAGGGCCCCCCCAGTCCCTGATGAGTACCCACCAGACTCTGCCAACTAAACCAGCCTCCCAACTGCACCACCCTGGAGGTCACACGGATGGATGTGCGAGAAAAGCTCATCCGGACTGAAGCATTGTAATGGCTTACAGCCAGCCAGCCAAGTGGGTAGCTAGGCAGGTGGGCATGTAGGTAGAATGGTGTTTCCTAAGAAATCTCGCCGATGTAGGTGAAATCCAGGCTCGGGGAAACAAGCCCAAGGACAGTGAGTCCTTAAGGAACAAAAGCATGTCTCCATTTCACCTTCTCCATCTCACTCATGCCACTTCAAGGCCCCTCCAAACATGAAAATGTCATCTTCTCTGACACAGCTTCTGATTCCTTTTGGGGTATGTGAGCCAAGTAAGATGACCAGAACCATTGGATCTCAAGTTTGGCAAATACAGAGACAGCGCCTTCAAGCTGCCTAAAAGGTGAACGTCAGAAATCTGCCATTCACTCGGGGTCTCTAAGTGCTCTGTCAAGCTTTAACTTGATTAAAATCGAAAACCCCATTGCTTGAAAACCAAACGTGAAATCGAAATCTCTTTACCCGGTGCTCTTACATTCCAAAGCCCGGGCTTATGGATTATCCTCAGTTAATTTATGCCATCTTGGTACCATACATTAATTTTGAATATATTTGTTGAAAATTTCCTGTAGCTTGCATTTATGGTTGTCAAAGGGGCTTTTATCTTGAAAAAAATGGTGCTGGTTTTAATTACAATTCTAAATAGCTTCATAACCATCGTGAACCCTGGATTTACATCATCTTTATGACAGCTGCGCAATTCCCACTTTATTGATTTTGTCATTTGCTTCATTACAGTTAATGCAAGCCCTTTGTACAGAGACAATTCTGGGCTGCTCTCTTCTTGGAGGGGTTAGTATAGAACATCTTGATGGACACAGACCCCATCCCCCACCCCCTGCCTCCACCACAGTGCTGACCCAAGGAAAAAAAGCAGGATGGGAGACATTTTCAAAGTGGTTATCTATCACAGGCAAAGGAAATGTTAGCTCTGATTATCCAACCCTTTCCTCTGACCAGATGCATTCACATTTGCCAGTTGGGAAGCCCTGGAGATGGTGTTGTAAGTGGAGATACCCTAAGCCTCATTTACCGTCTGTTTAGAGAAGACCCACAGTCTCAGCCACTGCCGAAACCACTTCACATGTCATGCCTTCCTCCTGGCCCAGCCAGAGGTCTAGAAGCCAGTTGTAGTTGGGGACATGGATAGACAATGGCCGCACTGAGACTAATCTCATATGTAAATGCCCTGGAAAGCAATCAAGTTAGCCAGGGTGGAAATGGAAGCCCCCAGCAATGAACTTAAACAAGAAGGAAATGGAGTTGGAGACACTGAGTATTAGAAGAAACAGCATGTCTGTTGGGAGCCATCATCTATGAGCTTCTGATTGCCAGGGACAGTTAGGGACACTAAGAAAGCTTCCGGAAACGCAGTAAGTAAAGGAGACCCCTTGAAGGATGGGACCTATAAACCAAGGCTAGGGTGCTGTATTACTGGATTTCTCATTTTTTGATACAGAAATAAGGATTTTCTTTCCCAGTTGCTACTTGGAAGGACCTACTCTTTCCCAACCAAGACTAGTAGGGTGGCTCACCTCCTGCTAGGGTGTGAATGTGGAGTCAGCTTTGCAGAAAGAACAGTGTAAGTCAACACTTCTCTCTGGGTGTAGGGCAATCCCATCTCATGAGGACGTGGGCAATGAAAGTCATTTGATGACTTTTCTCCTCTGCTACATCCCCAGAACTCCTCAGTGGAGGTTGTCACCAGGAGTGGTTCCTCATTCCTACCATCCTCTTTTCCAAGTGTTCTAATGGGTGGAAGCCCAGCCTCAGCTTTCTACAATGTGCTGAGCTATTGCACGGCATTCCAACTACGGGTGCTCTTCTAAAGCCTTCCATATGAACCATGAGAAGAGGAAACGCTGCTCTAGAGACATGAAGGAGCTGGGTAAGGAGGCTTTGCAAGAAGAGACTAGTAGCCTAACTTACTTGTTCAGAGCCCCTACAAGCATATAGAAATATGAAAGCTGGTCTCATCCTCGCTCTGTTCGTTCCCAGCAGGTGCTTTGTGGGGAGGGCGGGGGGTGGTGTTTCGAGCTGTGTCCTTTTCCAGGGAATAGTTTGGAAAACGTTAATACCACATCCATTTATACTCCGGTTCTCTTCCAACCTACTGTTCAGGCCTCCAGAGCGTTGGAGCAACCTCAGCTTAGCTGTTCCAAACGAGAGGAAGCTCTCACTTTCATTCTCCACATACTGCATTAAAAATCAGATCTAGCTCATCACAGAGGACCCAGCCGCAGAGGGAGAAAACACCCTCATGGGCTTGCAGGGAGGGGCTTAAGTGGGAACTCAGGGTCTCGGAATCTCACTTCTTCAAGGGCCCCAGAAGTCATCCATCTCAAGGGACAGTTCAGCCCAGAGAAGTAAGGCCACAACCCAGCAAGGCAAAATCAGATGGCAGATCCTTGCCATCTGATTATTCAGCAGACTGCCTGCTTATTAGCTTGTGTGTGGTTGTTTTGGTTGGGTTTGGCTTGTTTGTTTCCACTAAAGGCTGTCTTACCTTAGGTACACACACACACACACACACACACACACACACACACACACACACACACACGACCAGTGCCTTTTTAATCCCAATCCTCAATTCCAGCAATGGCCTGTTTGCCCTTCTCTGGAACTGGGAGGGACTTATAACATCTTCAATCTGCCGTGACATCAGGAAAAACTCATCAGAGCCACATGTAGAATCAACCTCCACTGGAGTGAGGGCACCCAAGAAGGAACCATTGCATGTAGCATTACGATTTCCAGTCTCTGTCTCTGTTTCTCTGTCCCTTCATTCTATTTCATCATTTAAAAACAAAAACATTTTGCTGGGTGGTAGTAGCACACACCTTTAATCCCAGCACTTGGGAGGCAGGGACAGGTGGATCTCTATGAGTTTGTAGCCAATCTGGTCTCCAGAGTGAGTTACATGACAACCAGAGCTACACAAAGAAACCCTGTCTAGAAACATGCCCGACCCCATTTTTTTTTCTCAGCTCAGTGACATTAATGTGGCTATTCCTGAATCCTAGAGAAAACTGGTGACAGCCTTAGGGAAAGGACTTGTCACTTTCCCTTAAGCCCTGTATGCCATCTCTTCCTCCAGGGTCATGCTTACAGACTCCTAGTCACCTAAACCAGGGGCTAGGCAGAAAGGGCTTTCTGGTCACAGGTGCTTGTCCCTCCATCCCGATAGTAACCACATCCACATCCGATGTCCATCGTCTTGGGGAAAGGGAGCAAAGAGCCAGCCTGGATGAAGGCAAAGCAGCTGCTTCTGAAACACAAATGCAATCTGCTGAGTTTTCTGCACTGGACACTGCTAGTAGGGTGGAGAGGGGAGGCGGCCATGTAGAAAATGCAAGGTAATGGCCCTCCGTACTTGATAGAGGCTTGGGAGTCTAGCAGACAGTCTTCTACCCTCCAGTCATCAAGCCCCACTCCCTAACCCCCACCCCCACCCCAGTCTCTCTGTGTGCATGGTCCTTTCCTGAGTACAGAGTGACTGACAATGTCCCATGAGCGAGCTAGAAGGAAAGCAGTTTTAAAATTGCTATAAATAATCCCCCAGAGTGGGTAGACTAAATCTCATCCCCATCTTTCTCTCCTGGTTCTCTCTGATCTTTGTGTGCTAACATGCTTCTGTCCACACCTAGACAGGAAGGTTTTGCTGTCTTGTTGAGCCCAGGCATAGGCCTGTCCCAGGCTCCCCTACTTCTCCTTACAATATTGTCCCAGGGAAATGACCCTTGTGGGGTGGTATTGTAACAACACTCCTCCTTGCTATGGAGTGAGCTTCTCAAGCTAAAATCCACACATACATAGAATTCAACATTACAAACAGGAAACCCCAGGGAAAAGAACATGTAAAACTCACCGTATGCCCAAGGCATGGGCTATCAGCTTCATTTATTTATTTATTTATTTATTATATATAAATACACTGTAGCTGTCTTCAGATGCACCAGAAGAGGACGTCAGATCTCATTACGGGTGGTTGTGAGCCACCATGTGGTTGCTGGGATTTGAACTCATGACCTTCTGAAGAGCAGTCAGTGCTCTTCCCCAGTGAGCCATCTCACCAGCCCAAGGGCTATCAGCTTCTAAATGAACCACTTGGGAGTGTACAGCTCAGGCCAATGAGATGACTCACCAGGTGTAGGTTCTTGCCACAAAGCTGGATGACCTGAGCCAGATTCCCAGGATCTACACACTGAAAGGAGAGAGCTGATTCTTGTCAGTTGTCCTCTGACACTCATAGGACATGCACACACAAAACAAATTAACAGTTAAAAATTTAGCCCAGTACTTACGAGGCAGAGACAGCCACATCTCAGAGTTTGAGGCCAGCCTGGTCTACAGAGCAAGTTTGAGGGCAGCCAGGACTATACAGAAAAACCCTGTCTCAAAACAAACAAAAGAACAAACCAAAACAACAACCAAAAAAACAATCCCAAATTTAATGAGGGTAAAACTCAGCATATTTTTATTTAATGTACTTACAAATAATACACAACTATCACCTCTCTCTAATTCCAAAGTACTTTCGGCTCCTTGAAAGGAAACAGTCTAGCGTTCCCTTCTCATCTCCTTATTACCCCAGCTTTTGGTAATTGCCAGTCTGCATTCCGGTCCTTTGTATCTGCCTAGTCGAGGCACTTCATGTTAGTTTTTCGAGGCATTTCATGAAACAGTCCAGTGTTCATGCCTGGTTTCTTGTCCTTTATAGAGTGTTTTCCAGGTTCCTCCATGCTGGGGCGTGTACCATTGCCTTGTCTCTATTTTAAACGGTTCAATAATTCTCCACGGTGTGCATGCTACAGTGTATCTATCCATCCATCTACTGTCGGAGGTGTGAATTGTTTCTGAGTTTTGGGTGTCATGCTGCAGTGAATAGTTTTGTACAAGTTTTTGATTGAACACCTGTTTTCCCTCCTTTGGACTGGAAAAAGACTCTCTGGATCACATGCAGTCTTTTTTCTTTTCCTTCCTTCCCTCCTTCCTTTCTTTCTTTCCTTCCTTCTTTCTTTCTTCCTTTTTTTAAGGAAACCATCACACTGTTTGCTTCGCAGCTGCACCATTCTGCTTTCCCACCGGCAGTTTAGCAGGGCTCCAGTATCTCCCATTCTCACCAGCACCCGTGGCTTCCCCGTGGCTTTCATGATAGCAGTCTTAGTGATTGATATGAAGTAGCATCTTCCGTGCCCCCTGAGATTTGTACCAAGCTCCTGACTTGTGCCAGCCACTGTAACTAGGGAACAGGTAGGACAGATGCTGTCACCAATTAACTAAATATCCCTTATTCCTTCAAAGTAATAATAAATAAAACGAAGCAGGCCTTTTTCTGGAGTGTTTCAATCCCACATCATAGCTGCATTGAATGGAGTTATCAGGGCCGCCCACATGGCTGAGTTTTGATGACACTTTCCCCCACAGTTAATTACAGAGGCCCTGATATCCCCTTACACGGAGCTTACAAGACATACTTTAATTGGCTTCCGCTGTCACAAAGATACCTCTGAGTGATGCCTTGCTAATGGCCACTGACCCCCAATATCCTACTACACGATGTAGTAAGAACTGCTTGGTAATTTCAGTACCTGTGGCTTATGCACCTTTGGAAGACAAATGTGTGACGCCCGTTAGAGAGGGCAGGCCTGGAAAATACTAACCAGAATCCTTGCTTTGTCGAAGGGTGGGGAGAACACAACAAACTATTTCTCTGAGTGTGTCATTCTCCTACCTAAGAAAATGCTAAGCTTACCCAGGCTGGCTGGCAAGGTAATGCTTGTTGGGCCCCAGGCCACCTCACCTGGAGTTGCCTCATATCCTCCTGGCTTTATCTTCAGCAAGCAAAGGTTAAACCAGTGGTTCCAGCAAATCTAAAAGTTAGATTGCTATCCAGCAATCTACTTGAAAGACACAAAGCTATGTGAGGGGGGTCTCCCCTTTCTACCATCTTTTGCATGCTTGTAGGCCAATGAAAGTAACTGAGTTCCAGTGACAAATGCCAAGACCAGGCCCTGACTTTCCCCTCTGTCCCTTCTCAGCCTTCAGTAATAAAAAGCCCATATAGTCATATTATAGTGCCCCCTCTCCCAGTTTAACTTTGAATGTTGTAGGTGATGCGGAACAGCATGGTAGATAAGCTCATGGGTCAGGAAGGTTGGGTTGAGCTCCTTGCTGCTGCTGCTGCTGCTGCATAATACCTGCAAACCTCACGTTACCTATGTGTTCACAAGCATTTGAATGAAGAGATAACCGAAGGGTCCAAAGACTAAGGTTTATTTTGCCTAGGTTTGTATAAGTTTTTATAGAGGATATGTGCTTCAAAGATGTCCTTGTCTATCTATGCTCCACAAACAGAGGAGGTGGCAAGGACCAGCAAAAGTTAGGCACAGAAGAAGGTGTATGATAGCACATTGGGGAGGCAGCAATACCAGACAGAGGATGTTACACTGTTTCCAGGCTAGAAGCTGTATAGCTTATCTTCAGGAGGATGGACACACCTAGGCCCAAAACCAAGTTCAGAGACATTACTGCTCAATGCTCTACATTCCTCTTCCATAAAATAGGGACTGTTGTGATGTTGGTTTACTACTTGACAGCTAAGTTAATAAAGGCTATATGCCATTATTGTGACAGTGTATACTGTGGGTTAGAGAGAGTTACCGTGTACAGACTCAAGAATACTAAGACTAAGAAATTCTATACTTGGGCTGGAACAATGGCTTAACATTTGATTGTACTTGATGTTAACTCTGAGAACAGGAGCTAGGCTTAAACATCAGGTGGCTTACAACCATATGTAACTGATTCCAGGGCTTCTGACACCATCTTCTGACCCCAATAGGCACCTGTCATGCACATAGTACACACACAGACGAGCAGGCACACACATATGTATGTGTACATAAATAAAAGAGAAATACATACCGATAGATGGTATGCTGTTTGAATGTTTTAGGTAAGCAGCACATGACTTGATTGATAATTAATTAGAAACAGCCATCAACAAATGAGGTTAAACTTTGCAGTCATTCTCCTTTAGTAGATCTCCCCCATGGGATTCCAAATATGTCACCGTTTTGCCATCATTTCTTGTGAGGGAAAAAAATGTGCATTTTCTTTGATGTAAGTTTAGTGGCTTCTTGAATTTCAATCTCCTAACGGCTAGAGAAGTTTGAAGAGCCCGTGGTCTGAACTGCTGGCCTTGGTCCAGAAAGAATATATTGAATATCTCAAATAATGGATTCTTTGGGCTGAGATGGGGAAAGGAGGGATAAACGGATATGCCGGGATCGCAGAGGAGTCCAAGTAAAATGAACAGGATTTTTTTTCCCTTAAGAACTCATAAGAAATCAATCTTGGGACACATAACTCCAGAGCAGAGAGAGACCTACGAGATTACACAAGAAAAAATGGATGCCTTTACTTAATAACATTAGTTTTAAAGCAAATAAAATTAAACAAAGCCAAAAATACATTTCCAGCACATACACATTTCATTACTTTAAGTCTCACAATGGCCTTTTGGCTGTACACTGTCGTAGCCATCTCTCCAAAACAGAAATTTGAGGACACAAATGCCAGTCTCTTAGTTTCCACAGCTAAAATCACATGAGCTCTGGCCTTCTGTTAAAAGAAAAAAAATGGGTGTCAAACATTGAGAACTTACAAAGGATTTACTAGAATAAATTGGGAAATGCAGATAAATTGAGAGATGCACGAGATCTGTATAATTTTTTTAAAAAAGGGAAACAGTCTTTGAGGGTCTCAGGATGCAATGCAAACTCAATGCACTCTCAGGGAGAGATTTCAGGCTGTGGCAACACATGCCTTCAACCCTGGGTGATAATGTTTACATCCAACATGAGGACAAAAATCCACCGCCTCTTTTGTGGACACCCACATGGCATCCAGGGAGAAATACCTCCACTCCGGCTCCAGCTTGTTAGTTAGAGTCACGGGGCTGTATCTGTTCACTGTGCCCATTATGAAATTTTCTGAACCCCCCCCCAAAGGGTGAAAAAAAAATTGCCTAACTACTTCACTAGAGTTTGTGATGACTGCTTTAGAAAAAGGAATAGAAGCAAGTATACAGAACTTTAACTTCATGCCTGTTCACAAAAGTGCATTTCTTCTTCTCATCCTTCCCTCCTCCTTCCATCCTGCGCCTTTGCTAAGGACGAACCACAGATGTTATCTCTCAGAAGTGCGTAACTAGGGAAACCACAGACCTGCCCCAATCACTATGGAGACAGCCGTTTATTTGTCCAGCCTCTGAGTATTCATGACATCAGCAAGGCCAGTGAGTAAAACACAGATATGTCTTACAAAGAAACTTGAATTCCCAATCAGGTTGAGAGGGCCCAGTAGAACGATTGAGATAGTTTCAGGTGCCTGCCCACTTCACCTCTCAGCACATCTGCACAGAGAAATTTCACATAACGTATAGTGAGAAGCCTTTTGGCGGTCAGTGTAACCAAAAGCAAGCTTGTGAGTCCAAATCCATCTGAAGCTTCAGAGAGACCAAGGGAGGAAATGGTGCTTTGAAAATGAACGCCCTTCCAATGGACTCAGCTTCAGGACCCAACAGAATGGATAGCCACCACGCGGATGCCTGCAAAGTGTCCTCACAGTTTGCCTAGGACTGATGAGTTTTCCCAGAATAGGATGTGTAGAGTCACGGGCCAACTGTGATGCCATAGCAACTTGGTCAGCCTTTGGTCCTGATGTAAAGATGACCACAGGGTCTGGAGCTGGTGTGAGATGTGAGTCTTAAGACATTTCATAAAATGTCATGGGTATAGTAGCCAAGCTTTTTTTGGTCCCTTGATCTAGGAAATCAAATGAAGCTTTCTCATTCTGAATGTGGCCTGTTTTAGCTGGGTGTGCTTTCTGTCTGTTTTATTTTTGTTCCTTTATTTACCTAGAAATAACAGAATTTGTTTCAAAATCAAATTTGACATGCACAAATGAATCTAGGGGTCTGCCGCTTCCCCTAGATTATCCTTGATGCTACATTGGTTTGCAGGATTTACATTGGGTTTTTCAGTTCAATTTCATTTGCCAAACAACCCTGTATAGGAAGGTTCTGTACTCAGAACTGGAGTTATCGATATCTCACAATGACTCCTGAGAATCCCCCCTTTTATTCTCCAAGGTCAGGTGTGTGCCTCTTTCCTGCTAATCTGTCAGCAATATTTTCATGACTGCAAAGCCTACTTCTAGAAGCATCACCCAAGTGGACGCAGTTATTCTCCTGCTGAGACACTGCATATGTTGAACAGCAATGTGATATGTACTGAACAAGAGGCACCGCGCTAGCTGTGTGGGAAAGTATGCCTGACGATGCTTGTTCGAATAGATTTCTGTTCCATTTTCAACTATGTTCCAAGCAGGCTATTGTGATCAGAAAGCTTAATTAAACTGACTCTGTCCCTGCCTCACAAAGTAGGTCTGGTTGGTTGAAGTCGCTGGAATGATAGCAATCAATTTTCTAAGTAATTTTGTGAGTATATTCACATTAAATGTCAGAGGTCCGTTATCACTTTGACTATTTTATAAGATACATTTTCATTTACATGTGTCTGAGAGTGAGAGCTTACACCTGTACATATGGATGTAGGAGATACAGGCATAGAGTTGTCAGCTTACAGATGGGGATCTTTGCAGACACTTAAATAATTCATGGGTGGGTAAACATATCTATATGCATGTATTCCTGGGTCTGGTGGACAAGTGTACTAAATGTGCAGAATAATAGATTCACCTCCTTTTGCTCATGTCTTTTCTAATGTGGAATTACTGTAGCTCCTTAATGACAAGAAGGGGTGACAATTCATTAACAGATTGTGGCTAAGATCAAGTGTTTGATTTGCCTGCAGATTGTGACCGGCACTCAATTATATGAGGTGTGTGCATTTCTTTTGAATGTATTTTTTTCCCTTTTGCCAGTTAAAATAACCTTGAGCTCTATTAATTTTTGAAGGAGCCACAGACAAATGCTTCTACAATGTGTTCCTCAGTAAGGAGCTTTATAATATTAAAAGACATTTTGTTTTAATGCTGAGAAGATGAGAAGATAAACAGGGCATCGAGGCTCTTCCCATCCGGTCCCCAGGCTTGGTTTACGAAAACAAGATTCCCATGATTTTTTTTCTTTTTTTCTTTTTTTCTTTCTTTCTTTCTTTTTTTTTTTTTGTTGTTGTTAGTGGTAATATTTTTTTCTCTTTAGTCCAGAAAAATAAGTATATGGAAGATATGCATATATGAGTATATATTGCAAAAACAAATTCAAATTACTTTGGACTTTTAGAATTGTACAATAAAGATGCTTGGCATGCAAAAAACACAGATAAGGTAACCACCTTGCTATTTTCAAAGGCTATCCTGTACTTTGTTCTGTATTTTGGGACCGAATAAAGTCTGAACTTCTGTGACTACTCTAGGTTAGTTAACTGCTAGATCCCGTGGCCTCAGACTCGTTTGGCTTCCTACTAAGGCTTTCCGTGTGAATTTTGTACAGATGTCCTTTGCTGGTTTTGTATGTCTTGTGAAGGTAGTTTTCTTCTGAAAACAGTCAGTGGTGTAAGCCCAGAGGACCCCAGGCTTCACTGCTGCTTTCCTCTTGCACAGGGTGGCTGCGGGGACTAAACTAGCTGTAGATCCGTAGCCAAACACTGCTGCTGCTGTGGGGGGGGCCTGGAGTGACAGTGCCTTCAGGCTACGTTTCACCAACCATCTGACAAGATGCTGGGACAACTCCCTCCTCCCAACAGCTGGATGAGCCCTGGTGTGCAGACCTGGCATGTGCACGGGGATTTCTAGTTGATAACTGTTTTCTTCTTCCAAATACCAAAGCCCGTTTCTGGAGATTTCTATTTCCCAGGTATTTCTCATGGGGACTCGAGTACAACATTGAAGTCTTGGGGTTTTCTTAACCTCTTTTTTTTTCTCCTTTCTTTCTTACTTTTTGTGGCTGTTGCTGTGGGGTTGGGTGGTGTTAATGTTGTAGACCAGCTTTTTCTAACTCGCACCTCTTTTAAGGATTTACGCATGCTTTGTAAAAAATTCTGAACTGCAAGTAAAAAAATAAAAAAGTTTAAAAATCCATTTCTCTCCTGCTCCAATTGTGAAAATTGAAACTGCAAGCAAAATGCACAAACTGTGGTAATTCGGAGAATATTACTCGTTAGGATCAGGAATTCTCACAGAAGTGCTAGCTCCTGGTCTGCCATATGAAGAGATTACTTTAAGTCCTCACTCATGCTGGCTTTTCTTCCTGATTTGTTTATTTTTTTTTTTTCAGAATATAAAACCTCAGTAGTCAGAGCATCAGTCCCAGGAAGTCAGGGCTGAGGCCTGATCTGACAGTTTCTTTCTAAATGGGCCTGGTACCATCTTAGCCCTGGTACCATCTTAGCAGGCCTATTGTTTGCTGAGATGGAAGCTTCCTGGGGAAATAAGAGTGGTGAATTTAATATCGTGAAATGTTTGGGGGCTTCTCAGCTTATTCAGAGACCACGGAATGCAAATCAAATTAAGTATTCTGTATAATGAAACAATGGAAGTTACCTCCAAAAAGAAAAAAAGCGTTTTTCCTCTTCCATCCACTGCCTTCCTAGACTTCCTATGAAGACCACAGAAATCTCATGGTATCTCCAGTTCTTTCTGCAGATCCCTGCTGGGGACTGGCGTGGCTGGGCTCTGTGACTCAGGAGGCGCTAAGCTCTGTATGGGCTCAGAGGGAAATAATACTTAGGCATGTTCTCTTGCAAGAGTCCCAGGGCTCATGGCTTAGCACTTTCTTCCATGGAACTGTGCTAAGCACCAAAAGACACTCCTTAGTAGCCAAGAGAAATACACTTCTCATTGCCCGGGAAGAACAGGGGCAGAGCCAGGCATGCCTAGTGAGCTCTCTCTGCTCACATTTCCAAAGTTCTTTTTAACCCATGCCCCCTAAGTGATGCTTGGCACACTGTGAGCTTTTCTCATTCCTTTTTTAAAGAGGGTCTTTGAGTGAATCTTTTCAAAGGCATGATACAGACCTTTGACCGGAGAACTCAGAATACACATCAGCAGCCTCCAGCATACTGAACTCTCAGAAACAAACTGCTAAATCAAATGCTTTGGCTTCAGCTACCAGAAGATTCTCTTTGTGTTTATTAGTCCTCTATCCCAACACTGACAAAGAAATGCTGGGCTTGCATTTTTTACACCACCCCCCTCCCCCTTATGTGCTTTAGGACTTTGATGTCTCGGAGTTATTATTTTGGAAAGAAATAGCAATCTAGGGATGGCAGGATGGTTCAAGGGTAAAGACGCTTGCCACCAAGCCAGCTGATCCAAGTTCGGTCCCCCAAAACCCATGTAGTTGAAGGTGAGATCAGACTTACTCAAGTTGTCCTCCGACCTCCACACCCCCTCCCTAGAATACATAAATAAATGTAAAAGAAAAGACATCTGTCTAAACAAATGAGGTGCCTTCTCATTTTGTTTGGGGACCCAGTGGTTACACTAAACGACAGGTCTGTGAGCTGTTAATTGGACTTTTTGTGAATTCTCTGATGCTCAACTCTACAGAGCTGCACTAGAGGGAAGGTGGAGTCAGCATTGTAGGTACCACTTACCCGACGCCCCCACTCCCAACCCTTCCGGCAGAGCACCTCTCTAGATTTTAATGCCAGAGCATCTTGAGCCTGGCCCTTTGACCATCAAGGATGGTTGAGATACAGATCCTGTTCAGCTTATGTGTTGGAATGAAAGGACACCATCTCCATTATAATAAACATCTTCCGGGCAAGCACACTTAAGCATAAATATTTTAATCTTTGATCCATTTCATATGTGCTAAAGTAAGCTAGGAAACACACCCGCAGAGATGCTTACATTACATCTCAGTTTTCCCTCTTATGAATAAACAAATAGGTGTCAATTTGTGCCTCCCATGGAAAATAACTTAAACAGCACACAATTAAAAATGTATTCGACCTCTCTGATTTTGCTTTCAATGATCAGGGTCCACTTGTCCACGCCATTTCATGACCTGGGCTTCAGGACTCTGATGCCACACAGAGCGTAGAATTTTATAAATCATTTTAGCCCTCCCTCCAAACTTTTAATTCTCTTTCTACTGTTCTGTGGTGGGGTTCCCCCTTCCACTCCCCACCTCTTATTTCTACAACTTTCTCTTTTCTCTTGAAGATTCCATTTTTTCCCCCATAGGGAGAAAATCTGTACATTTAAAATCTCCTCTTTGGAGGAATGAAAAGTACTTTGCAAACCCATCCACTTGCAGTGTGCTATAATTGCAAGGACCTCTCTGAGATGCATGCACACGGGCAGGTTCACCGCAAGTCGCCATCTCGCCACACTGCATTCCAGACTGATGATTTAGATACTTTTACTTGAGCAGATGGTGCGGGTGTTCTGGCTTTTTGTTTTTGATTTTTTTTTCTTTTTTGCCGAATTCAGCATGTTCGTTGAACAATTTTTTTTGGAGCCCAAAGTCAGCCCCGCCAAGTTTCTGCTTGGTAAGGTTTGGTGGCCTTGACGCGGAGTAGAGGCTGTTGATTCATCGACCTTTAAACTGATGATAAATCTTGGAAGCCGGGCAGCAGGACTAGACAGCCCTAATAGACCCAGTGTCCAGAAAGTGGCTGCCCCAGTACCGGTCCAAAGAAATCAGCAAAACTGTGTGAAGAACCAACCCCAAAAGGAGGAGGGACTGAAGAAACCAGGAAGTCTGAGGATTCCAGCATTAGCCAGGACTCCGCACACTAGGTGCAGAACTGGTCCACATCAAGGGTGCCTCTGCTTTCTGAGATGAGTGTCTTGGTTTCCTTTGAATTCTGGATGTTATTTATTTTAAGCCTTGAACCACGGGTGACCGTTCATCTGGGTGATGCAGTTTCATAATATTACGCAGTACCTGACACCGCACAGGAGCTTACATACGCTCATAGCCCTGCATCCGTATACTTTTGCAATGATCCTAATGCTTTAGCTTCAACTCTATCTTCCTTTGGTAAAAAAAAAATAAATAAATAAATAAAGTAAAATAAAGCCCTCTGTGAGAGCTGCCAAGTCAGAGTTGGACTGTGTTTTGTGGAGAGCTGATTTGGGATTTATTAATGGAGATTACAAATCAGAATACCAGCCTTAGGAAGTGGCTCACCTGGAAAGGCTCGGTTTTTCATTTCATCTGAGTCTCCATGGAGAGAGTTAAGTATGGCCACACTTTCAGCCTGCCCCCACTGTGGTGTCCTCTGCAGAGGACAGTAGATTGCTGGTCGCTGATTGTCATTTTCTGTACAAGATTCTTTTCTGTCCATTGTCATTTAGGGAATGAGATGAATTATATATATAGTATAAGTTTGGGTGTGGTTATGATAAATACCCTGATTTGCTACTTATCAAATAATAAACATTTTTGGCTCAGGGGAAAAAAAAAAGTCTGTATATCACTTCTTGACAAAAATCCCTCAGTCCTTAACTGGAATGTGTATTAGTCAAGGCATCTTTGAGAAAGGCATTATTTTCCTACACTTAGGACGAGAAAAGGGAAATTAAAAAGGAATCCTAAAATAGGTGCATTTAATTCTCCCCAATTTAAACGTAAGTGGTGCGTCTTTTTAGGCAATAATGATATGCCTTTTAGTCCTCCATCACAAACACTTCCATCAATGAATTTCCTTAATGTTGATGATGGTTAGGGCAGTTTGAGGGAATCTGTATTTATTCAGAAAACGTTCCCATAGAATGACCTACCAGATGGGCCACGTAACAATGCATGGAGACATCAAACCACCACAGACATTTGGTGCTTAGAATAATAAAAAGACTATAAAATTAGATTAGTTGAGTCTAATTTGGAATTGGTATATTCCCTACGCACCCTTGCCGCTCTTGGGCAGATAAAGCCTTGAGATTTAGCGCTGTGTCAAAGCGAAGACTGTAACTTCCAGTAAAAGGGAGCCGAGGGAAAGGGGGGGAAAAGCATGCTGGGAGGTCGCGGAGGGCAGAGCAGTGACCTCCAATGATTTACAGGCCTTTAGCTTAATGAAATTGTTTCAGTGACATGACAGTAAGAGCTCGTAATGGATTGGATGCCCTAATGTAATGAAATTACTCCCTTCTGCCTAAAAAAAAAAAAATGCGCAATTAATATTTACTGAGACCTGACAGCCTTTGGTGCGCTCGCTCGCTCGCCTGTGTAGTTCCCTCAGACAGTCAGAGAGAAGAGACGGAGGAGCAGCGTGGCACACAGGCTGGCTCTGCAGGAGCTCCTGGCAGGGACAAGCAGAGCCTGCAAGGGGTGGAGGGACAGGCGCTTGGTGGCCAGGGAGCCGGCTAGCCGCCCAGCCCCTCGCCGCTGCCCCAGCTCAGCCTTCATGCTCTCCCTTGCTTTCCCACAGGCAACTGGACAATAACCACATCAGCTGCATTGAAGATGGAGCCTTCCGAGCGCTGCGCGATTTGGAGATCCTGTGAGTTGATTTTGCGATTGCTGTCTTGTGTGTGTATGTGAGAGAGAGAGAGAGAGAGTATGTGTGTGTGTGCGTTGTGCGGAGAGGAAAGAGGGGGAGCGTGTGTGCAGGGGGTCCTTGTGGGTGCATTTCTAGGTCTTCTACTGCAATGCTATTAAAATCGGGCACCGGGAGATCCCTCCGGCTTACCTTGCCCAAAGTGTTTGCAGGCTGCAAAGTGTGATTTCTCACCTGCCACAAACTGGGGTTCCTCAGTCAGCCTCAGTCAGCCGTTTCTCCCATGCTCCTGCTGTATTTAGTGGAGCAGATTGCCAGAATAGCCCCCCAGCATCTGTCTGTGCATTCAGGGAGTGGATATTTGATTGTGGGCATATAGGGAGACAGGTTACAGGTCTGTGGCCAGTGACAGAGGGGTTACCACCAGAAGGTGAGTCAGAATCAGCCAGAAGCAGGGAGGGACCTTGGCACAGGACAAGGGGGAACGAGAGACAGCCTGGTAAGGTCTAGTTATTGCTACTGCTCCTGGGATCTTATCTCGGGCTTAAATTCAAAGTTTAAATAGTAACCTTAAAGCGATGGGGATGAAAAGATGAGAGAAGAGACTCCTTCCTTGTAATCCCACCATATATACCTCGTGTAGAAACACACACACACACACACACACACACACACACACACACACACACACACGAGACTGTCCTTCTGTGTCTTGAATTTTCACTTGCTCTAACTAAAGAAACCTGCTTTCTGGAGAAAAGTCACTAAGGGGTCATGTTGGGGTCATTCAACTAAAGTTGGATTGTGTTAGAAAACAGTTTGATTATTCTCCCCAGCAGCCACACTGCTCACTGCCCTTGATGTGAGGAAGCCCAGAGAGGAAGCAGGAAAGCGTAGTAGAACTTAGGTCAGGGGTTATGTGATTCAGTCCTTGTCCTGCCGCTAATTAGCCATGTGACCTTGGGCAAGTCTCTTTGGCTCTGGGAGTCTCAGTTTTCTCTTTCGTAAGGTAAAGGAGTTGATTGCTTTAACTTGGGAGTGACTTGTGCTCTCCAAAAACTACAAAGATAATTACAGTAGCAGTTCTAGCTTCAGAAGGGTAAGAGAATTGGATGGGCTGGGTTGAGCATCCTTGGGAAATTTAAAAAAAAAAAAAATTACATAGTCAAAGGTTTCCTGTGTCTGTTTTCAGTACAAGAATGAATGCCGGATAAGTGGATGGATGCATTAACACGTCCCTTTGTACCTAAAGGAAGGCATACACATTCTTCCATTACGTACCTTTACACCTGGAAGAGGCCAGCAGTGGGTTAGAAAGATCCCCTCCACCTTGCTAGGGAGGAAGGTGATTCTAGGAGGAATCACGGGAAATATAGGGGATGCTGATGCTGCAAGCTACTTGAAATCGGTTGCAAGCTGAGGATTCCTGGCGTAGAAAAGACAAGACCCACAGACAGGAGAGGTCAGATTGTCAGTCCTAAGATGGATGGTCTCTCCTCACCCAAACCCTGACCCCAGAACCAGCAACAATTGCATGTCTGTAAGAGAGTGTGCCAGCTTGAATATAGCAACCCAACCCAGGACTTCTCTTCCTGGGAAACTGGAGTAGAGAGGGAGGCGTGATTTCCCCTGCCTTCAGGAAAAGCCTGAAAGGTCGGTTAGGAACCTTTTTGCTCCTTGCCAGAAAAAAATGAGAAAGATAAGAAAATTCTTGGGAAGAACTGAGGACATGGAAGCCACAGCTGCCACAAAACAGCTGTGGTGACCTGCCAGCCCTTTGGTTAGTTCTCTGCAGCAAGTGGTGTCTGAGGGAGTCTCTGGGGGGAAGGGAGCTTTAAGGATACACTCATGTGGGTGGGAACTAGGAAGCCATGGACTTGGGTCAAGCTCTGTGACCTCTCTGTGTGTTCCTCATCTTTGAGACAGGACCACACAGAAAGGGACTCTAAATGTTGCCCTTCCCACGTCTATTTCTCCCCTACCCTGTCTTCATCCTGATCAAACTCCTGCCCAAAACATATTTAGACAACTCTTCTCAGCTATTTACTGGGGGGGCGGGGGGGAACATGATAACTAGATATATCAGGTGTTGCTAAGTTAAAACCTAGAAACCCATGACCAAAATAATAATAACAGTGATAAAACTAATCCAAGTCTTCATTCCTCATCATTGCAGAAGGCCTGCAGGACCTGATTAGTTTATCTTCTCAATCCCAAACAAAGCCAGATCAATAGCTTTGTTTTAAGGATGCTCATTTGGCTTCTCATGGCTAAGCACTAAAATTAATCATAATCAGTTATTCCATGTTTTTTTTTAAAAAAAAAAAAAATTCCAGCAGAGGCATGAGGCTTTGAAAACATCCATCTTAATGGTAAACCATTCCAAAATTGGCTGGAGTTGACATCTCCATTTAAAGAGCCCCTCCTCCCTACCCTAGACCTCGCAAGCATCATCTACACATTGACATTTTATAACACGTCTCTGTGACCAAGTATTAGACACCATCAGAAATCTTGTCAATGAAACAATGAACAGTAACTAAGCAGAGGCATTACACATTAATAATTTTTTCAGCTAGAAAGATTTTCAAAATACCCTAGCCCTCGAGAGGTTAACGTTAGGATCCTGGAAAAAAAAATAATAGCTTGCACATTAAGAAGAGTATCATAGTTCGGATGTGCTGAGATTACATAGCGTGTGATAGGAAGTCAGGACATGCTTATCTCTCAGAAAGTTCTAGAGACTATTTTAAGAAAAGTCTGTGCAGTCAACCATTCGGAATATTTCATCCTTGGTAGTGCGCTTTCCCCTCCTTCCCGTGGGAGGAAACACCATCAATTTTCTTTACATTGAAAAGTTGGTTTTATTCATCGCCTTCAACATAATCTCAAAAGGTGAATCTGAGCGGGGACTGACCACAGCGAGGAGACCGAGTCTGGGACCAGAATGGGAAAGGGTCAGAGGTCCCTCCTCCCTGTCTGTGCTGGTTATGTCCCATGGGGAGTGTTCAGCTCAGGGTGTAGTGAACAAGGAAAAAGGATGTCACCCTGTGCTTTCCAGTCAACAGAGAGAGGAGTAAGGAGGATGTGTAGTAGGGCTGAAACCTCCTATGGCTGGCATCTCATCCCAGGGGAGGAAGAATGGCAAAGTAGCCATGGCTGGCAGTTCATCATGCCCACCATGGCCAGTGCACCCACCACCATAGCCAATGCTTCATGGACAGTGTGCCCGCCACCATAACACTCCCTCACATTATCTATTTGCTTGCTTCTGGCTTTCCCTCCAGGAAGCTACTGTTCCCCTCACCCTCCTCTTACACTAGGCTCCCTCAGAGAAGCCAACTAGCCACTGAGCAATAAGCAGCCCAGCCTCTGTGATCAGTGTACCAAGCTGCCTCGGCAGCCTTGTGGCCAAGGCTGGAGATATTAGACGCCCCTGAAGCATGGCCATTGTGTGCTACCGGATGGTATGAAGTGTTCTCCAAGGGCTAAGCCAAGGCAAGCTGTCAGTGCCTCTTGTCAGAGCTTCCCACAAGCGTGCAAAATTGTCCTTGGCACTCCCTTTACCCAGTTAACAGTCCTCTCAAAGTGTGAGTCCCTGCATAGTACAAGGCCCCAGTAAGTGTAAGGTAAATCAAATGTGCCGGGGAAAATAAAGAATCTTTTTCTCTTTTTCACTTACTAACATTGTAATTGCAGGGACGATTTGGTCTCACTATCATTGTCTCTAGCACTCAACAGTTTAGGAACTTTGCGTTCCACAAAGTCACACACACACTACAGATTTTATTCCATGCCATGTAAAGGCCTTAGTGGGGCGCACAGGCTTCCGTGAAGCTGACCTCCCCACATTATTCCAACAATGACCCTTGCACCTCTACCTGGCCAGCACATCTTGCTATTCATAAACTTTTTTCACCATGTAAGTTATGTTATGCAGCAGCTGTGCGTGATGACGCTGCGTTCTAAGTTTCCCATGGTCAGGATGCTGTGAGCTAGACTTCCAGCCCTTGGTAGTTAAGTGGAAAATGGTCAGGCACTTCTCAGAGAGGCCAGGCCTCTCCCTCGGGACAGTATCCCTTTGTGAATGAAAAGCAACAACAGGGACTTTAACTTGGACTTTAAAAATTGAGAGAACAGACAAATGAAACACGGTGAGACAGGAGAGTGGCTCAGAAGGTGAAATGCTTTCCTTTCAGCATGAGGACTTGAGTTTGAGCCCTACAACTCCGGCTTTAAAAAGTTGGGCCTTGA
The DNA here is from genome assembly GCF_008632895.1 of Mastomys coucha. Lineage (NCBI taxonomy): Eukaryota > Metazoa > Chordata > Mammalia > Rodentia > Muridae > Mastomys > Mastomys coucha. The sequence continues at coordinate 30,901,403 of NW_022196911.1, forward strand.
GGCGTTGGCTTGTAATCCCAGCCTTGGAGCAGACAGAGTCAGGTGCAACCCTGGGGCTTGTTGGCCAGCCAGCCTAGCCTCCATGGAATGTCCAAGCCAGTCAGAGACCCCATCTCAAAAACAAGATGACTGTCGCTTGTAAAACAACACCCAAAGTTGTCATCTGATCTCCACTTGTTTACACACACAGGTCCAGCCACACATACACTAAGAATCCTGGTTAATAAGATAGGTAGGTTTTGTTTCCCTGTAGTTTATAAGAGATAAAAAGATATTATCAGATATTATCTCCAGAGCAAATGTAGCAAGTTGGAATTCCAGTAGATAATTATCAAAAATAAATAAATAAATAAAGCCTACAGATGTGAGGAAAACACACCTCGGTACGAGCTCCATAGCATGGAGACCCCGTGGTGTATAGCCAGTCAGTATGTACAGGCCTAAAGGTCTTGTTCCTACTTACGTTACTTGCCAATTTGGGAGATTCAGTGACTTGACTATAGCCCGTTGCTGGCAGGACCTTTAGGGGTCTCCAGAATGACCAACTACTGCTCAGGTAAAGTATAGAGAAGATGGCTGGGACTGGAGGAAGAGCCATACCTCCTAACCTTCTGCACCCTGGGTACCCCTGCCACCTTGGTGTCCCCAAGGTCAACAACCAGTTGTCATTAGTAAAGAGCTTGGAACCAGAGGTCTTGGCTCCTTGGTCTGTGTTCTTTGCCTTCTTTGGGTGTTGTATGCCATACAGCTGCTGTTCAAAGGGGACCCCTGGCAAGGTTAGGGATCCTAAACACAGCTTGCCTTTTCAAGATCCATCTACCATTACAGTCTGATAATGTTAAGGAAGTTAGGGAAGGGCAAACGTGCCTATGACAGAATGTAAGGCCAGTCCACATTTCTGCTGTCTTTCAAACTAGACATTGCAGACTAGACCACAAACCATATTGTATAGACGAGATTTTTTTATTCTGTAAATATATATATATATATGTGTGTGTGTGTGCGTATGTTTGTGTATATATACACATATATATGTATACACACACACACACACATATATATATACACACACATACAAATGAGTAACATTTCACATTTAAAAATTGGGATCACCTATATAAACATTGAAATTTGCAGTGTCTCTCAAAAAGCCAGACACCGCTGGCAACCCTGAGACCACGGTTCTGCACTGCAGTGGTCATCCAAGGCCAAGGAGCCTGTGCCCTGCTTACATTCTGCTCTGCCATCCACTTGGTCTCTTTTCTGTTCACTGCCAACACAGGCAACCCTGAGGTGTGAATACACTGTGTCAGCAGAGTGCCAGGTGACGTGCTGCGGACTAGAGCTTGCCAGAATTTTTGAATGACCATATACAGAGAGACCCAAGCAACATAGAGTCTAGGACTCCCAAAACTGAGCAAGGACACCCCAGGAAGAGCCAGGAATGCCTCATGACTCATATCCTATGGGGTTCCTCTCAGGAGTTAAGCTGGCTTCCAAATTCACTTTAATTTTAAAGCAGTAGCAATTGGGCTCACGCATCCTAACGTGACTCAGTGTTCGCCAGACTCCTAATATAGTTGTAAATCAGTTACATCCAGGCCGATGTGGCATGGCCAGACATTGTACGCACATATAGACAGAGAAGGGTAAATGGGAGAAGTTCTTTTTCTGGTGTTAGAGGAAGATGGCAAAAATTAATTGACAATAGTCTTGATGCTCTTCTAATCTGTGGCGGGTGATGTCCTAGCTGAGGGGTATAAGGCACTGAGTGGTCAAGGACAATCCAGTTCAGAAAAGCTGGAGTTCCATGCAAATGGAGATCTGTCCTTCACTTCAACTGAGCTGCCTCTGCTCTGGGTAACAATAATAATGACATAATAATATATTACATAGCATGGTGATGTAAGATAGGAATTGTTAGGGATATCGATATTTCCTCTGTGTGTACTTCGAGCATCTGCCTTCCTTTTTGAGCATGTTTTAGACAGCAAGCTAAGACTGTTTGTTTGTTTGTTTGTTTGTTTGTTTGTTTGTTTGTTTCGAGACAAGGTTTCTCTGTCTAGCCCTGGCTGTCCTGGAATTCACGCTGTAGACCAGGCTGGCCTTGAACTCAGAATCCACCTGCCTCTGCCTCCCAAGTACTGGTATTAAAGGTATGCGCCACTACTGCCCGGCAAGCTAAGACTTTAAAGGGTAGCCTTTTACTTAAGTGTATGCCATAACTTTATAGGGTAGATTATATTAATCAGCTCAGCCAGTGAGGAGACTGTGGGTCAGAGAATGTGAATTAAGTTCTCCAAAGTGACCCTGGCTAGATCAAGGGGATTCTTACTCCAGTGTTCAACTTCATTTCTACAAGAAACCTAAGCCCTTGCACTTAACTACTCTACTATAATAATATAACTAAAAATTATTAATGATACACTACAATGCCCAAACTATAGGAAGAAGTAAACGCACCAGTACAGCCAGTGGCCATTCTTGTGCAGAATAATGCAGGAACCATGGTTTTTCTCTCTGAAAAGCTGGCTGATAGGGTTGTCAGATCTACATTTAAACCCAGCTTAATCACATACAAGTCGAGAGACCTGCCCCACGGTTGAGCATGGGACTGGGAGCTATTGTCAATGAGCTAGAAGACCAGTCCACTGTCAGCAAACTAGATAAAAGAGCTTCAGTCCTCACTGGACAGTGAGAGCATCCCTACATATCCCTCAGAGCCATTGTGTAGATTAAAGGAAATGTCCATGGAGTGTGCCTAACAGAAGCAGATGGAGACTTGTGAAAACTGAAGTTGGTGGACACTTGGTACTGCTTCACTGCTGCGCATAGTAGGCAGTCAGCTAAAGGACAAGGCACCCCAGTCAGGGTGAAATGAACAAACTAAACAGAGACCCACCACACCACAATTTCTCTACAAAATGTTGTTGTATTCTGGCCCAGAACTAAATGAAGGTGTGGCTGTCCTAATGCATTAAAGGTTGAACAAGGTGTTTGACAGAAGCGGCCCTTTCTCACGTTACTTGTGATTTTACATTTCCCCAGCCAAACGATATCTTTCCCCCACCCAGTCTTCTCTTACTTTTAATATTGAACAAAATCAGAGCTACCGTGAAAATTGGTACATTCTAATAGATGAGATTCGTTTTCATTTATTTACGAGATGTGTCACCTGGGTTTCTCCGGGGGCCGCGCATTTGTTTTAACAGTCCTGGAGTTGGTGTTTACTCATCACGCAGTTTTGAATTTAGAACTGTCATTGCTTAATGAAACTCTTAAAATATCCCTGAATATGAGTTTTTGACACTGTGCTGCAAATTGTGATATGCCCCAGACTATCAGGATTAAATTGCATTTTGTGAATTCTGTTCAGCCTTCAGCATACTTAGGACAGGCACTGGCTTCTCTCTAAGCACTCTTGTGCTATGTAACACATCCCTCCTCCAGAGCCCCTCGGTCTCTGCATTCGATGGTGGTCCTGTGTTTAAAATAACTAGGTTTTGAGAACTCTGGCTTCAGAGAAAGTTAAAAAAAAAAAGTAATTGGAACTCTAAAATAATTTTTACATTTAAATAACTAACATTTTTAGTCTTTAAAGAATCTGCAATCTGAGGTACTTTGAGATTTCATTTCCCTCTTAAGTGAAAGCTGGTTATTTGAAAATGCACTGGTATATATTCCTAGGTAAAGAGGATGTGCTGAGATAGCTGAATTGTTCTTTGCTAACAAAGGGCTTTGAAGTAAATCCTCCTATTGATGCTGGGAGTGTGTGTGTGTGTGTGTGTGTGTGTGTGTGTGTGTGTGTGTGTGTGTGGTTCTAAGTTATAAGGTTCAGGCTTCTTATCGAGTTTTGCACTGTTGTTGTTTGTACTGTTTAAAAACTCATAGAGCTAGGCATGCTGTGCATGTGTATTCTCAGAACTCAGAAAGGTGAGGCAAGATTAGAAATTCAAGTCCATCCTGGGCTCTGTGGTGAGTGCCAGCCAACTTCAGCCGCTTAGGACAACCCTGTCTCAAAAAGAAAATGAGAATCCAATCCAAACATTTAGAATTCACATGATTTTATATAAAATAATCTATCTTTAGCCTTCATTGACTGTCTGAAGGCATGAGAGGCATGAGAGGGCACATGCATGGCTGTAATCATGTCCAGCAATTCTCCATCCACTACCCACCTGTGAAGGAGACACTACAACATCTGTGGGATATATGCAGTACCTACAAGTCAGGGGTGACTCTTGAGCACGTGCTCATGAAAATGAATTATTTTATCACATCTCACTTCAACTAATGGAAATTTAAATATCCACGTTTAGCACCTAGTGGGACAGTGCCTGTTGAGGGCTAACTGGAGCTGTTTGGACTAGGGCATGCCACGCTCTATGCACTGTTCCAGAGTTCTTCCAGACCTGAGTCTCCAAACCTCCCTTGCTGTTGCTATATCTTAAACAGCATTTTCTAATAGTAAATCCATCATCCTCTCCACCCTGGCCTTCTTCTACCTTAATTTAAACATCTAGATCTTATACCCTAAAAAGAGCCATTTTCAAAACTCCTGGATTCTGATCATTACAGTGACATCTTACCAGAGTCAGACCTCTGGAAACAGTAGTTTGGATGGCCAGTGCTCCCTTCTCTCCATCTTGTAAATGACTTCTGTTGGTGCCGGGTACTCAACTGAGTGGCAAACTCACTTCCTTGTCTGGCCCTATCCATCCTCTCCAAACATGAATGTGAAACACAGTGTCCTATCCAGTTAGGGGAGGAAGCCTATTGGCCACACAGAAGCCGAAGCAGGTGTCTGCTTAAAGAGAGAAAGAAAGGAAGCCTTGTTTGTAACTGTTGCCACATGCCAAGTTCTGGGGACTGAAAGTGACTTGTAGAGTCTGGACAGGTGTCCTGCCGGTGTGCACAGCTGGGAACCCAGGATACTTACAGTTGTGTTTTGAAAGCAGTTCACAAGCCAGCAATGGCATTTTTACAGTCAGCACCCACCCTCCTGGAATTAGTGAAATTAAGGCCTAGAAAGTCCCTGGAGGGTGGGAGCTCTCTTCATTTTAAAAGGAAAAACAAAATTCCCCCTGGAAAGGTTAAGTGAATTGTTTGTAGCTATAGGAAAATTTCATGGCAGAACCAGGCCAGAAAACAGTCTTTTTGGCTCCTTATCCAATGCTTTTTTTATGACCGTCTGCTTCTCTGTGTTACCAGACAGGAAACAGAAATTAGTGAAGCCAGACTCTGTGTCCTGTCTGTAGCATCATCCCTTGATCCCTGGGCTTGCCGGAGGGAACATTTTGCATTCTGCATAAGGACAACACCCTGCCTTCCTAGGCCCTTCCAAGCATATGGCCACTGCCTAGGAACTGGCCACCCCAGTGTCTCTGCCTTGTTAGAGGGTAGCCTGGGAGGGGATCACAATTCCTCAGCTAACACTGGTGGTTGGAGGCTCAATTAGTAAAACCTAGACTCTCCCCCCAACCCCCGCCGAACTTGTTTGTGTGAGCGCAGAGAAGCCAAGGTGTGAACTGTACCCAGCTCTCCAACAGAGTCCCTCCCCACTACCCCACTACGAATATCAGGGATCTCTTTGGGTCTCAGCCAGAGAACAAAGCCGCAAGCCCACTGTGTAGTTTCTCTGAAGTGGCTCCATTACAAACTGTATGCAGGCGGTGGCTCAGTGTGCAGCCATAGGACTGAGAAGTGGAATTCTTGGACAGGCAGAGTCGCATCTGCTGGGAGGAGCAGTCTTCCCTCAAGAACAGAAATTCAAGGATGTTTGTCACCAAGTAATAATCATGGAGTAGAAGACACCATTGTATCAGGCTGGATCGTTTAAAGACAGGGAACCTGAGGTTTCCAGGGAATGTTTCTCCAAGAACAGCTGCCCTTCAGGGGATGGCACAGAGGAAGATTTTAACTACAGCTCATGTGTGCCATCAAAAGAGTTATTCTTAATATGTGTATGCACTTGTGTGTATGTGTGTGTGTGTGTGAGTGTGAGTGTATGTGTGTGAGTATGTGTGTAAGTGTGTGTATGTGTGTGTGAGTGTGTGAGTATATGTGTGTGAGTATGTGTGTGTGAGTATGTGTGTGAGTGTGTGTATGAGTATGTGTGTGAGTATGTGTGTGCATGTGGGTGTGTATGTGTGTGTGAGTGTGTGTGTGAGTATATGTGTGAGAGTATGTGTGTGTATGTGTGTGTATGTGTGTGTGAGTGTGTGTGAATATGTGTGTGAGTGTGTGTGTGAGAGTATGTGTGTATAAGTGTGAGTGTATGTGTGAGTATATGTGTGTGTGAGTGTGTGTGTGTTTGTGTGTGTGTGTATGTGAGTATGTGTATGTGTCCTAATTCAAATTGTTCAGTGTTTAAGTCAAAGCGTAAAACCTGTAAACGAAATCTACTTCCCAGGTATTTGATTCATTTATGGATTTTGTTTCTATAGGTGAGTGTTGCCAATCTTAAAAGTGCAAAAGATTTCCTATGAAAATCCTGCGGGATTCACATTTCTCTTTACAGAGTAGAAAGAAATCCTGGAAACACTGCACCCCAGCTTAGCCCAGGTTCTGGAAATGCGAAGTGACAATCCATTTAGGAAGGCTGCATTTACTGCAGTCCCTGTGCAGCTCACTCGTGTAGATAATTGAGTTGTCCCCTGGATTAGCACAGAAGGCTGTTCGATTTGGACATTTATTTGTATCAAAAGATGCCCCAAACACCACTCTTCTTATCTTTAAACAAACCACCCACTTGGTAGATGTTTGCTGAGTCTTCCCATGTGTCAAACATGCAGTAGGCCCTGTGTGTATAATGATGCACAAAACGGTCCTTCTAGGGCTGGAGAGACGGCTCCGTGGTGAAGAGCACTGGCTGCTCTTTCAGAGATCCTAGGTTCAATTCCCAGTACCCATATAAAGGTGGCCTCTGTAACTCTGGTTCTAGGAGATCTGGTACCCTCTTCTGTCCTCTGTGGACACCAGGGGCACACACAATGAACATATATACATTATAGGCAAAATATTGATACACACAAAATAAAAATAAGTTAATTTTTTTAAAAAAAAAATCGGATACAGTCTTGCTGTCTTTATCAAGATGGTATGACATCCTGCTATTGAGTATTTAATCACTCACTACCCTCCTTCCTTTCTTACTGGGCAAGACACCAAGTAGAGCTGAGAGTTTAAAAATGTATCTATTTCTTCTCTTCTTGATTCCAAAGTCATCTGCCCAGCTATAGAAGTTGGAGGTCACTCTTCCCTCCAGGGCCTACTACAGATACCTTGGCATAGGGGAAATTGTCTAATTCCTGCATAAAGCAGTTTTGTAGCCCAGATTTCATCCTATATACAACCAAAGGGAATAGGAGGACCACCGCTTCCTTAGTCACGTTACATCCTATGGCATGTTGTTTTTTGAGTTAGCCGAGTTGTAAAGCAGTTGGACCATTCTGAACCACGGCTCATATCCGTGAATGAGGTCGTCAGCATGCCCTCACCAAAGACACCAGGGCATGATAAATACTTACACAAGCAGGTACCAGGGCAAGCAAATGGCAGTGTGCGAGGGTTTGTCTCCCTCTTCTGCTCTGCCCTCTCTACGCTTTTCAAAGCATCTTCTCTCTTCCTCTCTTAACTCGGAGACTCTGTTGAGTGGATGGAGATGAATTCCTGTCTGTTGTAATCTGAATCCATAATGAAAGAAGAACCGAAGACAAGCCCTTTTGTTGAGGAATCCTCCTCATCAAAGACCCAAATTGGCAGCTGATTGTTTTTATTTATTTCTGTAGGTTTTACATGACACCTGGAGACCATTTAAAATGTTACTTGGCGGTGAGCACTGTGTGTTTAAAAATAACATTCACCCAGTGCCAAATCACTTTAGAGTCGGGTACAAATATTGAGACAAAAACCCCAGCTGTTATTGCTTTGGCTGCTAATTTGAGGTGTCAGATGAGAGCCCGGCTGCTATACGTCAGTGAATAAGGCCCCTTGTGAGATCATTATGTTTTCTAACAGTTGAGAGTAATGGTCCAATCAGTGCGGCATCAGTTGCTTTCATTATATGCCCACACAATGGTTATGAGCTTTAATTTAAACGGCCCACAGGGAGATCAGGGAACTTGGTATTACGTAGCACCCAGGATAGCTGAGAGCAGGTAGTGGAGGTTCAGTGGCTGCCTGTCATCCTTCTCCTGCTTCATCTGACCTCAGAGACCTATTTCTTGGTCCAGTAGGAGAAAGATTGGCTTAGGTTACAGAGCTTTTGGTTCTGTGGTGCATTTGTAAACGCCCATTCGGCCTGGACAACACCATGGGCCATGGTGATTTTTGGTAACATTTTCACCTATTGACCAAGCATTTTCCTTAAAAGGCATTGGGTCACAATTGTCTTCTCTTGCATGCAGCCTCAATGGTTCCCCCACCCTGGTGTAGCTAAACTCTTCCTCTTCATAGAACAAGAGCAGGACTGTTGCCTCTGAGCAGCCTCAGCAGTGAGCCTTGTCTCTGTCATATCAACCACAGTGAAGAGCATCCAGCACAGAGCAATAGTTTCTACCACCACCACGTAATGCTGACAACTACGGACCTTGATGACACACCTTGCTGTGAATGAATATAATCGCTATAGCACGGCAGTGTGTAAACAGTGCATAGTTCTCATGGGTAACAAATGAGCATAAGGTTTGGATTTTTGGATGTTAGGAGAAAGAAATGAGATAGTGTGTGCACAGTGCCCAGGCCACGCAGGCAGAGTGTCAGCACCGTTACTGCTATTGTGACTGTCTGTCATTATAGTCACCTTCACTGGCAAGTCTAGGCAGTCCTACCTCAAAGCACTATTCTTTCCAGACAGGTTGAACTCAGCAGCAGAAATTAGGGGGAACATGAGAGAATATGTAGCATTCCTTTGAGATTTTCTCAAAGGGTTAGCCACCATCTCTTCCTCCTTCCTGACTTCTAGAGTTGACTAGAGAGAGCATCAGGACAAATTAGAACAGTACAGAGATAGGAGAGAAGGCGAATGCTACCTCCTTGTAAGAGAGACAGTAGAAAGAGCTTCATCCACAAAGGCTGATTATTGAGAGGGCCTTGGGTAGCCATAGTCAAGTAAGGGCTTAGTTATAGGTGCCTATCTCAAGTTCAGTGGGCCCAGTGGGCATCAGTGTATACTCTCTGAGGACCAAGTCTGTAGAGACAAGCCACACGCTGATAAGAGCTGAGTGAACGCTCACTTCAAGATTCCACCCCTACAATCTTGAAAAGTGTAAGGAGTTGGTCACCCGCCACAAGTTCTGATTCCTGGTGCATGATGGTTGCCAGAAGAAAAACAGCCAGTTTTGCTGTAACAGACGAGCCAGAGAAGAGAACCAGGCATTTAGGAACAGCCCTAAAGACTTGAGTTTCATTCCCTTTGCCTTCGCTGAGCCAAGCAAGAGGGAGGGGAAGCCTCGGACTCCCTGCCCCTCCTCTTGAAGTTCACAGGCTGCCAGATCCCCTGCTGTGCTTCACATTCCCCTTGCCAGTAGTTTCGATGTTTCCTACAGGGTCTAGCCCCAGTGTTTACACTCAGCAGGCTTGTCAGAAAATGGTTCTGCATCCTATGAATTCAACAGAAGCACTGTTGGAGGTAGTTTTGTTCTAGCTTTCAGACATCCGGCCATGCCCAGACTCACTTTAAATAAAAGTGGCTGCTGTTGATTCGCCAAGGTGACCATCAGAGCCACCTCACTCATCTGGGCTTAGGGAGAAGGAAGTCTGCTTGGAGGCAGTCTACCAAGGAGTCTGGCTGTCTGGAGGGGTTGCATATCAGAGGGGTTCTCAGAACCCAGGAAAGTTGGCCCAGTGGGAGGCTGTAGTTGTATTCACCGCAGATGCCTGCTTTTGCAATTATGTGATACATGCGCACAATAGCGCACAGATAATATTGTTGCATTAGAGCCAATTACATGGTGTTATGGACACACAACATGCAGATTACACCCAGAGCCAAGAAAGCGCAGAGTGATAAAGCGATGGTCTAATGGGAGGAGACAGAGGGAAATGTCAGCCTTATTAAGGTTGCCAGGGTGGAGAGGATGTAGCTGGTCAGAGCTCCTTAGATCAAAGATGGCTATCTTGAATGACGTAAGATATATTACCACCCAGCAGAGACCAATATAGACCTGGGAGGTGGGGGGTGGGCAGAAGCCACACCAGATCTCCCCAGTGGTTACAGCCCTCTCCCCCGACCCCCATTCCTAATTGGGAAAGCACCATCCCTGCCATAAAAGGGGTCTTCAGTCATCCTGTATCCTGACCTGCAGGAGGGTCTGTTCTTAGCTCCCACTCCTTGTTCAGTGAGTGTCGATTGTGACGTTAGCTGAGTGTGACGGCACACACCTATAATGGCAGCTACTTGGGAGACTGAGGCAGGAGCATTGCAAATTCAAGGGCAACCTGGGCAACTTGATGAGACCCTGCCTCAAAATTTAAACTAATAACAAAAGGCTGTGGAGGGAAATCAGTAATGTCATGTTGTCTTGCATGCCTCAAACTCTGTGTTTGAGCCCCAGGAGAATAAAAAGAAGTGGACTTTTATAAGGGCCTCTGGAGGGGTCGTTAAAATGGACACCACAGGAATCCACCCCAAGATTTCTACTCAGAAGGTCTGAGTAGACTGAAAAGCATGGCTAACGTTCTTGGGTGATGTTGCTGGTCTGGAGCTGTGCTCTGAAAATCACTGCCCACTTCCATTCCCTATTTAGCCCAGTGTGGATAAGTCTTGTATTGACCCTGGTCCCCACACAACACTACAAGTATTAAAGCTCTCTGGTCAGTCCAGGCTGGGAGCATGGTGTGCTGGTTAGGAGTTTAACTCTCTGCCTTTGGATCTGTTAAGTACCACCACTGGGTTCCTAAAATTATTTGGGCCTATTTTTGTTTCTAAGTTATAATGCGTTTGACCTAATCCCCTAGTTTTCCTGAATAGCTCTGATTTACCAGGGCTTATTCCCTGGCAGACACAGGATCAGAATGGCAGAGCCTGATAGTAAATATTCTAGGCTTCACACAAAAGCAGTCACAGACAGCACAAAAATAAACGAATGAAACTTTATTGACAAAAGCAAGCTTATGGGATGGGATTTGGCCTGTTTCCAGAATCAGGAACTGTCATGCACACTATCTATCCCCTTGTGCATCCATTGTTATGGGTGAGCCCCTGTCTTGCCGCAGAATCCCAGCATTTGACTTAGAAACTGCAGGGCACCTGTGTTTTATATGTGCTGTATGGTAGAGATAGTAAACTTGCTAATCCTTTGTGGTTTGAAAAAAAATTAGTTAAATTTATTATTTATTTTTATGTCTATGGATGTTTCAACTACATATATATCTTTGTATCCCTGGCACCTATAACAAGCAGAAGAGAGTGTCAGATTCCCTGTAACTAGTGTTACAGACAGTAATCTAATAGACTTTTTCTAATGCTCACAATCACAGGGTCCACAGGCAAGTGGACTTGCCTGTGGTCACTTTTTATTAGACAGCTGTGCTCCAAGTATGACAGAGCCTAAGGACCATTGGGCTGGCATTCAGGCCTCAGCATTGAAGACAGCATTTATAATGGGGTAGGGACCTAATAAGAGAGACGTGGACGGGGGATGGACTGTCACTTCAACCCTGTGAGGAAGGGAGATGTTTCTGATAGGCTCCAGGTTGATGTGACCTTTCAGAACTAAGTGTCCTTTGGGGTGGTTGAAAATGGGGGAGGCTAGATCGTCCTGAAATTAACAGAATCCTATCTGAAAAAGATGGGCTGGTGGATAAGAGTGATGGCTGCTCTTCCCAAGGGTCCGGTTCTATTCCTAATTCCAATGTGGTAGCTTACAACCATGTCTAACTCCAGTGCCAGGGGATCTAATGCCTTCTTCTGCTCGCCACAGGCACCAGTCATGCAGGCTAAACACCCATCCACATAAAAAAAGAAATTAACAGAATAAATGTAACCTCACAGTTGAGCTTGAAACCTAAAGCAAAATGCTGAATTAATAGTATTTACTTAGAGGGAAAAAAACCTCCAATCTTAACCTGGATAGTTTTGGAGAAGAACATTCTCTCTGCATAGCTTCCAAAAAGCCAAGTGAAGGGGCTGAAGGTAGATCGAGCGTGGCTTCTCAGGGCAATGGAGGTAAATGCATGAGGCTGACAAGGTCACTGTAGCACAGAACAGGCCAACCAACTGTGAGGAAGTAGAGCAGGGGCATTGACAGAGGGAGCCTTTGGATTTCTGCTGCTAACGCTTATAAAACATGAGGTGACAGGAGGGTGGCACCGATTTCCTAGCTTTGGGCCCAGAGTAGATATGAGGACAGATAAGGACTTTCCTACAGTGACAAGCTCACCTAAAAGCAAAGGGCAGTGGGTAAGTCAGGGAAACGTGATGGGAAGAAAGAACAACTAGTCCCTAGTGTGCTGCCCACGCAGGACCCTCAGCCTTTCCTAGCCTCTGACTGCTCGTCTCCAAAGTGGGGCTACTCATCCTGACCTCAGAGTGCTGGCTGTACCAGAGGAGACTCTGGGAAGCCATGGTGGAAAGAGCTGACCCAAAGCCACGGTAGCAACAGCGACAATCACTGAATTTCAGTTCTGAGCCCTCCCCCATACTAAGTGCTTTACCTTATTTCAAGGGATTAGTGGTTGGCTAAATAACAGCCTCCCAACGATCCCAAGATCCTCATCTCAGAAATGTGTGGGTGTCACACTCAGTGGTCAAAGGGGCCCTTGAAAAATGAGACCAAAATAAAGGTCTTGTGGGCAAAGAGATGTGGTAAACATAATCACTAGGTTCCTTAAAAGGGAGAGGAGACAATCCTAGTGAGATCCTAAGAAAATGGAGTGATCCAAGGAAGGGAGCATGGTTCCAGGAATGTAGACCCCCCCCCCTTCAAGTTACAATAGCGAGAAAACAAACCTCCGCCCCAAAGACTCCCAAGGAGTGTGTTCTCCTGGACCCACTTTAGCTTTAGGATCTCCAGGCTGTAGGAGAATATATTCAAGCTTCCAAGGTCATGGTCATTTGTTATAGCAGCAACAGGAAGCCTACACACATCTTATTCCTGAGATCACCCTTGGATTTAAGTCTTGACACCGCCTCTTGCCTTATCGGATAGTAAGAGGAACTGGGTGTGAGTTCTAGGCATATTCTCAGCTTCTTATGATTGCAAGACCCACACTTTACCAACTGAGTCACCTTTCCACCCCTCGATGAGAGGAATCCAAGGGTAAGATATAGGGCCACAGCCCAGAGCCTTCCTCCATTTAAGAGGCTCATGTTCTGTGAGATCATTATTACTCCAGTGTTGCAAAGGAGAAAAGTAATGAGATTCTGAAAGTTACCCATGGTGATGTAGGCTATAAACAACAGAGCCAGACTCTAACGAGGGTGCTGCCTTTGAGGCCTGTGTTCACTGGCTCTGCCCCTCTGTACTGGGACCTCATGCCAACTCTCCCATTGAATGCCAGCTGCTTAGGCAGGACCTAAGAGCCAGACAGAGCGTGGTGCTCCCCCTCCCTGGACCAAAGCTGCCAAGACCAGAAATCAAAGGAATCTGTGTTTCTTAGCAAAACAGCAACTGCAGCTTCCAGGGCAATCAGTGTGTCTAAGAGGTTAGCAACCTTCTGACATCCCTTGGCCAGCCAGACTCAAGCCGCAAATCATGAAAGTGTGAATACTGTGTTTAGTCATTTGAGCTCTGGAATAATTGCTATTATCGTAAATGTTTTATAGCTCTCATTACGGCTCGCATTTAAATATCAGTGTAGTAATACGTTAATAAGTCACTGCTGCTGGGCTACTGCAGGGTACCGTTCCAGCTGAGGCCTGAGTGTAGCTGCCCTGTGTTTTCAGCCAAGTGCTTAGGGCTGACTGTGAACTCCACTGGATGGTATCTAGCTAGTCCTGTTGCACCTTCTTGTACTTTGCCTTTGAGTATTGAAGAAGATGTCCAGAGTTCTGTTTGGTAGTCATTCTGCAAACCTAACCCCAGGCAGGCAAGGTGGCTTTTCTGTTTTGCTGTCGCTTCTAAGCTCTGTAGGTGGGATCTGAACCCGGTGCCCGCCTGCTTCCTTCCTGGCTTTGTTCGTTGTGGGCACTACCTTGTACATAATGCTGTCCCCTGAGTGTAGAGCCTGAAATTCTGAGATGATTGGAAAAGTGACAGTTTTCCTTCTCTCCTGGAGATTTACTTTCCTGATCCAGAAGAGAATGGCAGCCCAGCCTAATGGGGGTGATGAATTCTTATTTAGTGTTGCCTGATTAAAATACTCTAAAGGCTTCCTGGATGAGTGGGCAGACAGACAGACAGACAGATAAGACACACACACACACACACACATACACAAGTTGCAGGGAGAGCTACAAAAAGCAATCGGAAAGTTTGTACTTGGTGCAACAGTCTGAGGCACACGCACAAGTGGTGGTAAGTGGGTGTGTGCATCTCTACTGAATGCCTAACGTAGTACCAGACACACAGTGCATATACAGTGACTGTCAAAGGCTTGGCGGGGGGTGGTGGGGCAGCAAGAACTAGGCTCCTTTCCTCTGTGTACCCCAATCCCAACCTTCTTCCTATTGGCCAAACAAGTAATGGAGAGACCGGGGCATTTGAGGAGAGTACTTGTGTGGCATATGTGGTCACTGCAACTCTGCTTGAGACCAACGTCACAAGGGCTGGAGAAGAAATCTATTGGACCCCTTGGGTTGGGGAATGGGGTGACAGTGTTTGGATGAAGAGCCCTTTCTCTTAGGAAGGTTGAAGTGGGGAATAGAACACTCCAGAATAGGACTAGATTCTCTCCAGTGTGGTCAATAAATTGATGGTCTCTATTTACTAAACACATACGACATGTCCTGAGTCTGTAGCTCACAGAGAAGGCACTTTAAGATAAATATAATAAGCTCCCAGGGACTCAACCACCAACCAAGGACTATACATGGTGGGACTGATTGCTTTGGCAACATGTGTATAGTAGAGGATTGCAAAGTTGATCATCAATGGGAGGAGAGGCCCTTGGCCCTGTGAAGGTTCTGTGCCCCAGTGTAGGGGAATGCCAGGGCCAATAAGTGAGAGAGGGTGGGGTGGCAAGCATGGGGAGGGGGGAGGGAACAGGGGTTTGTTCTTGTTGTTTTTGTTTGTTTGTTTGTTTGTTTTTTGGAGGGGACACTGGGAAAGGAGAAATCATATGACATGTAAATAAAGAAAATATCTAATAAAAATTTTTTAAAAAGATAAGAATAATATATTTATGAGCCCACAGCACAGACTTCTTGACTAGCAATGGCCCTTTGTTGAGCGAGTGAAGACCAATGGCAGCCTAGAGGAGAGTAAGAAAAACAGGGTTAATGAGAAGAGAGTGGGATCATGTCTCTGGAAAAAAAATTAGAGAAAAGAAAGGCCAAGGAGCAAGTGAGAAGTATGAACTGCGACCAAAGGCAGATCCAGTTCTTGCTCTTTGGAATACAAAGCTAAGCAGGGGTGGGGTCAGAGAGAGAGAACTAGATGTGGCCTTCCCAGGCATTGCCACCCCTCTAATGTGTAGTCACTGACCTGAACTGCAGAAGCCTCTGCAAAGAGCTTTCCCTCACTACAACATTCCTCTGTGCTTCAGAATGGGCCTTTTTATTGGGCAAACTGAGGCAGTACTTTCTTCGATCCTGATTTCAATTCTTCAGCAGCTTCATTTTGTTAGGTCCAGTTGTACAGCGCACATCTTTCTCCATGCTTTTTTCTCTGTCAAAGAGACTAGCCGGTCCTAACACTGCCCCCTGGGAACTCCATCCATGGTCAAGGTGGGCACCGGAAAGAGGAGAGCTAGCTCGTCCTGAGATAAGATACAGCTGGAATATACTAACTAACATAGCTTCACGTACAGGCAGTGTGTGTGTGCTGAACAAAGAAGGGGTGGAGCGGGAGAGGGCTTGGTCAGATCCCACCTGCAGTGCTGAGCAGCGGTGGCAAAGCTGGGAAGCTGCCTTGGCCAGCTGCAGCTCAGCCCCATCATCTGTAACAAGAGTGTAACATCTCCTTTGGTGGTTCTGCGCTACCAACCAAAAAGAGCAGATCATCCCTCTCCTTAAGAGAGAACAGCCGCGCGTAACTGACTGGTCCCTGTAAGAATTAAAGATGCTGGGGTGGAGAGATGGCTCGGCTGTAATTTGTATGGACTGCTCTTGATGAGAACCCAGACTCTCACAGCACCCTGCCAAGCAGCTGCAGGGGGACCCAATGCCTCCAATCTGTGTGGGCACCAGCACCCATGGGCCCGTACCCATAATATGCATGCATACGTATGATTCAAAATGCAGCGCATCTTTGAAAACAAAAAGAATTAAAGATGTTGTAATGAGCCACCCAACACACAGCAAGATTAAGTCATGGATTTACTGTTCACAGACAGTGGGGGAACCCCCATGAAAAAACAGGCCTGTGGATTCCCCATTGTCTGCAGAGTTTCCACTTGTCTCTAGATACTTGGCTATTGTGGTTCTTATCTGTTGGCTGGGTTTTTTTTTTAACAGCCACATACGTCCCTCTCCCCCACCTATGAACATCTCAGGGCCCCTCATTCATAACGTTTTCCTCTGTCTCTGCAGCACCCTCAACAATAACAACATCAGCCGCATCCTGGTCACCAGCTTCAACCACATGCCGAAGATCCGGACTCTGTGAGTAATGACTCTGCTTCCTCCCCGCCTACCTCCTACCTTCAGAAGCCCTGGTGCTATTCTCACCGCCTGCGAAAGCTACTGGGCTGCTGATGGTCATACTGTTCCCATATCTAAAGTCACAAAGCAGGTGGGGACTTGGTATGTGAGAAGTCAGGAGCAGGCCAGAGTCGTGGTTCATCCCTGCTTCCTAGCTGCCGATTTCTCATCGCCCCTAAACTGTGGGACGTCTTCCTGTACTGTGTGTGTTGTTTGATGGGAAATGTGTTAGTTTTCTGTTGCCAAGGAACACAGAAAACTTAGCTGGTGAGACCCCCGTTGACTCCACTCATGCCATACCTCGTTTGGCAGTTCTGTCCTAATGTGACAATGGCAGTTATTTTCCTTCTGGGAATGGAGGGGTCATCTTTTTTCTTTTTTCTATCCCACCAAGGTACCACCTGCTACATTCCGCTGCTTTTTGGGCAACATCCAGATATTAGAATACACTAACTTAGTGCTTTATCTTTTAATGCCTTGGATAAGCTTCACCCTCCAGGTTGTATGCTGCAGAAGCAAGCCCATGACTCTGATCATGTGGGTCACTCACTCTGCCTTCAGCCAGGAACACACTTGTAGGTTTGCTGCAGTAGAAAAACCCGGGTTTGTTTTTCCAAAGAGGTTCCTATTCCATGTTCTTATCTTTGAGAGTTTTTCGAATCACAGTACAAAGGGAGAGCCCGTCCCCGACAGCGTTTAGCCAAGTACATTTAGGACCAAAGCAAAGAACTGAGATGCCCTCTGCCCTTAATTGGCTCTGTGCCCTCTTTTCCTTCCTCTATAAATAGAGCTGGTGGTGAAGAGCACATACACCTAAGCACATCCGGTGCCCAGCTCCCAGTAGATGGCATTATATATTGTCATCACACAACAGATAGCATTATATATTGTCACCATACAATTACCTCGAAATCTGAGCTGACCACTGCAAGCTCATCTAGGCTCCGCAGGCAACATAAAAGCCAAGAGAATGGAAAATCCTTTAAGCAGCACTTCCCTGATCAGCGGCTCAGAACCATCTGGAACTTTTCCAAAAATAAAATCCCAGAACCACCTTGGGACTCTGAGGGGAAGACCTCTTGGGGTCTTGCCCATAAATCTGTTGGCAGTGGGACTTCATGCTCTTGTGTTTTAAAAGGCACAGCGTTCCTCAGAGACTGAACTTATCTCTCGATGAGAATAAAACAAAGGCCAAGATGATAAGAAAAACAATAATAATAACAGTAACTTCAATAATAATAAATATAAGAAGAAATAATAAGGAGGAGAAAGCTCAGCAGTTTGGAGTGGGCAGGTCTAGGCTTACACGCAGGCTCCACACTTACTGAGGACATTTCTTTATCTTGATGTGCTTTGGGTCAGGGACTCAATAACAGATGCTTGTGTTGGATTCACTGTGAGGGTACACTGTGATGTGTGTGGAAAGTGCTTATTGTGGGATGTGCATAGTAGTGTTAGTTAGTATCAATAATGATCGTCCCAGACCAGTCTCCATCTCTGCTCCCTAGAGTCTCGTTGGATACCCTTAGATGACAGCATACCCAGGAACCTGTGTCATTTTCCCTTCCCTCTGAAAATGGAGCAATACATTAACTGAATTTTAAGGAGATGCCTTTTGGTCTTCTAAAACCACAATTAAATTGAGGAAGCATGAAGCCCAGGTCCCAAAACAGGAAATCAAAAGTGAGCCTCAGGATACTGGGTCTGCTCTTCCAAGGGAGTGGCTATCCAGAAGTTCTCACTTGCAGGACCTCCTGACACAGCCTGTGACAGGCTTCCCTCTGAGTCCTTTTCAGTCTAAAAAACACACTGACAGAGCAAAGATAGGTCCAGAGGAGCTAGGGGAGGTCTAGCCTGGGCTCCTGGGTGTCTAGCCTGGGCTTCTGGGTACCTGCTGAGGCGTGTTGAGGAGGGACGTGAGTAAGGAGTCTTAGCTCATTTCTGTTGTGGTTCTTCTCTGTAGTCTCAAATATCCATCTGATGAGCTCTGATCAATCAATCTTGTCTGTTCTCTTTGCTCTCTGCCTCGCTGCCATTTTCTCTTTAGTTTTATTTAGAGATGCTCTGTATGGAACTCCCTGAGGCAAAACTGACTAATCCCCCTTCACTGTAATTAAAGCATTGGGGATGGGTGACTGGTGTTGGAGAAGGAGGGGAGGGGGAGAGAAGAAGGAAATCATAAATGGGATTTCCAAAGGAAAGCTTTTACATAGAATCCAGGACACCACATTTTATGGAAAAAAAAATGAGCATTGACCCCTGTCTAAAAGGATTTGCTGGAAATTTAATTTGGCATCTGCGGCTAAAAGGCACCTTTTGTAAATTGGCATTTGTATTCATTCACCTTCTGCTCCACAGAGAAGGTCTTATCCATGTGGAATATGGTTTGTCCATTCTCAAAAGATCACAGAACAGCACGTAGGGACTCCCAACCACCTGGCTGCTTTCGTGTCTCCATAGGCAGCAGCAGCTGCATATAGGCAGTGCCACAGTTTGGAAAGATGCTAAAATCGACACTATTTGGACTTGCAATAACAGCAAATATTTCTCCCAGGGTTGCTGTGCACCAGGCCTTGGGTGAAGCACTCCCTGTGAGTTACTTGAACCCACAGAACAGTCCTTCCCATTTTACGGCTGGTAACACTGAGGCCTAGGGTGAAATCACTGCCCCAAAATCAAAGGCAGAAGAAAGGTGGAACCAATGCCAGCATTATGTAACTTGACATCAGAGCTCACGTCACCCAGAGGGATAAAAAACAGCACATGGGGCCTGGTGAGCAGAGCAAGGAGAGATCAGACCTTCCACATGGTCCAGGATATCTAATGTCATCACCATCACAACTTCAAATTGTGGAAAGTAATTAAATAATTCCCCTTCTCACTCAGAGGACCTGAACCATTTTTTGGCAATTTCCATGCCAAGTTTCTCAATGCTCCTGATTATTTTTAAAAATAGTATTTAGTAAGCCAGCATGATGCCAAACATCTGGTCTGTGATTCTGGTGCATCCAGGGCAGGATAGAAGGTAGAAACAGAAGAATCTCTAGAATCATATGGGCCACCTAGCCCATTATACACAGTATGACAAGCAACAATGAGACCGTCTCTTCAGAAAGTAAGGACTGACATCCCAGGCTATATTCTGGCCCCCACGTGTGCTCACAGTACCCGCAGCCCACATTCCCACACTCATATGCACACACACACACACACACACACACACACACCACACTCATGCTTTGTACACACAGATGCTTGAACGAACAAAAGAGTGTCATAGTATCTGGACGGTGTTGCTCCACCCCATCTCCCAAGCATGGTGTGAAAAGGTAGCTTGAAAGAGTTAGTCTAGCTTGACCCCGCCATTATTTCTGGTCAGGAATAGCCCTAGCCTAGGGAGCTGAGTCTGTCCCCTGCCCTGGGCTCTCTGATTGAGGCTCCATGTGACTTCTGTATCAGTTGAGGTCACTACTTTTCTGTGACCCCACTTTGGAAAGGAGAAAGTCTCAGGAAGATGGCCAGAGGGATAGAAACATCTATAGGAAGACTGAGAAGAGCAATCATTTGGGGCTGGCCGGCTGGGGCTGAGAAAGAATTCACCTAACACCATCTTCCAGACAGAAGCCTCCAACTTTCTGGTTAACCCAGAAATGAAGTATATGACTGAAGCCCTAACATTCCTAAAGCTCATCCTTGTCCTGTTAAACTCTCACCCTCAATTGGTTCTGATGGACTTCTAATTCAGCCACCTTGGAGTCCCATACTTTTCTCAAATTCTTCCCTGTTGTCATAACATCATTGCATTGGTAGTTATATGCTACCAAACAGGGCACTTAAAACCCAAGCTGACTAAGTGGCTGAGTCTCCTGGCACAAGATAGAACCCCCTCCCCTCAGCCTACACTACCCTGCAGCCTGCCCTGGGCTCCTCCTGTCCCTCGTAGAACCACTATGATAGTTGCCCAGGCCTCTATTGCTATCTGATAGGGGCTGGGAGGAAATTCTCTCATCTCCTCCCCACTGTTTAGGAAATGTGTTCTTGGCACAAAGTGATAGTGCTCATTAGCAAGCAGAAGTCTTGCCTACCCTCCTCTAACTGAGGTCTCCCCCCCCAGGCTTGGGACTTTGACCGCAGCACCCTTTCCAAATGTTTTATGACGTTCAGAATTCAGGCTAAGGGGAGGTCATGCTTGGATTAGCTCAGAAGGTTTAGTCTTGGAAACTAAAGGGGAAATACGTTAGGACTTTATAGTGCCTATGTTTTGGGCCTCAGAGCTTCTGAAAGTATGTCTGACTCTGAAATATAAGAAGTACTTAATATATACAGAAAATTTTTAGCAAAAAAATTGGGGGCTCATTTAATGCCCCTGAAATGATGGGGTTTGGAGCAGCCCCAGTGGAGCTGGCCTGCTGGGATTCTGTGCCCATTGGTGCCAGAAGGCTCAGCCAGCACCAGCCTGAGTTAGCTACACTTGGCTAGTGTTTGGCAATGTTGACCTTGTGCTAAGTGGGATGTGGTCAAGGGCCCTTCAGTTCTCTCATTACAGAGCAGGCATGATCCAAGCCACTCCTCTGGTATGCCACGCTGTATTAATGAGCTTGACAAGGGGCTCTCGACGGTCCCAAGATAACAGCCAGCTGATGAGCGTGTCCAGGATTACCCATTTGAAATTTACAACAAATCTCTATGCTCTTGTGCTACTAAAACTCACGCACCACCAATGCTAACACCTGTAGGGAATGTGGAAGTTACAGATGCAAGCAAAAAGTCTTTAAGGAGGGTATCCTTAATTTGTTTGCCTCCCAGCTCATAGGTCCCATCTGGTTAAGATGGGATTCCCCTCAGAATGGGACAGGCTGGTCCGTCTAGGGAATCTTACACACTCAAGCAAGAAACTTCTCTGAGTCACAGCTCCCACTGAAGAACTGTAGCCTGTCTAGAAGTGGTTAGCCATCAACATCACTCAGAGTAGGTAACTTCCAGATAAATTAGAACCCCACAATGAGGAGGCAGGCACCACAAAGAGAGTATAAAGGATTCCAGGAGCCTGCTTAGAGCAATACCTTATTTAACAGGAGGTAGAGAAGGACCCTACCCCAGAAAACCCTTCTCTCTGTGCCTCCTCACTCTGCCTCATGTTCACAGTCTTAACTGTAAGCATTGGCTTACAACTCCCCACATTTCGTGCTGTGGGATCACAAAGGACACTTAAGAGGCGATGAAGGAGCCCGGAGCAGATGTCAGTCACACAGCAGCACAGACAGGAGGAGAAACAGAACGCCAGTTAGGCTAGCTGTAAGTCCTACAGTCCAGTGTCGCAGGGTGACCCTGTCGGATCTTTGACTCACACTCGGATGTGTGATGTCATTCTCTGCCATCACCCTCTGGTGATGTCATTCTCCTGCCCCTCTGTGCTGATGCCAGCTTACCAGGAAATGAGAAGGGCAGAATTACTATTAAGACATGGAAATTGCTCAGAACCTTCAGGATACCCATTGACTGTGGCCTACATGTGAGAATATTAGTGGCATGGTAATAAAAGGACCAAAGCTTCTGGTTTTGTTTGTTGTTTTTTGTCGGGTTTTTTTTTTCTTCCCCCTATGTATAAGGGTTATGAATGCTGCTATAGGCTTGTGAAAATTATCATGCTGGAGAGACAGGCACCAGAGGTCTGGCCCACTTTCTTCTCTGTGTAATGGTATCTCTCTCTCTCTCTCCTTCTCCAAGGCGTCTCCACTCCAACCACCTGTACTGTGACTGTCACTTGGCCTGGCTCTCAGATTGGCTGCGACAGCGGCGGACCATTGGCCAGTTCACCCTGTGCATGGCGCCCGTGCACCTGAGAGGCTTCAGTGTAGCAGATGTGCAGAAGAAGGAGTATGTGTGTCCAGGTGAGCCAGCCCTACATGCTCTCCCCTCCCTAGGCTGAGATCCACATACCCATCAGCCCTGTCTACCATGACCCTGGTCCCGATCCTACCCATCCCAAAAGCTTGGTATAAAAGGAATCTCATGGTCAGCTGAGGTATGCAGTAAGGAGTTGGACAACTTGCTTTCTCAAGGAGTTCAAAGAAACAAGCTGTTGACATCTAGAACAGAAGATGCAAAAGAAAAAAACCTCACCAATCACTCATGTTGCACCCCATAGCCACCTGGTGTTAAGACACCTCACATTTGATTAACAGCTTGGCATCAGAGCAGAGGTGTAATGGAAGTGTTTTAGCATTGACTAGCATTGACTACAACCCTCCTGTCACCCAAATGTTTATAGAAATGAGGCAGGATAGTGTGGGCCATAGACTAAGCCTGTCTAGCTAGAAGTCCTACCTAGCCTCAACCCTTACTGGTATGTAACTTTGACAAGTTACCATTCCCCTGAAATAGCAATCATGCTAGAATACAGCTCAAAGCATGGGTGGGAAGATTAGGTAAAATAATGTCCTTATATAGAGCCCTTAGTGTGACGTGATACTTAGTAAGAGAGCGGTAAGTGGAGTTTGAGTGTTACAGCTTTTAGTAGGCCCACAGATTGTTGATCTGTGGGTGTCTGACATGTAGTAGGGACCCAGGCTGCCTGCAGAGCACTCGGGACTGAACCACACAGACACATGAATAGGACAGCTCAAATCTCCAGGAGTAAGAGGTGACTGAGTGACCCAAGATCTTCCTGGAGGGGCATAGCTTTTAAACCAGATCCTAAATTTTGTTTGTGTCTGTTTATTCTACCCACTCTTCTTGTGGCAAAGAGGTGGAGATAAGCCCTAGGATTTGAGGGAAGGGAAAACACACACTCACTCACTCACTCACTCAGAGTTCCCTAAGAGTCACATACCTTTCTAGGATCCCAATCCTGGACTGCAATGCAGTGGTGTCTAAAAGGCTGAGCCTGGGCAGCCAGGGCACACAAGGAGCCCACCTTGAGTTTCTCTTCTTAGCTATAGGCCACTTCCCCTTCTGTTCTATTTTGCTTTCTTCTGCTGTGATAAGATAAAGAGCAGAAGCAACCAAGAGTTTCTTTCATCTTACAGCTTACAGTCTGTCACTGAGGGAAGTCGGGACAGGAACTCAAGGCAGGAGCTGAAGCAGAGGCCATGAGAGAGTTCTGCTCACTGGCTTGCTCAGGCTGCTTTCTTCAACAACCCAGGACTGACTGCCTATCAATCAATCAGTCTTTAGGAAAATGCCCTCTAGACTTCCTTATAGGCCCATCTGATGAAGGCGTTTTTCTCAAGTGAGCATCCCTCTCCCCAGCTAACTAAAGCTTGTGTCACGTTGACATAAAACAATCAAATAAACGTCAACTGCAACCAGCAAGGCCCTGCGGGCTTAACATACTCAAGTGTACATTGTTGGGCCCCACAATGGCCAGGAGTACAGACTGGATGTGTGTCTCATTCAGGTCTTAAATTCAACGTGCCCCACCCCTCTCTTCCCTGTTCTCTCCCCGTCACATTTTTACGTCATCCCATTATTTATTCTCCGACAGCATTTTAACACATCCCTGAGTAGTACCTCAACAACTTCCTATAGACGCCCACTTAGAAACCACTTCCCATCAAACACATATAATAAAACCGTTTATCACACAGGCACCAAAATCAAATACAGTAGCTATAATTACAGTAATTATCAGGCAAAGGGTGCAATATCGGCATAAGTGCCAGTGAAAGAAATAATTAGAGTGCGGGAGCCATCCAAGAGCTACTGAGGCAAACTAATTAGAGAGGATGTAAAAACACTACATGACAGGTGGGTTCTGAGAGTAAAATGGCAGGTGACCGTGGTGCTCCTCTGTCGTGGAAGCTGCCTCTTGTCAACACACTGCCCAGACCATGCCTGTCCAACAGCAGTCGGAATCCAAGCCCCATGAGAATGAGGCTGCCCGACCCCAGTCCTAGAAACACTGGTGCCAGAGCCGCAGCCCTTTGCAATGCCTAGATCCAGCAAGTCTCCTTAGCTAAACATAGGGATAGAGCAAACATCCTTACTCCCTTCCCTGCCTAAAGCAGCCATTGCGCATGATGGCTCTTGGAATTTCTAACATGATATCTTTTGAGGATGTGGGAACTTTGCCCCCAAGCTCTCCACAGCAACAGGCTATGAATCTCGCCCTCTTGCTGGTCATATCAACTTAGGGCAGTAATACAGAGGGACTTACCCTTTGGGTCAGACGTCTAAGGATTAAAACATAGACTGTTCTAGGAAGGTGAGTGCTTTGGAAAGGTCAAAGTTGGTTAGTTACAGTGCTCAAGGGATCCGGTGAGCCTCTCTGAAGAATGGACACTTCCTTGATTCCAGAGAGATGTGAGGTGTGAACCCCACATCTCACCTCCTCTGAGTGAGGGATGCTGGAGGAGGCAGTGTGGAACAAAGGCAATTAAGAAAGCAGTGACCATTTTGGGAGGCCCTGAGAAGGTCACAGAGAAGGGCTGTCCTAGGTCCTCGGTGCCTTTGTGTAACCACTGCAGAGGGTGCAGTCCCACCTACCCCAGGCCAGAGGCCAGCAAGGCATCTGAGTAAGGCCGCCTGGTGTGGACCTGGCTGGGATTGTCTAAAGCTGCCCAAATACAAACCTAACTGCTCACCGAGGGGACTGCAGTGAGGGACAAGAACTTGTGAAAGATGTGGGCATGGGGCACATTGCGTCTCCCCTGCTATCCCCAGAGCCTGTCAGAGCTGCTAGAGAAAACCTTCCTGGCCCTGCAGTGGCAGTGGTTTCTAAACCTTCCCCCAAAGGCAGCCCCAGAGACAGGAAAGACCTTATCTCACTTACCCGGGAGGCCCTGTCTGCCCAAGTCTCGATAGTGTCCTTGAATTAAATCCAGCCGTCCTGAGCCTGGCTTACCCTCATCCCTCACCCCAGAAGCTACAGAGATGAGCACACCATCTCTCCTCCAGCTAACCAGAACTCTGTTAGCAGTGCACTTACAGAAATGCATCCCTGTCAACTGTACCCTCCCAGGCTAAGACATTTATTTCCTCCTTTGGGGGAAGCTATTGAGATTTTTTTTTTAAGCAGGTGGCAGGGGGCGAGGAATATGTCTCTATTTTATCTTTTATCAGAGTGTCGTCTGTGTGGTACAGCCTGCCTACTGGGCTTCCTTCAGTGACTACTGAAGGATTTCTCTGTTAGTATCTTTTGTTTCTAGAGCCTGAGGGCCGTAAGGACCCACAGGCCATGTTTCATCTGCTTATCCCTTGGTATATATCAGGATTTTATCAAAGTGCGTAATACATTAGAGAAGAACATGTCATGTGATTTGTGAGTTTTCATTTTTTTTCTCATCTTCATTTAAAGGGCTTATTTGGGAGTTCATATCCTAAGGTTTATTTTTTTGTGTTGTTTCTTTCCCAATATCTTAATCTCAGAGAGTTCTTCCCTGTCATTATTCATAATTTATGGCTATTTGTTAACTATTTGACCTCCTGAATTAATTATCTCTTCCCTTTGAATGTCTTTGAGCCCATTGATTTGTCTATCATCTTCAGACCTGTGGCCTTGAATATGAAATATCTTTTCATAAAGATATCAATCTTATCTTCCAGTAGTAAAGGACACATCTCCTTCTTTTTGGGTGTCCCTAAACAATGCTGGATCCAATAGTTGCTCCATAAATTTCCCCTTTTACTTTCAAAAATAAATATACTTATCTCCCTGGAAACAGAAACTTTCCTTCACCCCCCTCTCTCTTTCTTTCTATTTGAGACCAGTTACTAAGGATAAAGATAATTAAGGTAGGCTGTGTCTAGCCACCCTCCTCCTTAGGAGGTTTTAATTAAAATACCATAATTGAACATTGCAGGAATGAGATTATTAGGTTTATTTAGCCATTTCCAAAATTATCATGCCTCTGGTATTTAAATCATGTTCATTTATATTCTCACCGTAATTGCCAGAGTTCCGTTGTCACTGAAGTCTGTTGTTGGCTTTTGAAAGGCCAGAGGCCAGTTGGGAAGCTTAATTTGAATACTGGAATTAATTTATTTCAACGCACTCACAAGGCCATTGGATATTTTTACTCTGCACTCTACTGGGTGATATTTTTTTTTTAATCAGAAAGAAAGCCAAATGCGTTTTCCCCTCGATAGTGTAGCTTACACAAGTCCACGTCTCAGCCCTGCCTCCTACCTCCAGGTTCCCAGGCACCACACATTTTCAATTCTGTGGCAATAAAAAGCAGCATTTGGGGGGGGGTATTTCCCCCCAGAAGAGACAGAAACGCATTTAGCCAGATGTTATTCCATAACTCTGCTGTCTTTGGTAGTTTCTTTAGCCTTCATAGTCTTCAGGGTCATCCATATAATGGGACAGAAATAGGCAGAACCCAAATCGCAGCTGAATTCAGTGAGGATCAAGTGGTCTTGTATATTCAGGGCACTGAATGCTATACTGGTCTCATTTTGTGGGTGCTGTGGGTGCTATGAGAAAAGTGTCCATTCTTGACATCTTTTGACTTGGTTCCATCTGCGACCAAAGTCAGTGATGTTTGGTTCATCATCTGGGTGGACAAGCACAGGATGGGCAATTTTAAACCATCCTATTTTGCCAGTTAGGAGAAGAACAAAGATGAGGGGACACCTGAGCAGGGGTCAGCTTCTAGTCATAGACTGCACTCTCTTCTCTCTGGACACTAGGAGAGGAAGGCCTGCACGGTGAGCCCAGGAGGAGTCGCTAATGCACTACTCTGCCTGTGCCACAGTGCCGGCAACCTCCTGAGGAAAGGTTCATCTGGGGACCACTCCTGCCTCAACCTCCCCTGGTCTGGGAAACCCTGATCTCAAAGGGCTAACCTAGGACAGCCCTTCTTTGTGACCTTCTTCTCAGGCTGTCTTAATTGCCTTGTCCCACACGGCTTCCTCTAGCAACCCTTACCAGAATCTCATAAATTACCTACCACACAGAGGTGAGACATGGAATTCGTACCCAAGAGCATCTCCCACTACTGGAAGGACATGTGCAACAGCTCCCCTGGCTCAGTTGGATGCATTTGCCCTTTGATGTAGATGGCCTGGTCTGGCAGTTTTCCTTGGGGAAAGTCATCTACACTTCAAAAGCCCTGGCACCTGGCACCTGAGGCCAGCTGTTCTCAGGCTTCCTTGTATTGATGAGAGTATTGGGTTAGAATCCCTTAGGGTCCCTCCATGGAGGATCCTCTGCATGCTTTGCAGGAATGTGTCAGAATAAAACACACCTCAAGGTGTCCCATGACTACAGCAGCCATTCTGCTAAAGGTCAGGTGGCCTGGTGGCTCTAATAAGGACCTCAGAATTTAATGGAAGCCAGTGCCTCCATTTGGCCCATGCACTGCTCTGCCTCAAGACATCAGGCCATAGCAGCAGGTAGGAAGTAGGCTTTGCCAGCACTGAAGAGGGAACGTCAGAACAGCCCCTTCTTCCAGGGCCACTCCATCTCCTGTGCAACACCTGGCCCCACCTACCCAAACCAGGACACTCGGAGCTCAGCCTGTCCTTGGGGACACCCAGAAGTCACACTCACTGCCTAGGGAGCATCCCCCCAACCTCTTCCAGACTCCTAAGCCAATTCATTCACCGCTATTATCCAGAGTGTGCTTTATTAAGTTCATCCTGTGCTGGGACCTGTTTTAAACAGTGAGAATACAACAGTAAGACCAAAAAAAAAAAAAAAAAAAAAAAAAAAAAAAAAAAAAAAAGGTCATTGCTTTATAGAATTTATATCCTCAGTCTGCCCAGAGACCGCAAAGGGGTGGGACTTCCTCCATCACTTACAGACATTGAGGACTTTAGCGGACTTGTCCTGGTTCTTCCGTCATTCATCAGAGGGAAGTGCTTGCCAAGGGAGGGAATCTGTCTTTCAATCATATTGAAACCTAGAGTGGTTAAACAAGGAGTAATGGCCTCACCACGGTAGGGTGGTGACTGCCTGCCTGGAGAGCTGCCAGCCCAGGGTGCTGACAGAGGCTATAATTACCGTTGTTTTCTCTGTGTAATTAAAGGTGTTGTTAGTGGCCTGGTTAAGGAATCTTTCTCACAGTCTCTCTCTCTCTTTTTTTTTCTTTGGCCTTGACAACATTCCTTGAAATGTAGTATATACCTCTACCTGACTAAGAACCACCTAGGGAAGACCCAGCCAGTTCCCAGGAGACTGCTACCTGAGTCTGGTTTAGAATTAATCCATTTCAATATGGAAGTCAGAGCCTTTGAAAACTGCCATGTCACACAAGTTCCTATTGCCAGCAGGAGCCCTTGAATTTGATGTTCACCCCCCAACCCCTGACTTTTCTGAAGCATTCTGTACAAGTAATATTTTACCTGATCAAAAGAGGGGCCATCTTCAGATCCTTCTGCTCAAATGGGTGGACTTGCCCAAGCTCAGACCAGCAATTCCCACTCCAGGAAGCTGACCAGGGTGTGACAGCTCCCCTGGCTCAGTCGCATGCATTTGCCCTTTGATGTAGACAGCCTGGCCTGGCAGTTTTCCTTGGGGAAAGTCATCTACACTTCAAAAGCCCTGGCATCTGAAACCAGCGACTCTCAGGCTTCCTCTTATTGGTGAGGGTGATGGGTTAGGGTCCCTCCATGCTGGATCCTCTGCATGCTTTGCAGGAATGTGTCAATAAAACACACCTTGAGGTGACCCACACCTACAGCATCTGTTCTACTAAAGGTCGGGTGGCTCGGCAGTTCCAATGAGGACCTCAGAATTCGTGCCTTCCCAACACCTCATCTCTTAAAATGGAAACATTTGGTGCCAGCAAAAGACCCAATTGCAATAACTCTCTAGAAAGAGTCCTTACCCAGCCAGGCATCCTTCTAAAAAGTCTATCCACCGACTGCCTCTGCTTCAGAACAAAACCATGCTATATGTTAGGTACAATCACACACACACACACACACACACACACACACACACACACCACATACACACAGATTCACACACACATACACATACATACACACAGATACACGCACATACACCATTTTACAAATGAGGAAAACTGAGGCATAAAGAAGCATTAACGAAGTAAGAGAAATAAGATCCAATCCAAGGCCATAGTACTCTACAGTTGCCAATGGCAGCCTTGTACCTGCTGGCCCTGTTTTCCCACTTTCTCAGAACAGAAAGGCCTTCTTTTACCTTGCCGTAAGTCAGAGTACACCCTCTCTAAGAGCAGATTTCCGTTTGCGTGTTAGTGTAAGTCAACAGCTGTCTGACATGTTCCATGGCACCTTTTGGGTCCTCTAGTGTGTTGCTGGTGTCTCTGAAGTCCTTATTGTCCATACACTTTGTCAAGCATCTTGGCTAAGACGCTATCTTCAAGTTTTTAGTTTTGTGTGCTTATATGAAGGGCAGTAAGAGTCTTTGGTAGGTGGGTTGGCATTTTCTGGGAAGAACAATATTCTAGATGGAGTGGTAGGCACAATTTGGCTTCACCAGAAAGGAGGCCATGGGTCCTCCTGCATTTGAGGTGTGAAATTCTCTTAGAACATTGGAGTCTAGATGAGAACTTGCCCCAGGCTCAGCTGGTCACCTCGTTGGAGCACTGTAACAAGACTTACTCGGGATTCAATTTCTCCAGTGAACACTGGCCAAACCAAAAGTCATTTTCCCCTGCAGATTTTTTCCATCTTACCTCGTTAATCTGTATCCAAAACTACAGAACCTAAGGGGAAGAGTTTGAGCAGTGAGGGAATCTGCAGAGTTCATCTGAGTTTCATCACAGCCCTTAGGGTGTGTCCTTTGGATTCTGATAGCTCGGAGGGAGATACGGAAAGACACTGAGATGACAGTTGCAGGCTGCATCCAAAGACCACAGGCTGAGGACCCAGAATACTGCTGGACTCAGTCCACGTGTGGAAAACAAACCTGGTGTCTGAGAATCTTACCTCACTAGGAGGTGATGATCAAAGCAGGAAAGCATTGAAATCTCTAAAGATTTCAGTGTGTTTCTTGTACTTAGGGTTTGATGTGACCACCAAAGGGAGTCATGGGGGTTCTTGGGGATTCTTTGGATCCAGACTGAATTTGTAGCAAAGTCTATATAGGTTCAGTCTTCAAAATAAACTCCTGAGATACCATTTGCTTAGCCTTTCGATCACATTCAAATGAACACTGATTCTTGGCTCAAACGTAATGAAGAGCTGACTTCAAAGTATATAGTAACTTACTCGCCTCTTAACTAGTAAGGTTAATTTTACTTTTCCATGGACTCAGTTGGATATGGCCTGGATGTTACTTCTGGTCATTGTACTGATGTTTTGACAAAAATCGATGCTGCGATTGGGCAAATTCTTCTACTTTAAGCCTTCTACTTGGTTGTGACAGCCAGCTACTTTTAGCCCCAGAATAGACATCGCATTGGCTGTTGGCATCCCATTACCAGGTGTAAGCAAAAATTCTGAGGTGCTGGGCATGACAAGAAAGTGGTCTTTGTGTGTGTGTGTGTGTGTGTGTGTGTGTGTGTGTGTGTGTGTGTCCTTTGGATTCTGATGGCAGAGTTCCATGTGTGGTGCATGCTGGGACCTCCTCTTTCTATAAAAGCAGCAGCATGGTGGGATAATGAGGCAGGTGAGATGACCTGCAAACAGTGGGGTCAAAGCCAAAACCTCTCTCATGTGTCCCTGAAGAGGGAGATGCCGGTTAATGGTAATTCAGCAGACTGTTTGACACTCGCGCTGCATCCTGGGATGTGGATCTGGAGGCTCAATACCAGGAGTCCCCTAGCACTGACATGACCATTATGTTCTGACTCCACAGGTCCCCACTCAGAGGCTCCAGCCTGCAATGCCAACTCCCTCTCCTGCCCTTCTGCTTGCTCATGCAGTAATAACATTGTGGACTGCCGAGGGAAAGGACTGACAGAGATCCCTGCCAATCTGCCAGAGGGCATCGTGGAAATGTAAGTGCCCATTTGCCTTTCCTCAGTCTCTAGTTAGCTAACCTCTCTGACTCAGCAGGTCTCTCTATAGGCAATCAGTATGTTGGGCTGTTAAGGGTGGCCATTACAAATACTCGTAAACCTCTTCTTTAGACTCCTAGGTTTTCTTCAGTTTAGTTGTCAAAAGCGTGGATGGGCTCAAGAATAGTCAGCAAGCTACAGCCTATAGAAAATGCATGTAGCATCTATGTTACAAATCAAGTTTTGCTGGTCCACATGCATCCCTGTTTGTTGATGCTGTCTTTAGTTGATCCTCCAGGGCAGGATGGAGTAGTTATGACCAAGGACCATATGGCATACACAATGTAAAATGTATTCTGCCTCATCCTCCTCAGAAAGCTGCCAGTTCCTGAACTGGGGTCAGACAGTGTCCATCCCCTGGATCTCCTGCATGCCTTCTGCTTGGCATTTGGTGAACTAGTTCTCTGTGTTGACATTGGTCTTCTCACTGACACCTGATAATTGTAGTATTATATTTCAGTGGGTCGTTGTGAAAACCAAATGAAATGCTATATATGAGGCACTCACTGGAGCCTCAATACAGAGACAAGGGCCTTTTCAATGGGGTTGGGAGCAGAGGAAGGAAAATACTGAACTGATTTCATTGGCTCATTATCATTTCCTAGAAGATTTTTATCCTTTAGATCTTCAGGTAAAGAGACAAGATTGTGTATGTCTTGGGATGTGTACAGTTGTGAGCCTGTGCAGGAAGATGTGTCCACATGACATAGCTTTGTTCATCTTCCCTGGTGAATTAGAAAACAGCCGTTGTCGATTTCTAGGACAAGTAGTGTTATCAGTCAGCACTGACCTCAAGCCAGCTCCTAAAAGCTCACAGTTGCCTTCATTTCCTATCTTTACCATTCATGGAGGAGGCTTCTACTGGAACCAACATGGGATGGAATCCCTTAATATGGAAGTTGTAGAGTTCCTTGCCTCTCAGCTACACCATCTCCTCCTCCCGCTCTGTCTTTGCCTCAGCCAGCTCCTCCTCCCACCATGTTCATAGGCTTCTGCTCTCAAGCCATTCTCACACATGGTCCATTCGCCAATTACATTTGTGTGTTTTCGTGGCAGTGTGTCTGTGCTTGAAGAGATAGACGAGGTGTCTGCTTTTGTACCCTATATATACTAGAGAGATCAAATAATAAAATAATTCAAATGATATGTTTAAAGGTACCATCCATCCATCCCCATGGTGTATGGGGGGTGGGAATGGAGCAAGGAAAGGAGTTGAAGCAAGGGTAAAACAATCAAAGTTACTATCAGTAAGAGTGTTATTGGTGGGAGCAGGAGCGGAGTGCTGTGTGCAAAGGCCCTAAGGTGCAAGCATGCCTGGTATACCAGGAGGCCATTGTGACAGAAAGCAAAGGGGAGGTAGTAGGAGCTGAGGGGAAATGGGGGCCCACCATGGACAGTTTAAGGACTTTGGTTGCATCCTGGTTGGGATGGAAAAAACTACACAGCTTACAAAAGTGGAGTCCTGGTTTGTTCCTCCTTCTTCTGTTTCACCAGCTCTTCTCTGATTCTCTGAGAGCCCCAGCGGGCACAGGCTTGTCTGCACCACTCGCTGCAGGCATGAGCTAGTGAGTAGGAAGGGCCCTCTGCTATCCACACCCTGTGAGGCCACCACATATTGGCTCCTGCAGCTGTCTCCTCACAGCACCAGCTGAGGGGCCTCACACTTTGTAGCTGTCCACACTGCTGTGCCCTGAAGCAGGAGAGCATCCTCTTCTGGAGAGCCCTGGCCCACTTCTCCATTCCGATGTCTTCCTTGTTCATCTCCTGCTCCTGCTTTCCTTTGAGTGTGCTATTTCCCCTTCATCACTGGCTCCCTTCTTGGTTCATCTTTCTTTCTCTCCCCAGCCCTTTGACCTTTCGGTATCTCCCCCACTGCCCTGTTAACTCCCCACCACGTTAATTCTGTTCTCTTCTTTCTCGAGGACGCCTGCCCGTGTCAGGGTGGGACCTTGACCCTCTTGAGGCAGGCATTCTGGTTAGAAAGCCTACTTTCCCTCACATCCTTTTAGAACCTGACTTCTTCGCTTCTCCTCTCCTTCTACCTGCCAGGTTTTGTATCTTATTCTTTGGTATCCAGAGACCTTTCCTCTTGGGCAAGATCCTAACTCACAGCCTGAAGGGAAAGTCTAGGTTAAACCATCAGGCTG
This sequence comes from Mastomys coucha, assembly GCF_008632895.1. Taxonomy (NCBI): domain Eukaryota; kingdom Metazoa; phylum Chordata; class Mammalia; order Rodentia; family Muridae; genus Mastomys; species Mastomys coucha. The sequence continues at coordinate 30,935,233 of NW_022196911.1, forward strand.
TATCCAGGGACACCACCCCAGCCTAGTCTGTCTCCCTCCTTTCCAGCTTCCCATCTGATCTCCAAGTATGGCCCCCACAGGTCAGCTCAAGTCTCTCTAAGTTCAAAACTGCAGATGACTACATTAAGAGTGTGCCCTATATATAGGCCAGGGTGATTGGACTCTTGCCTGGACATTGAATATTTACACAGACATTAACAAACTAGGGTGTTAATGTGAGAAGATTTCTGAGTTTTTAACCATTAAAAGTTAAAGGCATAATGTCAAGAACAATGGGATCACTTTCTATTGAGCAATACTGCCATTGTAAAGCAGCATCCCCCTTACTACTGTCATCAAAGGTGCTATTTATTTTACAAAATGATGAATGCTGTAGATACAGTATGTGTATGAATTATACAATATATATTATGTATGTATATACATTGTACAGATGTAGATTAAAATTAAATTAAATTAAATTAAAATTCATAATATCAGAAAATCAAGGAATGGACAACCTAGGCAAGGTCTTTCCAAAGAGAAACAACAGCAGACCCCCACACTACCGCTGGCCTGGCCTTGTAGCCACTGACAAGTAACTTTTCTGAGCCTGGCTACTCTCACTTGAAAACAACAGGGGACAGGGGCACTTCCTCGGTGGCACGGGTTGCAAGACACTTTGCCTTGCATCCCACAGAGAGGATATGCTGTCAGCAATCACCATTATTTCACAGCCATAGCTACTGCAATATTACCACCACCTCTATTCTTAGTGGCAACAAGAGTTAGAAAGTATGTCCTAGGAGGCCCTCCATGAAGACGGCAGGTTCTTTAAGAGTAACGGTCAAGAGAATTGATTGCGGAGGCTAGCTGCCTATGGTGCGACTTGAACTGGAGAGTAGCTCATCTTCATGCAAATATATGCAGACACGGTAATAAGGTTGCCCCTGCTTATTGGGCACCCACCGTCTACCAGATGGATCACACAGGACTTCTCTCCCTGAGCTTGCTTCATTCTCCTCTGCGTTGAGACGAAGCTGAGAGATTAAAGCAGATGAATTAAGTCCCTGTGGTTCAGGGCAGTAGAAGGAATGGTGATGTGTAAGAGAGAATGTGAGGTGCTGAACACCAGCAGCGCCCAGGTCCGGGCTTGGGGACAAAGTCTCTGAAGCAGCCAAACTTGTAGCGGGGAGAGAATACCAGCGAGGTCTGAGGAGAAGCAGAGTTGGAAGAGAAGAATGCATCCTGGCAGAAGAAGTGTGTTTGATTTATCAGCCCAGACACATCAGAACTTGGCCTTCTCTTTAATGTCAAGAATTCTACCTCTTGCCCATGGCCACCTATAATCTAGATTTACATCTCCTCACTTAGGAATGCTTGGAGCCAGACTCCCCACTCCCTTCTCTCCGTCTGTAGCCATTGTGGATTCTTTTAAATCATCTTAACCTTGAGAAACAGTCCGTACTCCCGACATTTGGAAGGAGTGCCTATCTCTCATGCAAAGCAACCTGGCAGACTCTCTTAGATTTTTTTTTTTTTTTTTTTTTTTTTTTTTTTTTTTTTTTTTTTTTTTTGTTCAGAGAAGTGTGTGCTGGTCTCCTCGCATGCCAGAGCCAATTTCTCTAAAAATAGCTTTCTTCCAGAAAACCCACAGTGAAAGGGTTTGCTGTAGATTTTCCTCGAAACTCGGCTCCCATCAAGGGTGCTGTTCACGTAGCTCCCTGGTGTTTCTCTGAACAGGCTCCAGCCTCCAGCCAGAAAAGATTCAGAGAACCAGAGGCCCACAACTTCTGTTCTTGGTCTGCAGACTCCTATGCCTTCAAAAGCTCGAGACGGAGCATTGGTACAAAGAATACCTCTGAGGCCCAGCTCTGTCTTTTCCACATGTCCTCTGAATCCCTGTGTGATGTTCTCCAGTGTCTTGTGTTCTTTGGAAGGGAACCTGTTTTGACGGGGAAAGACTGGAGACAGGCTTCAGCATGGATCTGTAAGTGAGCGTTAGGGAGGAGCACACAGCCCCAGTATCAACCTCATTGCCAGCTGACACGAGGAAGCGAGGAAGCGCTGGTGTAGCTAGACTTGAGGCTTACACAAGTTGCATAATTAAAAACGAAATGACCAGACAAGCAAACCAGCAGCCAGAACACTCTAGAAATCAGATATCTTGGACACTTTAGTGTTTAAGAGCACCAGATTTCTGACGAACCGGGGGTGCAGATAGGGTAAGGGATGGAGAGCAGATGCTGGCAGAATGAAGAAATTGGCCAGGACCGAGGATGGTCCAGAGCCTTGGGGTCAACAGTCTTGCACTTGCATCCTGCTTTTATCTCTTTCTTCAGGCACATTTCTTAACATCTCCTGTCTGATTCAGGAGTCCTTGGTAAGTGCAGGTTATCGTGCCTACCTAGAGACTTCACATGAGGATTAAGGGGTGTAATATAGAAGATTAGCACAGCGTTTGGAAGTTACTAAAAGTGGAATGTGAAAAGCAAAACCCTATTCACATATGTGATAGGATAGCATGCTTTAGTCTCAAAATTCCTACACTGTTCACTTTTTCCTTAAGATTAAAAAGCATCCTCTGCGGGCATCTGCACACATGCATCTCATAAGAAGAGCGTGTCTGGCACTGTGCCTGCTCCTCTCCCTGTGGCCCACAGGCAATGCCAGGTGTTCCGCAGACAGCCCATTAGAGATGGCATATGTCAGGTTTGCCCACATTCCTCATCTTTGCTGTGGACCAAACATATAAGTTAAGTGGAGGAGACCACACCTCACTGCTAAGAGCAGAAGTAAAGATTGGGAGCTAAGAAGATGAGCCCAGAGAACTCCTTGAAAGGGGTTATCTTCAGCCCCAATCCAGGCACAGTCAAGCGTCGAGAACTGAGCTTCTGGACTCTGAGTTCTTGAATGTTCTGCAAGCAGATGTCTCAGGATAACTTGGGAAACAAATAAACATGGGATTTCCTTCCTTCTCCCGGATCTGGGTATCCTAACAAGTTCCCAAGGCAAAGAGCTCAGACACAACTCAGTCTATAAAGTGCCTGCTGCTCATGTGAGAGGATCTGAATTTAGATCCTTGCAAGCCACATAAAAAGTAAGGCATGACTGTGTGTGCCAGCCTCGGGGAGGAGCCAAACAGGCAGATCCCTGGAGCTCATTGTCCAGTCAGCCTAGCTGAATCCATGAGCTTCGGGTTCAATGAGGGACCCTGATTCAAAAAATAGAGGTGGGACTCAAGGGAGGAAGAGACCCAACCTTAACCTCCAGTTGCATGTGGATGCGTAAAATGTGCGAGTGCGTGTTCAAAAGTTATTGTGTGGGAGCAGGAAGGACTACGAGCAGCGACAATTAAGACACTCTTTAACTAGCAAGGACTAAAAGAATAAAGGTAGTTTCCCAAACCCTGAGATAGGAGAGCCTAGAGTTAAGGAACCAGGAACTTGGGTCACAGCTGTCTGGCTTCCATTCATTAGCTATTGATGATCTTAAGCAAAACGACTTCCCGGGGCCACTTCCCTAACACAATATACCAACACTGCTTGTTCCATGGCCCTGTAGACGGGGAAAGATGAGACAGTATATGAAGGGCACCCTGTCTGACATTCAAAAGTCCTTGATAAATGCTAGATGCTCATCCTACTGCCACTGCTGCCTGTCCCCTCAGCATCTCAACATGGCTGCAGCACCTCCTTCCTAAGGTGACTTATAGGCGCACCCCCATACCGCATATACCCCTGCATTCTCTCTGCCCTCATAGTGACTGATGGATTGCCAGGCATATATCGTGTCCAGTCACATGTTTGCAAATGACATATATCATTAGGGGAGCACCTGAACAACTAGGGCAAATCAATACGGTTCGCAAATGGCTGAAATCCCCCATCAGATGTTCCCTTTCTTCCTACTGGTGCAGGAGGATGCTCGGATGTTTGATTTGTATGTTTGTTTTTATGCTAGCTCTATTAAATCTGTTTGCAGCCTGAAGAATGTTTGCTAGACAAAGCAAGACACATGTGCCAGTTATGAGAACCCTGAAACAGCTGTTGGCTTCAGACATTCCCTGAGATGTGACAGATTTTGCTAATGCCAGGGCTTCTTTCTGTTTTTTACAATGAAGCCGTTTCACTGGGAGGCTCGATCGTCGTCTCCTTGTTCCGAGCTGAAGGACTGGTGGTGTGCTCAACCCCTTCAAGGTCCTTGCTCGTGTGACAGTGTGGCCATGTGCATCTATATGTACCATGTGTGTCCTCCTGCTTCCCTGACAGGAGGAACATTTTTTCCTGACAGTGATCTGGCAAGAATAAGGAGAATAAATGGTTCAGTAAAACCTAGTGGTTGAGAGTCAGGGCTTTGGAACCAGATGAACGTGGACGGAAACCCCTGTTCTAGTTTCTCCTAAGTATGGATGAGTGTCTTTGCCTCTCTGAGCTTCCGTTTTTTCATGTTTAAGGATAGAGCTCAGCATAGCGGTATGCACCTATAACCCTCCCATATGAAAAGCTATAGCAAGGTGAACATAAGTCCTAGTCCTGCCTGGCCTACATAAGGAGATCGTGTCACAAAAGGGAAAAGGTAGAAGGGAGGGAGAAAATGGAGGTGGTAATGACTTATAGATGCACCTCACAGATGTGTAAGTATTAAGTTTGATATGCCATGAAATCTCAAAGCCCAATGCCTAACACCTATGTACTTGATACTTGTTAGTTCTTAATATTATCCATACCCTGGCCTTTGCTTTATTTAAGGGAAATGGGCTATTCACAACTACCCCATCACCAAAGAGTTCTGGATGCCTCCTGAGCATGCCATGCCTTTGACAATCCTTTAAGAGTCCAAGGGAAGGCTGAGAAATACGGATAAAGCCCATTCTCAGAGTAAGAAAATCTAAGGAGTGCAAGCCAAGGTCTCTACCAGGGTTAATAGTCTAAGCCTGGAGTTCTTGTTTTCTGTTCAAACCTCATTGCCTTGCACTCCATATGCATATTATATATGCATAAGGGGGTACTTCCAGGAGCCCCACAAAACTCCTAATCCTCAGATGCTCAAATCCATTATATAAAATGAATATAAAATGTTAACATCCTCCTGTATGCTCTAAGTCCTCTCTCAAATACTCTTAAGTACCAACATCGAGTAGATGTTAGACTCTGTTGTTTAGGAAATAATGGTCAGAAAGTCTATCCACACTGAATCAGATGCCTTTTTATTAATGTATTTTAAACACAGTCGGTTGAGTCTGTGAGTGGTGATCACACGGATCCAGAGAGCTGAAGAGTGTTCTTTTCCTGTCTTTTCATCCTTGTCCCATCTTCTCTCAGCTTTGAGACCCTATCCACTGAGCATGGACATCCATGATGTCAGTGGGCCTTCATGCCTGAGACTTTCCCTGGGAAAGCCTCTGTTTACCCATTTTGATAAGTATGGACAAGCAGAATGACCAACAGCTAGGAACAGGGCTCAGTAATCCCACCACTAACTAGCTGTGTTCTTTTTGACAAGCTTTTTGATCTCTCGAGATTTCCTTCACCTTGTTCACCAATGAGCCAGTATAGCTCGCCTCATAAGAGTAAGGGTTCACAGAAATAACAGGCATAAACACCACCACGCCATTAATAATAATACTCTATAATAGTGATCTTGATTATTGTAGCAGTAGGATTCAATTCTGTGATGGGCTGCCTTGAGCTCTGTCAACAGAACCTTAAAGTCCTTGAGGTCTGGTGTCACTTCCTGCTCATTGAAGCCCGCCTCCCTTAGTACTCGCCAAAGTGGAGGCTGGCTGGTTGTAAACCGCACAGAGAGATAACAGAACTCGTATGCAGTGTTGCTTCAGATAGATAGGTGTCTAGCTACAACAAGGAGCCATGAATTCTCCTGCACAAAAGCAAGACAGGTCACTACCCTTGTGGACAGTGGTTCTCTCCAAAGGCAGCCATCTATAAAGTCCCTTTCCTGAGTGGCGGGTGACTCGCGGGATACCTGGAGAGCTTGTGGTGCCCCAGAGATCCACGGAGCTGTTGCTTTGGCTGAGAATTCCCAGCTGAACTCTCTACTCAGTTAGAAAATGAGAACGTCCTTGGAAAGTCTGTCAAGGCATCCTCTGCGGGTGACTGTATCCAGTAGCCCATGATCCCACAGTCCCAGTGGCAAGCTTTGGTGACTCACCACCAGCCAGTCAGCCAACTGGGCCTCTGTCCAGCCTGCCTATGACTGCTGTCCCAGGGGGTGTCCCCTCACCCCCTCCAACAGGGCACAAAGACATTGCTAACAGACTGTGGCAGTCTCATTTGTAAACCGTGTTCATCCAGCAGCCAAGAATGATCAGGCCTGATGCTCCCTCTCTTCTCACCCGCCCTTCCTCTTTGGGCTCCTACTCATTCCCCCTTCCTTTTGCCTAGAGAGTGATTTGTCTGTGTTATGGGCAGGCCTGACAAACCATTCCACATTAGCAGCTGAGATGTTGTTTGAAATGGGAAAATTGCTGGCAAACTGCTCCATTAGCGGTTCCAGTAACAAATACTCTGTTCCCCCAATGAAGATGGGATCGTGGAGGCACAAATTAATACGACTGTCTCCCCCACTCTGCAGCGGGGATTACTCTTCAAGATGAATGGGTCCTCCTTGCCAGAAGTGTGCATCCAGTAGACATAGCCACTGAGGGAGCCAGTCCCTCCCCTCTCTCCCTCTGGCACTCCACACGTTCCCTTCCAAACATTCTCATTCATTCATTCATTCATTCATTCTCTGTCTGTCTCTGTCTTTCTGTCTGTCTGTCTCTCTCTCTCGTGTGTGTGTGTGTGTGTGTGTGTGTGTGTGTGTGTGTGTGTGTTCTCAGCTGAGGGTTTGGGGAGCGGTTACATCAAATGAGGAGTTGATGAAAAGATTTGCACCTTCGGGAGAAGGGAGATGGATGTGGATGAGATGCTAAGTCCTCAGCCTGGGCTCGGGTATCATTCATCACCTGTAATAGAGTGTCCCACCTGCTGCCACACCAGTCCTTAGTGGTGGGGAGGCATTTGAGAGATGACATAATAAGACTGGAAAAGCTCTCTCAGTCCCCACTGCCCCTTCTCTCCCCAGTAAGTTCTGGGCTCTGAGCCTGCACCATTTTATTCTTCTTAGAATCCTAAGAGTGAGAGAGTTCGAGAAAGTTCATATAAAGTTTGAAGTACGCTTTCCAGCAGCTACTCAGGAGTCCAGCCTGGGGCCTAAGATTTCCAGGGTCTCAGAGAGTTGGTTTGAGGAGCGTCAGACTGGAAGTCTAGAGACTTGAGGGCTGTTTCTCCACAATATTGAAACTGTCGAATGAAGTCAGCCGCTCACAGTTCTGCCCATTAGCTGTGTGGTTGCAATGTCACTTATGTGTGGTTGAGATGCCACCTATAGAGTGCCATGGTTTCATGGCAGGGAAGCACAGCTGTCCTGTGGTCCATCTCTCTCTTCCTTCTCTTCCTGATGTCCACTTTTTCTCAACCCTCTGTTCTCGTTGCTTCCTGCAACATTCCCTCAAGAACACAGCTGCCTCCAAAGGCAGCTGATAATAGCAAGCATCTTAGCCCTGGAAAGTCCTCCTAGCTTTCTCCAGTAGCTCTTGGGCCCTTCGGATGATACGCTATAGGCCAAGAGCTGAACGCTGCGTCTGTTTCAGGGTTTGTCCTGCCTCCCACGACCAGGACATGTGCTTTGTGCCCTTGTGCCAAGAGACAGCATCCTGTCCTCAAGGCCAGAGAATATAGCAGCCCCTCAGTGGCCCCTTGTTGATACATGGTTGATTAATTTACTCTTCTCTGCTCTCTTCTCCAGACGTCTAGAACAGAACTCCATCAAATCCATTCCTGCAGGAGCCTTCACCCAGTACAAAAAATTGAAGCGAATGTGAGTTTCCCTTGGGAAGAACTTGTCAGAATGTCTCCAGGGGAGAGTGGATGGGTAGAGGGCTTTAACAGTGTGTAGTAAGCATCCTGCATATCAGCTCCTCTCAGACAGGTCTAGGCTGGTCTAAGATTGTGAGAAAGTGTTATATACCCATGGTAAGTTTTATGAGCTTCAGCATGTAGAGCTAAGAGCCTCTCTGACCAGAGAAAACTGAAATTATCCTTGGGAGAGAAACATGTGAGCTGCCCCACCCCCACAGCCATATTGGCCAACTTTAATGTCCTTGGCTTTGATGATAGCAACAGTCATATGATAGTGGCTTCACATCCTCCCATACCACCATCACCAACATCCCTACAACCGTGCATACACTCTATAATTAATACTTAAATGAATGGTTGCTATATGCTAGAATTTAGATAGAGCCATCAACAAAAAATGGAAGCTACCTTCATGCAGGCTCTGCTTCTGTTGGGAGAGCACAGATAATAAGGAAATAAGTATTAGACGTTATTACTTATTAGACTGATAAGCTGTCTTAGGCAACAGTAAGGGCAAATGAAAGGCAAGGAAATTGAGCATGGTAGTTCATAGCCAACGAGGAGGAAGTAATCAAGGGAGCGTTAGGAGCAAGGATTGTTAGGGGGGACAGGTAAAGGCTGGGTCACATGAGCACTTGAGACCACAGTAAAGGCTTTCCCTTCTAAGTGACATACGCTAGTCCTGGAGGTTGTGCCCGACATATGGGCATATGGTTTAAAATCATTGTCATCTGAGTTGACCTATGGTCAAAACCAGCACCCCCAAAACCACACCCCTGACTGCGATGCCAGCATGCTATCTGCTCCCTACCATGGTAGCCCTACCATGGTAGCCTGCATCTTCCCTGCCATGGGGAATCACATGATTAGATTAGTCACATGATGACTGTGAACCTTCTCTGTGAGTTACTCAGCCCGGAAGTATTTGAAAGGAAGCAAATTGGATTCGGGAAATGACCTGTCACAAAGCTTACAAATTCTAGAGGGAGATCTCTTTTCCTTTCTCCATGTTTGGAGCCATTAGCCTCCCCCAGTACACAGTCTGCTGTCCTCATTCCCCAGAGACTGAGAAACGTGCAGGAACTCTATCCTGTCTCACCTTGTGTGCAAGGCCTGTTTGCTGAGTTCCCTGGACTGGGAGAGAGGGGTTTGTGTCAACGGGGTCTCCTGATTCCTTTCCTGTTCAAAACAAATATATCCACAAGACAGTAGCATCAGGAGGCTTACCCTCAGATCTCAGGAAGCCAACTTCCAATCTCCCTGCAAAGCCAAAGCATACAAGATTTTCTCTCAGTGTAATTCCAAAAGTAGAAAGCAGCACAGTGAGCCAGCTCAAAGCACAGGCTCCTTCTCTCGCCTTGGTGGCATCCTTTCTGGAGGAGCTATATAAATATAGGCCTTAATATTTAAAATCTCGGGTCATTAATCTCTTGGTATCCCTGCTTCTCCAGTTCACTCTCCATGCACCCCCCAAATTCATTTTTAAAGCCCAGCTTGATTATGCAGCCAGATAGTAATTTTGGTGAAAAATGACAAGTTCAGTTACTGCCCTCAACCTATAGCTCCTCTCCTGCATGATTTAAGCTACTGTTCTAATTTTTTTTTTTTTTTTGTGAAGTCCAGGTAATTTAGAGCTTGGCTGTGTTTTACTGTCCTTCCTCCATGCTCTTGGAGTTGCCACGATCGGCACATTCAAAATTCATAAGACCTTATCAGTCATGACCTGGAAAGTGAATTTAATTTTTGATCACTTCTGATGCTACTGATGTTTATTATGATCCCCTCAAAGGGATGGTAGGAGGGGCAAGAATCCGGTTAAACTTTCTTGACCAATAGAGCTTCAAAAATATGGACTGTTGTTTAATGATGTGGGTTCAGTTGAGTCAGATGAGAACTGATTTCAGACCCTAGTAATGACTTCCTCCTAGGTGACCAGGAACAGTTTATACTTAATATTTAACAGGGGGAAATCTATATACACACACACACACATACACACACAGAGTTCATGACTGAACCCATCCTGGTCTCCCTTTAAAAAATAGAATTATCCATGAATCACTAGCTCCACTCCTATCCGTCACAATAATCATAATAATCATCACAATACCAAAATAAGCACTGCCCAGGAAAAACTCCTATCATTGTAGAGATGGGGTACTGGAGACGCTTTTCCAGGTTTTATAGAGTTAATTTGCTGACAGCTCACACCTGAGGGCAATTCTCACTGTTCTGCTAAAGCTGTGCTTCACTAGTTCTCTGAAGCCAAATGTGGTGGCACAGGCCTATGGTCCCACCTCAGGAGGTTGAAACATGTGGATGGTGAACTTGAGGCCAACCTGAAAGCATAGTCAAACTATGTCTCAAAAATAAAAAAGTTCTTTCATTTGGATGCACAGGTTGTAAGATTTCCTTGTATCTTACTCCATCCTATCCCTTATATGTATTGGAATTTTCCTTCTCATTTCCAGCCTGGAAAAGCCTTTTTCTCTTAGTCATAGCTCCATGGGACTGAGTGTATCTCTGACTAGATTCTGAAACATTTGTAGTATGACCTGGGGATCTCTTGCATGCACATTTCTTACAGATTTAATAAATATACAAATTTATGTTTTTCTGGTGCCCCTAACTTCTAGATTGACAAATCAGACCCTGGGGTTTGAACTTCAGGCAAAACTGACTGCTCTGTGTCCAGCACAGTGACATTGGGAACAGCCTTGAGCTAAATTAAACATCTGAAAATAAGAGTTATCCACTCTTTACCCAAATGCATATGCCAGCTCCTTAGCAGCCTGGGGTCCTTAACCTCCCAGGGTGGTTGTTTCTTCCTGCAGACTGACTTTCTGTAAGTCCCACATAGGCTCACGTATACATCACGTACCTTACTGTTCTTAAGGACAGAGGAAATTCATTCTGCTTCCCAGTTTGAAAGGATGCAGGTACTGGAGAGATACTTCAGCAGTTACGAACACTGGCTTCTCTTCCGGAGGACCTGGGTTAGAATCCCAGCACCCATGTGACCAGGAACCATCTGCAACTATAGTTGCAGGGACTCTGACATCCTCTTCTGTCCTCCGCAAATATGTGGTGCGCAGACGTAGATGCAAACAAAACACCCATACACATATTTCTTTTTAAACTAAAAGGGATATAGCCCATCATGGTGGGAAAGACATGGAAGTAGGGGCGTAAGATGGCCATTTGAGTCAGTAGTCGTGAAGCAGAGGATGATGAATGCTAGCCCTTGGCTGGCTTTCTCCTTTCCTCCTTTATTCAGCCAGGGACCCCAGCTTATTGAGTGGTGCCACCCAGTCAAGGTCCACCTCCCTTTCGAAGTTCATCCTCTCTTGAAAGACCTTCACAGACTCAACCGGAGGTGTGTCCAGATCCAGTCAGGTTGGTGGTGGAGATTAACCGTCATATCCATGAATCTAAACTTCCACCTCAGAGAAGCAATGAGTAGGATGACTCTCTAAGGGCCAGGGTGGAGATGGAATACTAGTACCGGAGACATCGGTCCAACGGTACAGGATCTCAGTTGGGCAAGAGGAAGATGCTCAAAAGATGTATCCTATACCATGATGGCTATAGTTATTAACAATGTGTTGTCCACTGGGGTAGCTTTTTAAGTGTCCTCAGGAGTCATAATAGGTGACTTCCTCGGTTTTGAATGTGCCCAATAGCTTGATTTAGCCATCCCACAGTGAGCACATAGTTCAAAACATTACAAATACATAAATGTATACAATAAAAACTAGGGGGAAAAGCCCTGTGGGTGCAGTGTCTATCCTACCAAACTATCACTTTTCTGGTTCCCATCATCCATCACTTCCAAACCAGAACATACCTCACCTCATGTTATCACCCAAAGAGGTTTGAGCCCCAAAGTTCTAATTGTGAACTAAAACTCCAGTCTGTCCCCCACACAGCCAAAGCTGAGATCTTTCCCAGTGGCCGAGGGACTTCCCATCTGCTAGAGGTCTGAGCACCAGGAATGGATATCCCACAAGAGGGAAAGAGTCAAAATGGGCCTCCTCTCTCATGTGAGCAGACCCTGTGTATTGTTTTGAAATTCTTCACTAGGGAACCACGCTGAGGGTGAGCAAGATTAGGATAATCCAGGGTATCTACTTGTTAAGACCCTTACAGAAAATTAGAGCACTGAAGAAAAGCCCAGTGTAAGCTGACGAGTTTGCCAGTGCAATCTGGATTTGTTTGAGGCGATCTCATCAGCTAAAGGGATAAACCAGACAGCTGTGCAGAAGGATTCTTAACCTGGGAAATGGCTTTCAGCTTACAGGCCTTGGAAGCAGGAGAGAAGGGAGCTTGGCTTTTCCCTAGGCATAGGAAGGAGTCAGGACAAAGCTGCTCCTTATGTGGTTGTTTAAGAGGCTGGGCAGCTGGGTGTCTGGCCACCTCAGAGGCCATCATTTACCAATCTTCTCAGATGTGCTTTTTTTCTCAGTTTCCACTTGTCTCCTCCTTATTGGCCTGTGAAGCCCTTAGCCCTCCTTCTCCCACACAAAAGCAAGGACCCATTGATTTGTTTTGTTGTGTGAAAGGAACTGGAGAGGTTTCTTGTCGCAGGAAATTTGGTGCATCTCTCCTGCCAGTGACAGGGGACCCAAAGGCCAGCCCTGAGCTAATAACTCTGAGGAAAAGCAATCCCCCTCCACAGGGCCATCAGCAGGAACATGTGGACCGGCTCTCACTGGGATGCTGAAAGTATACAGCAGAGGGCTCCCTGCACCTGCCAGACCAGACTAGCTATTGCACCTGCAACTTTGAGACCAAGCTAAGCCACTGACTAGTGCCTTCAAGGCCAGGCTAGCCACTGCACCTGCCCCTTGGAGGCCAGGCTAGCCATCAGGTATGCTGTGTTTGGAAGACCCTTCTAACACACAGTAGCCCTCTTAAATTCTGGATGTGTCATTTCCCCAGGCTTGTTCCCAGCCAGTGACAAGTCCACATCTCAAAGGCGTTCTCTGAGAGTCTTGTGATTTGCTTGTATCACACGGTTGAGAGCATGCATCATCCTTGCTCAGAGACTCCTGCAGGTCAGGGATGAGAAATGATGGGGAAGTGAAATGACTTTCAGGAAGATAGCCACTACTGTGGTCCATGACAAGAAACTGATGCATAAAGAAGCCTGGCCTGGCCTTGGGTTGGGCGGGGCTCATGCTGCTCTGTCTGCTCTCTTAAATACTTGATAATGACACCTAGACCGAGTCCTGGCTTGAGGTTGCTTTTGGTTTGGGGTTCATTTTTTTATATTGCAATTGTTTGGTTTTGTTGGTTTTGTTTGCTTTGTGGGGAGGTTGGTTGGGGTTTGGTCTGGTTTTGTTCGTTTTGTTTTGTTGAAACAGGGTGTCACTATGTCACCCAGGCTGACCTCCAACTGCCAATCCTCCTGCCTCAGCCTTCAAAGTGCTGGGATCACAAGGCATCAGCATACCCAGAATGCACAGCTTCTGGATGTGCCTTTACACCTAACCAGTAGTGACTGACATATTCATATCCTTCTGTGCCAGGCAAGACTTAGGTGAGCATTTCTTAGTCTCACCTAAGGAAGACATACAAAGGCAGTATATATTACCCCAGGGCAGTAGGAGAGGTATTCTTTGGGCACTGCCCCCTGTTCTATAAGTAAATAAATTTCCTGATTGATCAGTTAATCTGTACCAGTTTGAATGGCTGAACTGTGGGGTGCATACTTCAGGAAGAGCGTTACCACACCTGTGAGCCATGTTCTCAGACTTTTTCCCATTAATGTTTTCAGAGACATCAGCAAGAATCAGATATCGGACATTGCTCCAGATGCCTTCCAGGGCCTGAAATCACTCACGTCGCTGTAAGTGGGGCAGGGGTGGGAGGCGCGTGCGTATTTTTCAGGAGGTGTTTATCAAGGCTTTATGTTGCCTTACACACTTGTGGCAATCTGGTAAAAGAAACAAATATTTCTTCAGGGGAAATTGATCTTGGGGAATATTTCTACAACTCACATGCATTATTTTTATTGATTAAGTGCCCGGCAGCTTTCCCAGTTATTGGCTTCTCATTCGAATGCATCTTTGACTCTCACCTCACTCCCCCTCCCGCCTCTTGCTGCACAGTGATGTCTCAGGGGAGACAGGGTAGAGAGAATGGCAATGCGTCTGAGATGAGGGCCATGGCTCACCTCCTCTCCTCCCCCCCCATTCTTCCTCCCCCCAGCATCTGTGGCCTTGTCCAGGGAGGGCAGTATTTTCTTTTTCTGATTTTCTTGCTATTTTCCAACCTTGCGGTCATTGTTTAGAAAAGATCCACCCCATCCCATCTCCTGGACTTTCTAGAGTTTTTAAAGCCCTTTTTTAGCCCAGTGCTGAGATAGGAAACAAACAAACAAACCTCGCCCACCAAGGGCCACTAGACTCCCAGAAGCTATGGGGCTTGGCCTCAATTCTCAGCAGCTCACTCAGGAGAAGAGGCAGTCCCTTGGGCCTTCTCTGCATGTCTTCTCAGGCAGAAGGAAGATCCCTTCCTTGCCTGACAGACTCGATGATTGACATATCACAGTAATGACAATAATTGACAGCATTTATCAAGTGCTGATGGTGACCAGGTACTCTTATAGGAGTCTTACGGGGAGAATCCTCACAAAAAACGTAGACCGTGGGAATCTGCTGCCATGTATCTAAGCTCCTTAACTGTCTCTGTTCCCATCTGTAACCCTGGCACCGCACACTGTATCGGGCACATGGTGAATAAAGAAAAGATTCAGGGCTAGGGAGATAGATGACAGGGATACAGTACCTGCTGCTCAAGCATAGGCCCTGAGTAAGGATCTCCAGCCTCCACAGACAAGCAGAGCACTGGGGGGCGGGGGATGGGGGCAGGGATGGATATCAGGAGCCCATTGGTCACTCAGCCTAGCTGAAACTGGGAGCTCCAGGTTCACCGAGAGAGATCCTGTCTCAAAAGTAAACTGAAAAGCAATAGAGAAAGGTAGTTGATATAAGCTTCTGGCCTCCACACATCCACCCAATGAGCAACCCGCCCCTAACATCCCACCCCTATAAACTGCATACTGGCACGAACCACAGGAGGAAGGGGCAAGAGATGGCATGCTTAATTTAAATGAAAAACACTTATCTAAAAACACACTAATGAGTGTGGGAGATAGGATTTGAGCCCAGTGTGTTCGGTCAGATTTTCTCTCCCGATCTCCATGCTGTGGAGCCCTCTCGATAATAATGTAAACCAAAGCGTAGCATCCGAAACAGTGACAGTTTCATCAACTGATGTATTTATATCATCTGGTGCCTTGTTCCCTCCGACACCCCAGACAATAAGGGGGGGAATGCTCACAGGCATACTATCTGTGTTTTGCCTCTTCACAGCCTGCTTGTCTAGTTTATGAGCATGCAGGTAACGGGATGCACAGAGCCTCACATCCCACTGAGCAGAGGCCGAGGACGGGAAGTCCCTGATTCAGCTGGTGTCTGCTGCCTGCTGAGTAAATTAGTTTCATTTATCGAATGGAACATCTGGCTGGGATATCAAAGAAGGGCGGTGTGTGAGATTAGTGTCTGCTTATTGTGATGAGTGTCACAGAGTAGAGGAGAGCAGAGAGGGCCCCTGCCACCAGGATCCCACCCCAACCTTTCCATTCTCCTTGTCTGCTCTCCCTTAGCCACGATTTGGGAACTGTCTCTCACGATAGTGGGATGATTCTTGTCTTGCAGAAGAAATGGCGAAACAAGAAATTAGCACACCTCTAGTGAGCCTGGAGGCATTCCCAAGCATTAAGGGAAGCACCTCTGAGCTTTTGTTTATCCCTTCTCCATTTAGTCGATGCCTGCTGGGTAAGGGAGTAAGCAGCAGGGGTGTAGGCGGTAAGGATGTGACCAGGAGCTGACTAGACCAGCCCTCAGGGCCCATGAAGCTGGGGTAAAGGCGTATAGGGTAAAGGAGTGGAGAGCCTTTACCCCAGCCTCGCTCTTTCTCCACTCTCGAGACCCAGCCATGGGCATGTCCTATAACATCAGAACATTCAGAAGAGTTAAAGGAAGAACCTAAAAACTGAGCCTAAAGGGGCTGGAGAGATGCCTCCACAGGGAAGACCACTGACTACTCTTCTAGAGGGCCAGGGTTCAATTCCCAGCACCTATCTGACAGCTCACAACACAGTAATTCTGGTCTCAGGGGATCCGGCATGCTCTTCAGGCCTCAGCAGGCACCAGGTGCACACATGGTGAGCAGATACTCAAGTAGGCTAACCACCTATACATATAAAATGATAAAATTAAAATAATAATAAACTAAGCCTAAATAAATGTGTAAGTAATGTAACGTAACAGAACGGTAAGTGCTGGGGAGAAGCAAACTGAGAAAATAGATGGTTGGGATTCTTAACTAAAACATTTAGGAGACGTCTCCAGAGGGCGAGCTGCTTGGGCTCAAACATGAAAGGCTTGTGAAGGAAATCAAGACTCAAGATGAGGCCTCCGGTGGGAAGCCACTCACCAACAGGCCATTACCTTTGAGGCTGATGCATAGGCAGGTGGCTGACCCAACTAGCTTGAGGATATTCCATTCCATGTATAAGGACCCCTACTCCAGCATCCCCAGCATCCGCAATATCCTCAGCATCCCAGTTCCCTCAGCACCCCAACATCCACAGTATCCCCAGTTCCCCCAGCACCCCAGTATCCCCAGCATCCCAGTTTCCTCAGCACCCCAACATCCACATTATCCCCAGTTCCCCCTGTACCCCCCAGCATCCGCAATATCCACAGCATCCCAGTTCCCCCAGCACCCCAACATCTACAGTATCCCCAGTTCCCCCAGCATCCCAGCACCCCCAGCACCCCAGCATCCCCGGCACTCCCAGCACACACACACACACACACACACACACACACACACACACACACACACACATACCCGGCAATCCCCACCTTCACCCAGCAGCTTTTGCCACTCTGGAAGCGCTGACATCCATCGAGAGGAGCAGGCAGTGGCATTACTACATTTGGCACAGTGAGCAGTGGGACATTAATATGAATTACAAATGTGAGCCCGCGCCATCATGCTGACTTCTATTTAGTCATTAATTTGTTGGAGCATTAATGAAACACACCCGCAGGCTGATGGAGAACTCACTATTCACTCCCAGTAGCTTCTGGAAGTGGGCGGCGGCGGGAGAGACAGGCCTGTTTCACTCTGCCACTCTGTCCTAAAATTTTGCTTCCTCAAATGACTGTCAGCCTAAATTCACGATCTGAGTGGGAACTAAATAATTGTGTAGCCTGTGGACTTAGACCAGAGAAGGGGTTCTAACAGAAGAGAACCAAGCCCTCTTTATATCTGTTTCCTGATCAAAGAGGAGGCTGGACCCCCCCCCCTCAGACAGAAGAAAAAAAAATCTGTCATGAGATGAAGCAGAGAGAGACCCAGAGAGTCTCAGTTCCAGGATTAGAGACCTGCTGGGTGCTGATCTTTCCCAGGCGTCTCAAGTCACCAAACATTAACTCGGAAATAGCGAGCAGCAGTGTAGGGGACACGGTGAGTCTGAAAGATGAAATGGAAAAAAAAAAAAAAACCTTCTGAGTTCCTTCCTTCTTAGATCTGAAGGGATGGAGAGTGGAAGCTGCCATCATCTGAGACAGCAAAACTCCTCAGCCTCCCCATTGAGCCAGGCCTCAACTCAGCAAGGCCTGCGCCATCTGGAGATGCTCCCGCATGCCCAAAGCCCTGCTGTCTAGATGGATGATGTAAAACAAACTCGGCTCAGGAATTCCTACGATGCAGTGGGCTATTAAAAGGAAACATTCTATAGGCTGCCCCAGCCTAATCAATACCCATTGAAGACACGGGCTGGCCTCCCACACTGCTTATTTACTGTGGGGCTCGAGTCATGCTTGCTCACTCGCAGCTCAGGAGGTACCACAAAGGACTGCTTCTTCCTTGTAGGGGTGATGGGCTGGGCTGGGCTGGGCTGAGATGCAGCAGGATGGAGCCTGCTGTACCTCCCCTCCAGCACAGCCCATCCCCCACCCCCAGCACAGGATGAACTGCCTGCCTTCTCAGTGATGAGAAGATACGATGAAGGTGGCAGACCAGGAAGACAGGTGACCTGAGATCTCGCCCCTAGAACTGACCCCCTCTACATCCTGCTGATTCCCGTCATCTGCTTCCTTCCAGGGTACTCTATGGGAACAAGATCGCAGAGATTCCCAAAGGACTGTTCGATGGGCTGGTGTCCCTGCAGCTGCTGTGAGTAGGAACTGTCTACTTTTTTTGCATTCCTGGGACTGTTTTTATAGGCTGGAAGTGTCACACCATGCTCTGGAGAACTCTTTGGACTTTGTAGCTATCATACAGACACCGAAGCTTCTGTGCCTTCTGTCTCACCTCTCCAAGGCATTCTGTGGCCAGAGAGGCAGAGTTGGCACAGAACACCAAGGTTGCTGCACATAAGCTGGATGATACAGTCCAGAACCCTGGCCCCATGGATGAGTCATGGATGGCTCATGACTTGAGAGGAAGAAAGAAATCGAATCCTGCAAGAGGAAATACCTTACAGAGTTGTAAGAGTTTAGGGAACTAAACTTCCCAAGGCAAACTCTACTCTGAAAGCTGAAATAGCTAGCTGCCTATAGCAGGCACGTGACCTTAAGAAGGGTGCGGGTGGGGAAGCGCCATTGGAGATGAGCTGAGCGTAAGCAATCTGTAGTGTGACTCTCTGGCAAGATAAGATGAGGGGGAAACGTTTATTTCCTTTAAAGGAAGTTTTAAGTTCTGGGCTTATTTATTTGCATTTATTTCATTCTGGTCATTAAATGTTTGAAGAAGATAATTGAACTCTGATATGGAGAAATAAAGAAAGGAACTTAGCTTACTTTAGAAGATTTTTTTTTTGATGAGTGAGGATCATCACTCTGTGGTTTCTGACTAGGGAGCTGGTACATCATCTGTACTCATATGCTGTGGTTTTGTGTGTGTGCCTGCACGTGTGTGCGTGTGCATGTGTGTGTGTGTATGCAAATGAGTAATATCTACTCTATGAACATCATAATTCCTGTTGTTATCAAGAATTGGCCTTGAGTTCCCTATGAGCATTGGAGAATGCCAGCTGTCAGAGAGGTAAGTGAGTTTATCCTGCTTCACACAGCAAGTAAGTGTGGAAAGAGTAGATTCTCCAGGGTCAGATGGAGGGGCCTGGCTCTCTGAATAGTGAATGACAGGATTTCATCGCTGCAGTACAAACAGATTTGCATGTAAATGTCTTTAAAAAAAAAATCACCTCCAAGCCAGACAAGGAGGTATGCACCTTTAATTCCAGGGCTTACGCTGAAGCAAAAGAGTCATGAGTGGGAGTTCAAGCTCACTACATTTGGTCCATGAGGAAGGAAGGAAGAAAGATATATCACCTCCACTTTCCAGTAAAAATGAGATTTCAGCCCTCTGCCTCCCTTGTACCATTAGGAGGAGCCAAAATATATTGGACCAAGTGGTCCAGCCAGATCTCCGAAAGGGTAGGAGACATGGGACCAAAGGCACTAAGCGGTAGGTGGGAAACACGTGGTTTTGGCTTACAAGGACACTTTAGAAAGAAGTAAGTCTTCCTCTGGCTCTCCACATCTTAATACCTTCACACCCTAAACTCCTGTGTCCCTGGACAGATTGTCCCAGGATATAAAACAGTGTGAATCATGCTGGAATGAACTGTCTATCAAGTTTCTGGGCTGCAGATCCAGCAAGTAACCATCAGACTAGTTTGGCAAAGCTAAGAATGAGAGAGAGAGAGAGAGAGAGAGGGAGGGAGGGAGGGAAGGAGAGAGAGAGAGAGAGAGAGAGAGAGAGAGAGAGAGAGAGAGAGAGAGAGAGAGAGAAACTTCTGTCTGTTCCCTGCATCTTCCTGGCCCTTCCTCTGCTTCCCTCTCATTCTGTCTGGCTGTAGGAGGGCAGATCTGTGTTCAGAGGTCCCAGCCCTTCCTGGCTCTTTAAGGCTGTTTTGTAGAATGCCATGCCAGAGCTCTGCAAGGATCTCTGTGTTTCACAGATGGTGTTCTTTGCTCCTAGCAGAGAAACTAAGTTATAACTGCTACCAGGAGGCTGGTTAACTGTAGCCATTAATCCCCAGGAGAAAAATAACAATAGCATCTGCCTGGAGGTGGATTTAGGGGAACTGTGTCCAGCCAGGCTGGTGTGAATGACCTTGAATGATATGCATTAGAAGAACAATGTCATGCCCATTTACACTAAGGAAAGTGGGCTGGACATCAAAGGGCCAGCATTGTGAATGGTGTGTATCAAAGATTCTAGAACGGCATGTTTTTAAACAAAGGAAATATGTCTCTGCTATAAGCTGACAGCAGTTGGGAGGTTATGAGCCCCCCTCCCCCCCGGCTGTGGAGGCAGAGCCAGCTGAACAGCATCACTTTGAGCAGATGGAACTGACTAGCTAGGGGGTAAAGACAGTGCTTCTCCCTCTGTGGAGACCAGGAGTTGACACAACTCAGGCTGGCTCGCTTTCCAGAAGGAACCCGCAGGCGGGGCTGGAGTCCATCATCTCTGGTTCTGACCTGCTGTTGAGCAGTTGGAAAGCAGGTCCCCATTAGATCAAATTTAGGGTTCAGTGGGCTGTAGATTGGATTTCTCCTCATTTGGTTGGAGATTGTCTGATAAGAAGGCTCTGATTAGAATACCCTGGTTGACTGGGTAATTTCATCTCCTTTGACTCAGAGGCAGACCATGGAAGTGTTGTCTCCTCTGCCCCTCCTCCCTCTCTCCTGAATGATTGATTGGTCAGTCTCTAAGTGGAAATGTCCCTTCCATGCCTAGAGGTCCTGGCTATTTTCTTCTCTGGCACTTGTTGTGACACTAACAGGGACCAAGTGGATGTTTGTTCTTGGCTAGTCTGCCCCTCCCTCCCTTCCTGACTGCTCTAGACTTAGCTGCTATCCTTCCAGTTATGCCCAGTTTAGGATGTACTCAGCCATCCCACTTTGGCAATTTGCTTGCCAAGGTTCTCTGGACGGATGATCAACACCAATAGTACAGAATCCTAGGCATCCTCAGAGACTGCACCAAATGGGTTTATACAGGCAAGCTTCAGCAGTCCCTGGAGTTGAACCTGAACTTGGTATGTCCTCTGGATCCTCCCAAGAATTGCATCCTTAAGCTGAACTTACAAGGTCTCATATCAAACGAACCTCAGGGACACACACACGCACACACACACACACACACACACACACACAGTTGGTACTGCAGTCCCGCCATGCCTTCTCTGACAAATAATGCCTGTCTTTCCTTTGCTGACGGTTTCTATGATAAGCCCTCATTGCACAGTTAGAAATTGGAAAGCTCATTCTTAAACTGAACCTCCGTCCTGGTTTCTAAGAAACCCAGAAGTCTGCTATCTTTACCTTCAGATGTTTTTGAGTAGCTAGGGTACCTCCCTGTAATTAATCCTAAACAGGTCTGGTTCTGTTCCGGCAGTCATTCACCGCGTAAACATCCATTCATTGTTGGTTACTAGCAGCCTCTGTTGTTGGGGACATAAGACAGTCCATCAGCTTCCTTATTAAACCAGACTGCCAGGAAGAGAGTTGGGTGATACAAGGAGACACCTGGGAAGCCATGGTTAGAACAGAAAGTGTCACCTGCTTGTAATCCTAACTACTTTCTCTCCACCCCCAGGAGCTCTCGGGACATAGGAGGTGACAGCCATCTGATCTTGTGTGGGCAGCCATCGAATAGGATGCCCTGAGATCCTGCACTCTGTAACTCAGAGGCCCGTGGTCTCCAAGGCAGGAAAAGGCAGTCAGTATGTCACTAGGGCTGTCGCTTCCTTCTCTGATGGGCAGCTGCAAGCTGTGCTGTCACCACTTTCCCTGGGGAAAGGAGAGCATTCATTTAACACTCATTGATTTCATGGCATGCCCCGGAAAGTTGCCGGAATGGGGAGCCATCGGAGACGGAGGCTTTTCAGCCTGGTCCAGGAGGATTTTTAAACCAAACCAGGCTGCCTTCAGCCTGGAATAAGTTAAGACAACCCAGGCACCTGTTCAGTTTTCTTGGAAGAGAGACAGAACCGTTTGAGGCTCTTGAAGTTTGCCAAGCAACATGCCAATTACAGAGCAGTGAGCATAACTTCACTCCGTATAGATCATATTCCCTCCCCAGCAGCTTCACAGGCACTTCTAATACTGCTGCTATCCAGGGCATCTAACAGTGATTGAGCACCTAATATGCCAGGCACTAGTGCTAAGCAATGGCAGATGCATAGTCTCATTTAATCTTCTTAACAATGCTACAAGGGAAGTATTTTGATCCAGTCCCATTTTACAAACTGGAAACGAAGGGTTAATTAACTTGGCCTTGATCACTCATATCTAAGTTGTAGGACCAGGAATCTAGGAGCTCTTGTTTCCAGAGACACAGAAATGAAGCTGGGTGTGAAGGAACGAGTCCTCTCCTGCGACAGAAAGAGTTCCAATTCAGCAGTACATTTTTAAGGGAAGAATTCTCCCCTTTCTTGTGAATCTGGCATTTCCTAAGAAAAGTCCTAAGTCCTAGAATGTTCCATGTAAATGGTTCTGTCTTCTTGAAGGCTTGATTAGTCACCAGGTGGCAATCGGGGAAGTGACCACCCAATAGTTGGGGGTGGGGCACCGAGTAGCACTAAAATAGGCAAGGTCACTGTTGCCTGACAGATAGGTCATAGCTGTCCCTCTCTAGGCTCTGGGTCTCAGCTCTCCTCTGATCTCTTAGAAAAACCCTACCTGACCCCTGTTCCTAGAGCCCTCTCGTGTCACTGTGTCACTGTGTCACTGGAGTGGATAGATAGGAATGTTTCTCAGACAGGCCACCGGATGGCGATGCTGTATGCCGCATGCTTTTGTTTCCGTTCCATCTGGAGTCACCATGACAACCCTAGGCCTGTGACAACAGCATAGCCATTATCAGGAGAGAAGGAAAGTGTCACCTTTACCACTTTGGTTGTTGGAAGGTTCCTCCTGTGCCCTCCTATGGGTGATTGGCATAATGTGGATCCGAGCATCCATTCACAAACTCCAGTAAGAGCCTGGCCGTGGCCAGAGAGCCTCTGCACTGTGGCACTAGAAATCAGTCATGTCGTCTTCAATCTGGCGTCAGCAAGTTGCTGAAGGTCAAAATTCATTCCCCATATTTCATATGGGAGGGAGGCATGAAAAGAGATTAGTCCCGTTACACTTAGTGGATAAAGAAATTTAGGATGGCAGAGGGTTAATTCTATAAAAAATAAAAAAGAAGACGGGCATATTAATGAGAGATAGATGCCTGGAGATCCCCCAGCTTAGTCAGGGGTCTATAATAGCTCCCTTAATTGATCTCAGTACTAATAGTTTATGCCCATGTGTAATAGCAAGTACCTCTCTAGAGATTCATAGAACACTTTTAATGGCAAAGAGCCTTTATAACACTTCCTTTAAAAAGTGTTCTCCCCTGAAGGAGCCAAAGAAAAGGTCATGCCAGAGGCTCTTGGTGCCATCTTTCTCCTCCCGTGGAGCCGCTGCATGCTCGGGTTTGTCAAACAGAAACTGACTTGCAAGTTCAGGAAAGAAAGTTCCCAGTGCTGCTATTCTGGCTAAGTACATCCCCCGTGTCTCCCAGGGATAGTCCCTGGAAGAGATTCACCCCTTCTCTTGGAAAGCCCGCTGCACTCTTTCTTGACACTGGTTTTCTGAGAAGACCTTGCATTCTCTGGCATCGGGAATCTGCTCTTGGCATCTTCAGCAAACACTCTGTAGAGAGGAAGAGTAATGTAACCACCTTTTCCCACAGACCTTTGAACAGGTGTAGAGAATATAAATACCGCCCAGAATGATAGCTCTAGACCTCTAAATCAACATGTGGATGGCTGGAGTTGCCAAAGGTGATTTCAATGCAATTTATCACTGAACCCAATTCCAGATGTTTGTCTTGTCCAAATCCTGCAGCAAAGGCCTAGGAGGATGGGGTTGGGCAAGGGTGGTGGCCGTCAGTGAGGCGTGAGTAGCCTTTGGAAAGAGACTGTGCTCTTACTTACAGATCTCAATGGGCTCATCTATACCCATAGTCCACCTCCCCCACACCACTTGAACCCTGAACAAATGAGGCTGCAAGCTGCTACTAGCCGTGAGAGAGTGCCTGAGCCTTTTCTGATAGGCCAGACTCATCCCCTAGCAGGGCATGAGTCATAAGAACCAGTTCCATACCAGACTCAGAATAGTTCCTTCCCCACCTAGCTCTGGCTTCGTTTCTCCCTACCCTGCTTCTCCTGTAGGCAGCTGCTTCTGGAAAGGATTAGCTCCCAGCAGCATTGTTACGTTAGGTAGTTGATGGGATGTGTGCTAATACCCCTTGACATAAAACATGTGCGGAAATCCAAAATGCTCCAACGGGCCGGCGGAGGCGGGAGGTGGTAGCAAGTCTCAGCTAACGCGTGCAAATATACACACACACTAGCTGATGTGCTCTTCTCCTTCCATTCCTCCAATGGGAAAACATGGCTCTCCTGGTGTTATATTGTTGCCAAATCATCACTAAGTTTGATGGGGAAGCATCCACCTCTACCGCCTCATTAACTTTAGGTGATTCACCCCTTCCCTTTATGAGGGGGTGGGTTTCAAAGCTGCAGAATAGTTAGACTAGCCTACCATTCAGAGGTCAGGGACCACTACTCAAAGTTAGTTTATGTCTTTGCATCTCCCAGTGTCGTCTGGCAGGTAGAGATAGCATTTACTATGTAGGGTTATTGAGGTTTAGTTATTTGTAAGGTGTCTTATAAATGCTTAGCGTGGATTAGCCCCTCACGTTACTTCTCACATGGCTTCATCAACCTCTTGGTAGTCACATGACTCTTGAGTTTCCTTGGGTGCACTGGTCTGGGAGCCCTGAAAGAGAGTTGAGTCTTCTCTGGAGATACTTGTGCACAGTTGAAGGGTCAGAGTTTTCAGCTGTGAAAGAGGCCTCTGGGATGAGGCATGTGAACATCCCAGGTGTGGTCTCCTGCTCGTCTCAGAGTGCAGTAAAGCTTCAGAGTGAGGAGAGCCAGGGGCCATGTGCCCCATCTCCCTCACCAGCACTACAAGATAAAGAAACTTGAATCAGTTACAGTGTGGTGAACATCCCAAGCTGAGACACCTCTCAACTCTCAAGAGACAAGCAGAGTTGTCTAGACCCAACCAGACATCTGTCTACCGAAGTATACCCTGTACATGTGAAGACTAGCAGAACCAGGTATGCACTGGAGATGAGGAACACAGAAGAAAGTGCATGTATATATTAGGGAGTGTATAGGAGATAGGCTTTGAAATCACACGGGCTGAGGTAGCTTGACCAAGTCTGTCATCATTCTGGCCCTCAGTTTCCTCATTGTAAAAATGAAGGTGATCATGATGCGCTTATGTGGGAAATATTTGGTGCGTGGGTGTGGCCTCCACCAACGACCCAGCCTTTTTGATGTTGTTTCTACCCATATTTACATCACTGCTCCTCAGAGGAGGATAAAGCAAATCAGACCAAACATTGTTAGAGGTCTTTACTCCAAAGAAAGAGAATCAACCTGCCTAGCCAACAAGAGAAGGTCCATGGCCATCCTCTGATTGCTAAAGTTCAGTGCAGATGCAGTGTGAGCATCCCTAATCCAAAAAGCCATAACTTCTAAGCCATAACTCCATCTTTTTGAGCGTCCATATGATACCACAGGTGGAGCATTCCACACTTAACCTCACGTGACAGATCATAGTCAAAACAGCAGCATGCAAAAGCCGCTGTAGAAAATGTCCTCCAGGTGTTGTATAGAAGGTGTACTATGAAATGTAAATGAATGTAGATTTGGATCCCTCCCTAAGGTCTTTCCCTTATACACACACAAATATTCCACAGTCTGAAATTCCAAATACTTCTGGTCCCAAGCATTTCAGATAAGGGATCCTGAGCTGATAGTTCTTCTGGCTCCATCTTTTGGTGTTTTTTGAATGCCCTCATCTCTTGCCCATGGACCAGATAGCTCAGAGCTCCTTTTATGGAAGCCAGACTGAGTTGAGTAGCTGCCAATCTTTTTCCCCCCAAAGAGAAAGAGCAGAGACAGGCTGCTAGATCTTGCTGATGCTGTGGCTCAGAGGCTCTCCTCAGTGACTAATTCTCCATAAGCAGCTTAATTTTATCTCTCACAACACCTCCTCACCACGCCTGGGGGAGCCAAGCAGCTGGAAGAGGATGAGTGTCCAGGAGACTATGCCCTTCTCTGTCTTCTTTTGCCCCCTGCTTCATGAGCTCTGCACCCTGAGCTCTGTTTCTTAGTAATTCTGCCAGCCTGGGTTGTTGTGATATTTCACCCCTTTGAAAGAACATCCTGTGCTGAGAGATCCAGGAGCAATAGGAGACAGAGACGCACCCAGATAAGCAAAGGAAGCCAAGCTGGACCTGGTGGGCAAGGAGTATTGCCAAGACCCATGCAGGGTCAATAGTCTCCAGGCAAGGCAGAGTTGATCCTTCTCTGTCTCCAGAGCCATCTTCTTTGTCTAACTCAAATACTTCCCAGTACCAAGTATTGCTGTGGGGTTCATGAACAAGGCAT
>NW_022196911.1:30961738-30961831 GCF_008632895.1 Mastomys coucha
TGTGGCAGAGAGCATCATGAGCTGTCTGCGAATGTGTCCACTGTACAGCTGCCAGCATTGGAATCATTGCCAGAGGGTCTGAAATTTGTTTTC
>NW_022196911.1:30961841-30962149 GCF_008632895.1 Mastomys coucha
ATCAAAAAAATCTACTGTAGGTGTATGGGGAGGTGGTGTTGCAGAAGATTTCTAACCTTTGACTCATAGAAGTCTTGTTGTAAAATGTTAGGAAAGAGGGGATCCTCAAACCATTAGCTAAGTCATCCTGGTCTCTTTATTAAATAGTTTAATATTTCTGGCATAATGGTGCTCTCAAAGGCCTCAAATATCAATATTTAGAACAAATAGTTTACCAATTACTTAAAAAATAAAACTCCCAGACATAGTGGCATATGCCTTTCATCCCAGTACTTGAAAGGCAGAGGCAGGCAGGTCTCTGAGTTTGA
>NW_022196911.1:30962305-31001466 GCF_008632895.1 Mastomys coucha
AAAAAACAAATTTATAGATTTAATTTTAAAAATAAGATAAAATCTTGTATGTGAAAGACCCATTTCTAACGTGGTTGAATAACTGTTATTCTCTTCATGTTGCAGCCTCATTCAAATGCCCGCCCCCCCCCACCTAGAATGACCTTGACCACAATCTAAAACAAGAAGCACAGGAAATCGTTGGAGGAGTGTTACAGAGGGGGTGGGCAGATTGGCAGGGTAGATAAGGCATTCGTAAAGAAGCAGCTGAGCCCTCTAGAGACCTGGTTATCATAATTCCTCACAGCGTGCTCCCTGGAAACTCTCCTGACCTTGTAAAGCCCTCAGACTCTGCTCCAGTCTCTTCGCCTGTAACTGTGAGATGGCTCTGCCCATCTGCCCAGGTTATATAGCGAGAATAACAGGGGTCAGGAAGGCACTTTGGAAAACAAAGAATATTCTAGCAACGTGAGCTTTTTTTTTTTTTCACTCTGAGGCAGGAGGACATCTGTGGGGACCCTAGGGACCTTGCCCGTTATTAGCCAGATTAAACAGGCTGTTCTTCTTCTGCTTGTCACTGCTACAGCTGCCTGCGTGCACCTGGATAGCACAGGGGACTGCAAGGGAAACAGACCTACAGCAAGGGAGGGAGGCTGGTGCCCAGGGAGGGGCCTCTCAGCATTGCTACCTCCAGTCCCTGTGGACTATGGTATTGAGATGCTCCTACAGCAAGGGGGCCATTTCTGAATCCCAAGGTATTCACCACCAAGGGAGTTCCAAGTCTGCCTTAAGAAGTGATATTTAAAAATTCAACATTCTTACTCTCTGGCTCTTCTCCGTCTCCTTCAAAGAGGAATGAGAAATGATTTCACTGTAGTTTCAAGGGCACAACCAGTCAGTCAAGGGCCATAAAGGAAATGCTCAGCCAAAGTTGCTTGACTTAGCAGCGCTGCGTTCTGAAATTTGTCTGTGGTGCTCGGAGCATCAGCCGGGCCAGGGTCTCACCCACTTCTTGTGTTGGTCTGTGAAGGGAGGAGCAGTACAAAAAGCTATGATCATAGCCAAAAGGGCCCCCTGTGGGTAAGAAAGTTGGACCCAAATTAGATCTGTCTTCAAGGAGAGAGGCCCCTGAAGGTGTGTATGGAGCTGGATATGTGACCTAATAAAGGATAAATCTTGGTAATGAAGGGAGAGAGTTGAAGAAATGGCATTTGTGTTACCCCAGATTGCATACATGGTCAAAAAAGAAAACTAACAAATGTCAAGTCACAGATTAAGGTGAAAAGCAGGAAGGAATGGTATAGGGGACAATACTGGGACTATAGGGCCCTGCTGAGGGCCAAGAGGGTTGGGGCAGGCTGCCCTGAGGAAGGTGAGAGGATCAGAGCAGGCCTCTCTGAGGAGATGCCATTTGAGTAGAGAGGCCAGCTGTGCTGAACGGGATAGAGAGAGGGGTTAGGGTGTGCCTGAGGAACAACAGATGACCAGTAGGGCTGAAGGGTAGTAGACGAAGGTATAAGGTTATGATAAAGACAAGGGTTGTGTGTGTGTGTGTGTGTGTGTGTGTGTGTGTGTGTGTGTGTGTTTGTATGTGCGCACTTACATGTATGTGCCTACCCACGAATACATTTCTTCCCTGGGAGATGGTCTACAACTTTTATTAGATTTCCTATGAAATCAGTGATCTAAACAAGCTCCAAGGAGTTCTCTGAATCAAAACTTGCCCTGACTCCATCTACTAAAGCATTAAAACAGTTGTGCCAAATGATTTTTTTTCTTCTTTGTGATGCCTGGAAGCTCTGAACTCTACAACAGAAAAGTGCAATGCTCTCAGCTCTACTCCCAACCTTTGTCCAAGGCTGCAGGTGTGAGGCCAGGTGCAGGTGCGAGGCCAGGTGCAGGTGTGAGGCCAGGTGCAGGTGCGAGGCCAGGTGCAGGTGTGAGGCCAGGTGCAGGTGCGAGGCCAGGTACAGGTGCGAGGCCGTGTGCAGCACAGCATCCATAGTGATGGGGGAAAATGGGGAGAGTCTAGGAAGTCACAGAAAGCAGTCTCTCTTTCTTTGGGCTGCAGCAGAGAAAAGACACATAGATGAGGGATGGCCACTTTCCAGTGGTACCAGCAGGTTCAGCCAGCCTTTCCTCCACTGGCAGTGACCAGAAGCCTCTCTTCTGCCCACAGCCTCCTCAATGCCAACAAGATCAACTGCCTGCGGGTGAACACCTTCCAGGACCTACAGAACCTCAATCTGCTCTCTCTGTATGACAACAAGTTGCAGACTATCAGCAAGGGGCTCTTTGCTCCGCTGCAGTCCATCCAGACCCTGTGAGTACACTGCCCTGGAAGTGGCAGACCCCTCCCACCAAAACAAAGGCAAGCTGAGGCCCTGTGGGAGGATTTCTAGTGTTTGCAACAGGGGTGGGAGATGAAGCTCAACGCACTTAACTGTACCAAGCAAGCATTGGGGCCTGACTGTGATGAGGTTTATCTCACTTTCAAGCATGTAAGCTTCCCAGCACAACCCAAGAGGATGCTACTGTCACCTCCAGATCTTACGCGATGAATCCAAGGCACTAAGAGATGGGATAGTTAATTCAGCATTGCAGCTAGAGATCTGAGATGGGGGCTGGAGAGGTGGCTCAGTGGTTAAGAGTACTGACTGCTCTTCCAGAGGTTCTGAGTTCAAATCCCAGCAACTACAGGGTGGCTCACAACCATCTCTATTGGGATCTGATGCCTTCTTCTATCATGCATGAAGACACAGATAGATAGATAGATAGATAGATAGATAGATAGATAGATAGATAGATAGATAGATAGATAGGTAGGTAGGTAGGTAGGTAGGTAGGTAGGTAGATAGATAGATAGGTAGGTAGGTAGGTAGGTAGGTAGGTAGGTAGGTAGATAGATGGATGGATTTTTAAAAATGCAGCTAGTATGAAGCAGGATCCTGGCAGAACTTGCAAGCTGTGCTCATAACCCCAGTAGCCATGGTGATGTTCTAAGCATTCTCTATCTCTGTGAGAACCCATCCCCTCCCTCTGGCAACTCCCCACACCCTACAAAGCCAAGCCTCTAATACAGGCTTTCTGGGGATGCCTTATACACACACCCAACCCATACTTCCCAAGTACTGCTGGTGTGTGCGAGTCCTGCAGGAAAGCAGATCACCTGAGTGCATATCTCACTCAGGTCTGTGGTCTTCACAGTTCCAACCACAGATTTCAGTGCCAGCTCCAGGCCTACGATGAGCCTGGAGGTCTTCTGGAGACCCTGGAAGTCATCTGGCACTTATTTCCTTAGTAGTGAGAGGCAGGAACCAATACAAAGTGAGAACAGCTGCTTGATATTGAATGCCGACCACGCGTGAAGCACCGTGAAGCTCCATGCTTAGTGCTCGGAGTTGTTCTTACAGATCAGAGGAGGCGGGGCCCTTGGCACTCCTGTGATGGTAACAGTAACAGCAGCAATACCCACTACTATATGTGGAGCATTTGCCATAAGCCCGTCACTATGCCAGCTGCTGTATGTGCCTGGTATCACCAAGATTAGAGAAATAAAATGCATGTTATTGTAAGTGTAAACTCTTAAAGCTCTCAGCTTGCATTGTCCATCAAAATCCAGCATGGGTAAAGTGGAGCCAGACAGCAGTGGGGTCCTGCCTCGAGAGGGGAGAACCAGGAAACTGATTCCCCTGACCAGATGTTGGCTGCATCTATGCTGCCTTTAGCAGACAGCTGGCCTCAGACCCTTCCTTTGAATCCTCTCTGAAAGTGGCACCCCCCCCCTAGACCTCCTGGGACAGCGAAGAAAGGACCCCACACCAGTTTGCTAGGGCCCAGCACATGACAGGGTGGTGGTGAAACGAGGTACCACAGGTCACTCCAGATTAACAGCCCTGTCCCTCTTTCAGCCACTTAGCTCAAAACCCATTTGTTTGCGACTGCCACTTGAAGTGGTTGGCTGACTACCTCCAGGACAACCCTATTGAGACAAGTGGGGCCCGCTGCAGCAGCCCACGCCGGCTGGCCAACAAGCGCATCAGCCAGATCAAAAGCAAGAAGTTCCGCTGCTCAGGTAATCAGGTTACGGGAGCGGGGGCCCCACTTTCTGACTCAGAATACAGCAGCCCCAGAGAGGCCAATAATCCAATCTGGAGGACAGCGAGCGCTGTAATGGCTCCTGGGGAGCTTCTTTGCAAATTAAATTGGGGAAATTCAGTTAGTCCTACAGAAAACCAATTACCTTATGGATTTAAAATAAAACACACTCACACAATAAAAGCATGGGGGAGCGGTGGGCAGCTTGGGAGAAACAGAACCCAGACACAGTTGCTCCTCTTCGATAGAGCTAGGTGGAGGCTGGGCAGCCTTCGCACACATGCGCTTGAGAAGAGACCAAGATTTATTTTGTAGTCTCTGAAGCAGATTCCCCAAATGGCACTGAAATAAATATAGCCCAGGGCGGGCTGCAGCCAGGCTTTGGTAACAGCCCTCAACCATAAGAGGTTAGGTTGCAGGTTTCACAAATATCTTCCTGCCTCCTTGAAACAGATGGCTCTTCTCTGATGATAGAGGGAACCGTAGACTGAGAAGAAGCAAAACTTGTGCTCCCATGCCCAGCTCTGTCTAGAGACTGTCTTTCCCCCACTTTCACCCAGGAAGGACATAAGGCAAATGGCAAGAGACCTCTTAGGCCACCTTGGAAAGAAAGGTGGTCTCCTTCACCAATGGCTGCGTGAGCTGAGCAATTAGACATCATTATCATTTTTTCTATCGAAAAAAATCAGGACTGTGCTGTGCTGTGCTGGGCTGTGCTGTGCTGAGCTGAGCTCACCAAGGCTGATAAACAGACAGCAGGAGGCACCGAGATAGAATGAGCCAACCCTGGCGATGTGTATCTCGGCAAGAACCGTGCTCCCACCCATCTCACTGGAGTGCTCAGTCAGTGTGTTTTCTCAGGAACAATGCTGGCATGGGGGCTGGTCATCAGAAGACCAGAAGACAGATTTTGAGTTTCTTGTACCATGTTCTTTATCACTTAAGTCAAATTCTGGAATATGTGTCACCAGGATGATACACTTGAGATTTTTTTTTTTTTATCTTATTTTAACCTGCAGAAGCAAATACCTGGAGAGGATCTAGAGAGAGGCAGGGACTTTGTGATAGTAAGGACACTAGCTGCCTATTTGTCTTCTCCAGCGTAGTGGTATCGGTGAGCAAACCTCTTTCACCTGTGAGGAGCACTGTCCTGAGTGATCCCAGTTTGATTTGCTTCTTCTAGTAGCCACTTGGAGTAATCAGGTGAGACCATGCTCTATAGCAAAGAGAGCCGAGGGCTCCAAGGTGAAGGTCACCCTCACATCACAGTCAGTACGTAACGAAGATCAGGCTCTGTAACTGCCCTATTAGTCTAGGACAGCAGGTGATCCAGCTACTTGAATTGCTTTCTTTCTAGTCTCTTGGTTCCACTTCTAAACACCTGCCTCCAACACTGTTTCCTTAGATTCCTCCCTGAGTCTGGGAACACCTCTGGGCAGACAGTCTAACCCCCAGCACCAAGTGTCATCTATAGCACACCATCCCTTTCCAATGCTACAACTATCCTCAGAACTATCCCCTCTTTCTTCTCTGCCTACTTGGGGCAAAGTTAATTAGCTTGGCCAGTCAGTGGTTCCCATAGAAAGGGTTGCTGAAGTCAGAGGAGGGCAGAAAGCCACCTGCCATCCTTGACCTTCAGTCTCATGAATATCCTGCCAACACCCAGGACCTCAGATTGAGTCTAAACCCTGAGGGACGGTGGAGGGACAGAGTCAACACTAGATCCAATGACTCATGCCCTGTAGTGTCACCATCATGGCAGGGACCTACCATTGACTGAGGCTGGGACAGGTGGCAAGGTATGGGTGACGTATACAGAAAGAACAAAGAGTAGGGAGCAAGAAGTAGACAGTGGAACTAGGAAACAATGAAGCTAGTTTTGAATCTAGCTGGGCCAATGTCTACCTGCCTACCTTGGTGTTTACAGGATCTTCTTATGAGGGACGAAAAATAGGTGGAAGAAAGGAAGAAAGAAAAAGAAAGGGAGGGAAGGACAGACAGACAGACAGAAGTCTTGAATTGACTTTGTATAAAGTGTCATTAAGAAAAAAATATCAAGTAGAAAGCCTATTGGTGTAGAGGTAGTGATGTTCAGAGCCCACTTGAGCTGAACTCAGAGCATTTGGTATGCTCTTATTGTAGCCCTTATGTAGCTGTGACTCAGAGCATTTGGTATGCTCTTATTGTAGCCCTTATGTAGCTGTGAAGGAGCAGAGGGATTACAATGGCTTTGAGAAATACCAGGAGCCATATCGACCTCGGCCTTGAGGGGATACAGAAACCATAGACCTAAAGATTCGTGTTTCTAGGAAGCTCCAGAAAGGGGAGGGGCTGAGGGGTGGCAGGTGACATGGACTGGAGCTGACAGATAATAACTCTGCATTTTACTTTCCCCTAAAAGCAGCCCCCTTGAAAAGAGAGCTGATGCGATTAGGAGCCAATTTGAGGGCTGCTCCTGCAACACGCACAGCCCCTCCCTGGGTAGGGCGTCTGGCTTCCCAGCCAATTTGCTCTGCCTCTCTACCAGCTGCATCTACCATCCTAGACCAAGATCCGTTTAGAGGTGGATGCTGCCCGCCAGGGGTGATCTAACCATCAGATTAGGTCCTTCAGCACAGGCCCCACCCTCAGGGAGCACTTGGCAGCAGCTGAAGGACACTGCCTGCCTTCTATCATGCTGTCCAAAGCTCCATCCTCACCCCCTGTTTTTTTTAAAGAAGCTGTTTCTGTGGAAAGTGTAGAACTCTTTGGGTACAACACAGGGCCACTTTAGAGACCTCAGAATTCATCCAGTCCACCCTAGAGAGAAAATTGAGACCCCCAGCAGAAAAGCCCTAAGTTCGGGCTATCATTTTCTGGTCATGACCTAGACGCTGTGATGATCCTAGCATACTAGTATGGAAGATTCTACATCATTTACCTCTGGGACTCTCCGTGTCATTTTAGAAAAGCAAAGAGAGGGCCAGAGAGGAACTAAATTATATTTCCTTAGTTTAGTGTGCACAAGCATGTCTGTGTATGTGTGTGTGTGTGTGTGTGTGTGTGTGCACGCACATGTGGCATGACACAGCAGAAACATGGAGATCAGAGGACAGCTTTCGGCAGTCTCTTAATCTACTACATGGGGCTTGGGGATGGAACCCAGGTCACCAGGCCTGGCAACAGATGCCTTTACCCTCTGACTCACCTTCCCAGTCACACAAGGATGTTCTAAGTTTGTGAAACGTGCCCTACTCATACCGAGGCCCTGATCAAACTCACAGTAACATTTTAGAACCAGAGTGTTCCCAGAGCCCTGCAGCTCCAGGTATCAAACTGCAGCGGAGCCCACATTCCCAGGATTAGCTGTAGTCTATCAGGTTAGATGGGGAAAGAGAGGTGAATGAGGCCAGGCATGGGTGTGCACTACCTGGACCATTAGTGTGCACAA
Organism: Mastomys coucha; assembly: GCF_008632895.1. Taxonomy (NCBI): domain Eukaryota; kingdom Metazoa; phylum Chordata; class Mammalia; order Rodentia; family Muridae; genus Mastomys; species Mastomys coucha. Next base: position 30,969,813 of record NW_022196911.1, read on the forward strand.
CCCACAGTGCTGGGCTGCTGAGAACGAGAGCACCTTGTCAATGAAGAAAGTCCCCAAAACTATAGTAGAGGAGAGCAACCTGTCCCTCCTATCAGAAGTCAAGTGTCCAACAGAGATGGTCAGGGTCATGTGGCTGCATTTCTTTGAAATAGCACAGCTCCAGCTTGATGCCAAGTAGGAAAAAAATCTGACCTGTGGAAGACAGGATATAAAGATTGAGTCTATGGCATACAAAATCAGTAGACTGAGTCTACCTAACCCTCTCCCATGATTCCCAGCCAGAGAAGGGATCTAGAAATCAAAAGGAATCTAAAATCAGATGTCTTACTCTGAGGCTAATCAATTGATTCTCTGGCCCGTTCCTTCCTTCTCTTAGTCTGACAAAAACCCATTGTCAGAAGCCAGCCTTTCAACCACCCTCCATGCATTAGCTTACCTCTGTTACTGTGTTCTTAGACCGTGGTGACTATAGGTGTCTCCTTCCTAGACCTATGGCCCCACTGAGGCTCTGTTCTTTGTCCAGCTGAGATGTGGTTGCTTTTCAGTCCACAACTTCCCCTCTACTGCACCTCAAACCATCTGGAGTGATTGGCTATCAGCCCAGGGAGTGGGGGCGGGGGGGCAGGAGACCCTGCAAAGTACCTAGGAGCCTCCAGAGCTATGGAATGTTGAAGGGAAGATTTGCCTGGAGATGAAATTATGCTGTGCTAGACCAATGAGAACTATGGGCAATGTCTTTATTTAAAGGGAATGGACTGCCGTGGGGCCCATCAGCTGTGGGGTCAGTCCTGTGTCACAAAGCATGAGGAGAGGTTTTGCTGATTTTTGTGTCATATCAGATTCCATAGTGGGATGGGACAGATTTTTACAGGCTCAATCCTGGGTTAGTATGTAACTGGTGTGTCAGATAACAGGATGCTCATGGATATGAGTGTCTGAAGGTTTCCCACCTTGTCCCTCTTTCCTGCTGAGTCTCCCTGGGGCAGGGCACTGGGAGGTGGGGGCCCCTGTCTTTGGCAGGATCCAGTGGACCACACTACTGGTACTAACTAATCAAGCTCAGTGGGGGCCTGCTCTGGCTTCTGCTTCTCCACGCTGCTTCCTCTGAGCGCTCCTGTCCTCTCTCTGATGCTGCTTCCTGACCTTGACTCTGACCAGTTGCCGCGGGGCTTTCCTTTGTGCTTGATCTAACCATGTGGTGGAACGATGGAAACGGAACATGGTTCTGTCAAGCACCGCGGAAAGCATCGCTCTCTCCTGCAGCATGGCCCGCCGCCACTGCCACCACCACCGCTGGACTCTTCTCTGCTCTGGATCACCGCGCCTGCCAGACCCACTTCTTCCAGTCTTAACTCTCAGAGGGAAGGGGGGGGTGGAATCCTGAAGTAGTCAGGTACATGGTGACAGGAGGTTAGAGAAGCCCACGGAGGCAGTACTAAGAGTATCCACATAACTTAATGAACTTTAGTCACTAGGTCCCAAGTCTGGTCTCGAGGAACCCTCAAGAGTGACAGCTAGGTTCGAACTTGCCACTTGAAGAGGACCTAAGATATATGCCCCATGGTTTCATGGGAGAGTCCCAGCACAGGGATACCAAGCGGTAGGCAGCTAATGCAGAGGGTGAGTTGCTCGTGACTTTCACCACCACCTCTCTCAGTGTGCATTTCTTTTGAAATGAATGTAGATAGAGAACCGGTAGAACAGACATGGGTCTGAGATGTTGAACTTGAAAGGGGGCTCCTTCTGACCCCAGCTCTCACTCCTCATGAGTATTTAGACCTAGATCCCTGCAAACCCTGATATGCAACCTGTTCTCTTAACCTTGGGCTGTAGTTAACATGGAGGTGTGGGGCTCTTCATCTGGTGCCATTTCAGAGGCCAGGAGAGGTCTGTGCAGACACTGGGTGCCTCTGATCCCAGAGAGAAGGATCATGGCACCTTCCCTTTAACTTGTGTTTTGATAAATCCTGGGCCCAGTATAACTAGAAGACCTTGTTGTCGGTTTTTTTCTCTGCTGGAGCCTATGTCTTACTCCAGGAGTAAAAGCTGAGGTGGAAACACAGCCATACTTAGGTGTGTGACTTAATTATCTCCTCTCTGATTGTGGTGCAGAGAAAGGCCCCGGCCACTGACGAGTGATGGCTGTCCTCTTGGTTCCTCTGAATGTTGGAGTGTATACTTACTATTGGTCGGTCTCTGGATGTTAATCATCATCATCACCCTTTACAATACTTTCAATCCCATTTTACAGATAAGGGTGGTTTGAGGCAGGGTATTAACTAACTGGCCCAGGGTTATCTAGCTCCCAACTAGCTGGGCTTTGCCCCCATGCTATGTAGCTCTCCCTCATCTGGACACTCATTGCCTTGAAAAGAAATTTTTTTTAGAAACTTTGACTTGAATTGATAGGGAACTGAAGATGTTTCTCACACTCTGTTTCCAGCTTCCATCTCTTATTAGAAATGACTGGAGTAAAAAGGAGAGAAAGCATTGTTCAAGTGCTTATTCTTCTCCGACAGGATCATACAGGATCTCATGGATACAAGCAGTCCCTCCTACATAGAGAAGTGTCCTTCTCCTCTTTGCTGAGGGAACACTTTTAACACTGCCCACATCGTACCAGGGCCAGGCCTTGTGGAATTAATCCGTGATAGTGCCCTCCCTCAGCATCTCCATGACGCTACGGCAGCAGGCTTGTGGCTGCACCATAGGCCTCCCCGTCTGTTTTCAGGCAGGTGACTGGGCTACAGGGACAGCTTCCTGCCCAAATGATAGCCAAACTCTTTCTGCAACAGCTAGTGTTTCTCAACCACAGGTGTGTGGTTCCCCCAGCCCAGCCTAAGAATGGGTGCCTGTGTGTGGGATGTCCTTGTTTCCGTTTAACCATTCACGACTCCACCCTCCACTTGTCCATGTTGCTTCCTTCTCAAGCTGAGAAACTCTGACAGACTTTTGAACACCCCCACCCCTGGTTCTTCCTCTCATCCCAGCCATCTTGGAGATGCTTGGGATAGAGGAGGAGAACTGTGAACATATTCATTGGCTTTCCCCGCCGATCACATAATGGTGAACATGTGACTTCCGGTCCACATGCTGGCTGCCCAAAGGCTAGCGCCCAATGTAGCCGACCAACATCAGCAGCCATCCTATCTGTGTCCTAGTAGTGTCCCTTACTACTTCTGACCCTAGACCAGACAGTTTGCCAGTCTTATAGATGCTTGCTTCACACTTTCCTCCCAGAAGTAGATGTAGAAGAAGCATATATAATTAAGTAAAAAAAAAAAAAATCATTGCTGTGGATTTTAACCTTTCACCCAACCTCTGTCTATTAAAGTTTGTCTCTGATTATATACCATGTGTTATTGTTCTGACATGTCTGCAAATGGGGGAGAAGGCTACAAGGGCAGAGGCAGGCAACAGCCAGGTGACATCAGATCCTCTGAGGCCATCTCCAGCTGGGGTTGGACTTTATGGCCTGTCTTCGAATCCTGCAAGATCCCGCCCACCTGAGCTCACCCCAAAGAGAAAGAGCTGAAACCTGTTTCAGTTGGTTCTCTCTCCCAAAGTATTTCTGGCAGTGACAAATATGTGTTGAGATTGAAATTGACTTTTAAAGCTCTGGAAAAGTTAAAAATACTTTTGGGTAGTTATGAGCATTAGGCATAACAAATGGCTCCGAGGAACCCTGGGTAGCTTCCGTAATGAAATATGAAGTGACGGAGGTGGCATTTCGTGCCGGCTCTGACTGGGAAATGAACTTTTTCGGTTATGTACATACGCCGTTATTAACATTTCTGGTTCCCACTCATATAAAATATCACTCTCCGACCCCCTCGTTATTACAAACCAGGGCAATAACAAAAACAGCAGGGGGAAATGCTGGAGAGAATACATTAGTCCATCGAATCTAATTGCAAAATCATTTCATTAAAATGGGTCAGCGGCTCCACTGCAGAGGCCTGCCAGTTATAACCTAACGATACTACTGAGAGCGATTCCTGCTAACTACAGGCTGCTCTCACCTTGATTAAAACGAAAATGCATTTAATAGGCAGCCATTCCCAGCCGGTGCACGTCTGCAGGCTCACGGTGAAGTGCAAACCGACTTCCTCCTGCTCTCTGCCTTTGATCAGCAGTCAGGGTTCCTCTGTTATAGCCCATTATAGACATGTTCTGTAGGAAACATAACCGTGCACATTCAAAATGCCCCCCTACAATGTCACCATGTAGCGCCACCAACAGGACCAGAATGGGTTTTCATTGGGCAGGAGTTGCATATAACCTAGCACTCTGATGCATCCAAAGAGAAATAACATAAGGGAAGGGTTTATTCAGTAGGGCGAGTTGTGCAGGCAAGGGAAGAGAGATTTACATAAAACACTACCCCAGAAGGCTGCTGTAAAACTGTGAGATCCATGCATAGGTTCTGTTCACACAAGCCTAAGGGTACCCTCATCTTTACACAAACCCCTGGGAAATAGGAGCTCAGAGGCTGCAAAGCCTGGCCAGATGTACTGCTAAAAGGGGGATGAAGGGAGTGGATGGGAAGGTAATTAGAGGAATAAAAGGGATACACCCAGACTTCTGACTCCATTCTCCATGTTCCTGACTTCATGAGAACGAGCATCCCAGGTTGAACGAGCACAACTGATCGTGTTCCTGATTATCAGTGAGCATGGGGAGATATCTGAGAGAGGAGAGTGCAAGAGCAAGGGAGGGAGTAAGCCATTTGCCTGCTTCCTTGTCATAGCTCACTGGAGAAGAGACCCATGTGTCTGCCTCCACCACCTCAGACTTACGGCTGTTGCCAGAGACATAGGAGTCAAGGTTCAGTCACAAAGCACACTACAGCTTCCTAGCATTAGCCACATGGGTCTTTGAAAGCTGGTCCTAGTGCATTGGTCATACACCAAGAGCCCCACAGACCTTAGGGTCTTCAACTACAAAGTCAAGTGCTAACCTTGGGGGGGTTAAGAGGAATGCCCCATTTGAGGTTTAGGGAGTAGCGTCAGGCTGCTGGATCCAGTGCAGTAAATGTCAGCGCCAACATGAGCTCCACAAGTGTTTCCGTGGCCTCTAACTACCAGATGTTCCCACACGATCTAGGAGGCACTGGAGTAGAATCACATGCTCGCATACTTAGCTTGTCTTTTTCCTGGAGACTCTGCTTTACTCTCATCTTTACACAAACCCCTGGGAAATAGGAGCTCAGAAGCTGCAAAGCCTGGCCAGATGTACTGCTAAAACAAGGGGACCACTCACACTCCATGGTCATGCCGATGGCTCAAGCCATTCACCAGATGCCTGGGGTCCGTGCCCTCAAACACCTTAGAGATACACACAGGATCTTCAGGTGCCAATGACGTCCCACTTGGGCCTTACCCAAACGTGAACTAAGCTCACATTTTATGCCTAGCAGTGTGCCAATGGAATGTGAGTGTGGCAGAGGGCATAAGTCCAGCACCCACCGTCAACAAGGAGAGCCACACACCCCTCCCTATTGCCACTGTCATAACTCACGTGCTCACAGAGGTCTGGCTGCCTGCCCCAAGGGCATGCCTCAGAGATATCAGACCGTCAGACCTGTTGCCATTCCAGAACGACCTTGAAGGGAATGAAATTTTGAAAATAAATCAATAAATCTGAGCCCCAACTTCTAGCTCTTGGGAACTGCCTTTTGACTGGCTTCGATGAGAACCTCCTTTCTATGCAGGTCTGACCCTCGGATGCGTTTTCAGTTTCACTGTGTTTAAGATTTGGGTTCATTGTCAATATATCTCAAATATCTGTCCTTTCTTAAAACAAAACAAAGAAGGCCCAGGTAGCTGTAAGCCAAATTCCCAAAGCATCAGAGTGGTAGCCTCCAGATACCCTAGTGCGCAATCCTTGTCGAAATCAAGGTCAGACAAGACACCGGTTGTCAATTAACACCAAATGAGTATCTGGCCTCCTTTACACATGGTCTGCAAGTCCAGGAAGACCTCTAAGTATGTGACCCTTTTCTCAAACCTTTTGTAGCCCCCACAAAAGTCCAACCTTAATCTTCAGTCTCTAGATGGTAAGCATCAAGGAGCCAGAGACTCTCCTGCAGTTGTAGGCTGGATTCTGTAGAGGTGTCTTGCAGTATTTCTCTGAACATTTTTCATCCCTAATATTCATCAGTTCTGAAAGGGTCCATGACCCACCAAAGCATAAGAGCCCACAGATCTGAAGCCTGGCTTCTTGGAAGACAGCAAGTGATGAGTGACAAAAGACCATGTGGAAACAACATAGACGAGGAGTGTGGGGAGTGCTGCCAAGATGGCCGAATGGTCATCAGCTTCGCCTGCTATTTTACAATCTGCCGTATAAGCCGTTCCTCCTAAGCCCATGCATTCCACACATGCATTCCACACATGCACGTGCGTGCATGTGAGCACACACACACATTCCAACTCATCCAACTACCTCATTCCCCACAAACTTTGGACCTTGCACCTGAAAACTGAAATGATGATGCCCTCTTTGGCCCCATATAGGCTCTGAGGATTATCGCAACAGATTCAGCAGTGAGTGCTTCATGGACCTAGTGTGCCCTGAGAAGTGCCGCTGTGAGGGCACCATTGTGGACTGCTCCAACCAGAAGCTAGCCCGTATCCCGAGCCACCTCCCTGAATATACCACTGACCTGTAAGTCCTACCCCTCCCTCCCTCTCTTTATACATACCTGGTCACTTTGAGGTAGGCCAAGTAGGGTCTTCTGTGTACTTGGCTGAGAAGGAAAACACCAGAAATATATATGCAGCTTGCTTGCAAGTGTAAACTGTTCATTAGTTCTATGAATGTTTTCTGGACACTCACTATAAAACCAGGTGTTGCTCTAGGCTTTCATTTCTACAATGAACAAAGTAAGTGTACCTGCTGGCCCTTAGGAGCTTATAGAATCTCCAGAAAAATAGATATTAAATAAAAAATCATTACGAGGCAAAAAATGCAAATAAGATGATTAAATGTATCTGAACCTCCTAATAGTCCCTAGAAAGGGATGTTGATTTATTTTAAAGCTGGCAAAGGTGTAAGGGCAGTCTGGCTATGACATCCATCACCCCATTGATACCAGGGTTGATTCTGCTAATGTGGCCATCTAGGTGGGTATCCCTACCCTCCTTCACTGCTCCATGTGTGTACCCCAGAAGTGCCACACTTGGCTACAGAGGATGACCTTCCCCAATAGACCCTCCAAACAAGCTCTTAAGACCTAAAACAGGATAAACTAAAACCTGAAGGATGGAAGAGAATAAGGAATGGCCTGTGGTGTTTTACAGGCCTGATACTTACCTCAGCTCTGTCCCCTCCAGCCCCCAGTCCCCCCCAGACCATTTCCCCACTGTGTCAGTGGAGAGGGAGACAAGGACATGGTCTACACTTCAGAAGGTCTAGAAAGAGACACAACACAATATTCTTCCAGACTCTTGGCACAGAGTGAGCCGTGGATAAATAGTGCCAAACTGGTGGCTATTATTGCTTTCTTTGACTGCTCCAGTCATTGGAGGGCACCACAGCGAGGCTCTGAGCACAACAGACCCTGAGCACAGAAACCTTGAGCTGACAGAAGTAGTCAGGAAAGAGCTGAGCAACGTGGGCTCAGGAGACCCTGAGGAAATCTCCCTGTGGTGTTTGGGTTACCATTAACCCCCCCCCCATAAAATAGAGGCAGATACATGGTCTTTGTGTGTTTGAATAGCAATATATGACTGTGCACGGTATGCAAGAAGCCACCGTCCCATGAAGGAGGCATGGGAAGGCTAAGGCTTTGTCTCTCTTTGCCCTTTCCCATCCGCCTCTACTTGCCGAGCCCCTTGCCTTATTCTGCAGTTTTTCAAGGTTCTCTTGGACTTTACTGACTGTGAAGTTCGGGCAGAACTCAACGAAGGCCACGTGAGGAAGACCCACAGGCGAGTAGCACAGGAGGTGCCTCACTTCAGCTAAGTGTTTTCTGCCTTCCCACATAGGCGACTGAATGACAACGACATCTCTGTGCTGGAGGCCACTGGGATCTTCAAGAAGTTGCCCAATCTGCGGAAAATGTGAGTCAAACTGGGGAATGCAGCAGCCACCTCAGCTTTTCCCAGCCCTTCACCTTTCACTCCTGCTCCTGAACCTCCTCCTGTCCCCTGCTGTGCCCTGGACTGGAAGTCAGGGACACAGCGCAGACCAAAGCGAAGCTTGGATGTCATTGAGTTGTCGGGTACAAGGAGATCTTATATGCCATGGCTCCTTGACTCCTATCCTTGCCCCCTATACTTGCCCTACCCCCAGCCATGTTTAGCATGCCTCTCAGGAGATTGTAGGACGGACTTGGAGCAACTGAGTTGGGATGTCTGGGACCCCATGATATTTGGGTCTGTATGAGAGGGATACAGCAGAAAGGAATCCCAAGCCGCTTCCAGTAGATTTGGTCACAGAGCTGCCTGGTCTGAGTGGAGTTTGTGCTTAGGCAAAGGACCCACATGCTGTTAGTGGCTTCTACAGTTCACGGCTGCTTGTCCCAACCATCTTTATCCCTTACTTGGAATTTGGGCCAAATCAAAAAGCCAACAAGAGGATATTGTACCCTATGATAGCCCTTGTCCTTGGCCAGGGCTGCAGCCCTGCCTCAGGGATATCAACTTCTTTAGTCTTCCTTCACCCATCTGGTGCCAGCTTCATGTTCCATGCTGGGCAATCGAGGGAGCAATGATGAGAAGATGTTCGGTGACCTCTCTAAAGCCACCTATTGAATAAATGTCAAAACTGGCTTTTGGACTTGAGTCCACCTCATCACAAGAATGGCTGGGCTTGTTTCCACCTTGCCTTCCTGAGTGCCCTGCAGAGGTGCAAGCACAGAGAGCCAGCCGATTCCCAGGGCACATTTGTTTTTAACCTGCCTTCTCACCCCACTCCACCCCAAATTCCACATCTCCCAGCCTCACAGCAGTATCTGTTTCTTCAACAAGCCAAATGGGGCCGATCACTACTTTCCAAATCTATATTTGCTAACTTATCTCTGTACCAAAACTCACGCAACTCTAAAATCACAATTTTCCATATTGTTTGTATCACTTCCACACATATGGTAGTGGGAAACCTGCTCACCCCAACATGTGTCCCTTAACTGAGGCTGAACACGGTGATGCTCTCTGCCTTGTGGGTTCAGCTCTCACACTGTAAGCCAGGATCCACTTTGTAGTTTATCCAGCAGCATGTGCTTTGCAGTTTTGTGCTTTTTGGCGCCAATTTTTGCCCAAGCACAGTACTGGCACACTGTCTAGATACTCAGAGCCTGAGCTGGCTGCCCTGTGCCTTGCTAAGGGAACACATGCGGTAGAGAAGCTTCTCCCATTTGTTCAGGCCTGAGCCCGGCACTGCCAGCCATGAAGGCAATGTTGATGAATCAATAGCATAGTAAACACAGAAGCACTCACAGAACAAGCCTATTATCGATCAGTTGATGGAAATGCCATGACCACAGGCTCACAGGAGCCTCATCTAGTTTCTCCAGGAACAGCGATTCAGTGTATGCTCATTCGGTGTTCCTGGTGAGGTAGAATATAACAATCATGAATCACGAGTACTGCCTGTCGCTCCTTATCTCCTGTTCATCACACTTCTACCCATCAGATCCCTGCAGACAAGGGAACAGATGCCTTCCAGACCTTAGGCAGCTACTCTCTCAGTGGCACGACTCATGGGTCCCTGCCAACCATAGCCACTGACTTAGCCACAGGCCCCTGTAAGTAAATCTGTGCTTGGAGCAGGAGATGAGCTCTCTGAGGGAACCACTGAGACCAGAGCACATGTAAGGCTCATGACGATTGTGGCTGTCGCTGTGGCCCAGGTGCCCTTTGGTTTCAACCTGTAGACAGATGTAGAGGTGAATCTGAATACGGGGAGGATATTGAAGTGAGTCAAGCTGCACAAGGACCTATTTGCCCAGCAAACAGGATCCCAGGAGTCTTTGTTTCTGCAAAGAAAAAACACCTCCCCACACACACCTTTTAGGGGGAAGTCACACAGATTGTGTTCCTACTTGTGATAGGGATGTGAGCATAGAGAAATATTTCTATAGATGAAGGGAAACAAGAACACACATATGCAACAGGAGAGAGCTAGTCCCTGTCCCCAGCCACGTGCCACAGACCTGAGCATAGCCAAATACAAGCCCAGATCTCAACCGAAGGAAAAGATGCTGCTCAGTTAGCCACTGTGTTTGCCATACAGGAGTGAAGGTCGGGGATGCCAGATATCCGCAACTGCTCCAGACCGCTAAACATTCAGGCGGGGGGAGGGGGGGGGAGGGGGAGAGGGCTTGAAGGCTGGCCTGCATTCACCTAAGCTCAGTGCCAGTACTTATCAGTACCAGCCAACTGGATAAGACCCTGCAGGGCAGATCCAGCCCTAGATCACCAGCTGCAGCCACTGTCAAGTGAAGTGTTGTTGTGCCCTGAACCAGTCACTCACAGAGGTGGTTGTGTGTCAGGATATCTGACAATATAGTGTTTGAAGCCAGTGGTGTGGCTGCCTCACACTTGAGCCAGGTCCCTAAGGCTGCCTGGCCTTGAAACCACTATTTCTGATTTGGGCTAAGGTGATTGGACCCTGCTGTGTTTTTTGCACCCTTATACTCTGGCAGCCCCACACAGCTTTCCAAAGAGCATCATAGCTGTACGAGGCAGGATCCTTTGCCTACTTGCTTGAGGCCCCGAGTACCATCCCTAGCACAGAGAGATGGGAGTCTAGTGGAGAGCAGGGAGGGCAAAAAGATAAAAAGAGATTCCGTGTTCAACCAGCTGTAGCTCTCCTTGCAGTGGACAATTAGGATGCTGGGGAGGGTGACCCATAGCCTGAAAACCAGCCAGCCACTAGCTGAAGTCGTGAGCACATGGTTGGATTTGTTGCTGGTTGCTGTGTTTTTTAATAAGAATTAGTCAACCACTTTCAACACTCAGAAGCTTTCCTAGAAACTGTAAAGTCTTGCTTTCTGGTACCTCTGGGACTATCAAATGCCCATGCAGAAATGGTCCCACCGTCTCAGGCTGGCCCAGTAGAGTTGAGCAGAATAGCAGCTGCTGCTTTAGATGGACACCAGGTCCTCATCACCTTTCTTTCCAAAGGGCCTACTTCTCATCACCATGAAGTCACCTGCTTAGAGACCATAAGTTTGTAGTAGTCCCTCAGAGAGGGATAGGTTCCCTCATGGTCAGTGGACAAGACCTCCTCACCCTGGCACTGTGCCAGAGCATATCTGTCATGGCCAGTTGTCCTTAGTTCCCAGAAAGGTCTACCTGGCTCTCTGGTATAGTCCTCCTGGGACCAGGCTCTGTCCCCACTGCAGGAGTAGCTGGCCAACCCTGTAACCCCAGGGAGCAGTGCCTGGGAGAGCCTGCCCTCCTCTGCCTGGCCTCGGGCTTTCTGCAAGGAGTCGTATGGATCCCCTTGCTTGCTGTGTCCTTTGGGAAGAGTGAGGTCAGAGGCACCCATCGGCCTGAAGAGGCAGTACCCATGAGCCCACTGTACCACTCCTGGACCCACTGTGAGTTTCCAAGGCTGGGCCATTAAAGTCAAAGGCCCAAGGAAGGACCTTCCTCCAGAGAGGTCCGTGGGGGCAAACAGAGAGAGCCCGCTACATTTTGAGACATCCTGTGGGAGAGAAGTGTCTCAGGAGAGCACTGCACTGAAGCCGCACCAGAGCTCTTAGAAAATCCAGACATGCTCATTTTGTGTCTAGGATATTTGCTCCAAGCTCCACTTTTGTCTCCCATCCCCCACTACAGACTTCAGTGGTAAGCCCCACTTTGATGGAGAGAGAGGGAACACAGTGTAGGGGAATGCCAGGGCCAGTAACTGGGAGAGGGTGGGGTGGCAAGCATGGGGAGGGGGGAGGCAACAGGGGTTTGTTCTTGTTGTTTTTGTTTGTTTGTTGGAGGGTAAACTGGGAAAGGAGAAATCATATGACATGTAAATAAAGAAAATATCTAATTAAAAAAATAAACTGAAGAATCAAATTAAATAAAATAAGAATAAAAATACATATATTGATATGAGAGAGAGAGAGAGAAAGAGAGAGAGAGAGAGAGAGAGAGAGAGAAACAGCAGCCAGCCCTTCTAGAAAGTACTACAGCTGCCCCCACCCCTTCTGTTCTTCATTGTCCCAGACTAAGGACATGTGATTCACAAACCTTACAGTAATGAGAAGTTGGCTTTGCTCTGTTGTGGAAACAGCTGTTAGTAAGTGGGAGCCTTCCCACCTCCACTGCTCTAACTTACCATCATTGTCCGGCCCTGCACGCTAACGCCCAAGCAGCTCCTCTCCCTGGAGCCTAACCTGCTAGGAAAACTTTGACCTCAATTCCTATATCTAGTTTAGGTGTCATATGCTGTCTTCCCCCATGCAGCCACTCCATTCCTGGCTTGTCCTTGGCCAGGACAGCCAGAATCTATGAGGAAACAAGCTGAGTACCAGGTTTTTGCAGAAATGGAGCCCAGTTCAGGGGGTGCCCCAGCTAACAGGTCTTAGGATGAGGACTTTGGGGAACAATCAGGAGATGAGTGGGTTGAGCAGTAACAAAACAAAGAGAAGATTTAAAAGACTTTGCCCCCCTCTGCCCCCCGGTACAACTGTCTACAAGGGTAGGCCCTGTTGTTCCTTAGGTGCTCCGGCTATCCACAGGAAAGGGAACATGGCTCACATTAAACCCTTGGGCATCATTATCCCATCACATGCTTCAGGTGGGCCCCTTGTCTCTCTGGAGGCTTCAGCCCTGTGCTTTGTGAAAGGGTTGGTATGGCCCTATATCCATCTAAGGCACTGGCACAAAGCAGTCCCCACCCCTATCTGGGCATGTAGCCAGTAGTTCAGACAACCTCACATGCTCAGTGGCCTGGTGACATCCTCAGGGTCTCCTGTTCAGAGTATAGGGCTCTGCTGTGTGCTGAGAAAGTAGACCTCCTCCCTCAGCTTCCATGAGCACCATCAGGCTTGGCTCCACCCAGATAACCATGAGTGCTTTCAGACTGGACCACAGGATAGTCCACAAAGAACCCCTACCTCTGGGTTCTGAAAGAGCCTAGGAACTGGAATTTTATATGGCTGTCACAGCATCTGCCTGTTACATCCTAGCAGGTTCTCCCATGATGTCAACACCAGGTTTTGGAGAGAAGGGCCTGATCTCAGAGCTGGGGCAGACTCAGGACTGGATGGGAACAGAGATGCCATGAGAAAACCAAGATCCCAGGCCTGGGAAGATGAGTCAGTTGTCAGGGTGCTTGGCTTGTTGCACAGTTATGAGGACCTGAGTTGGCTCCTCAGCACCCATGTAGATCCAAGGGCAGCAATTTATGCCTGTAACCCTAGGACTGAGGAAGAAGGGATAGGAGGAACCCTGGGGCTCACTGGCCAGTCAGTCTGCTCGAATCAGGCAAGCTCCAGGTTCAGTGAGAAACCATGTCTCAGAAAATAAGGCAAAGAATGATGGAGAAAGATACCTGATGTTGACCTCTGGCCTTGGCACACACATGTGCATTCACACACACACACACACACACACAAATTCTGTAACTCAGTAATACAAGAGAGCAAGCCCTCGCCTCTCCCGAAAGATAATCACTTACAATGAGGGGTATCAATGAAGTATTTGTGAACCTACCTTCATGGCCCAGCTCTTTCGGCTGTGTAAATCTGGGAAAGTTATTTAATCTTCCCAGAACCCAGTCTCTTCACCTGTGAGGGAGGACAGGAGTATCTAGCTGCCAGGCATTGTTTGAGGCTCTGATGAGGTTAAAGCAGTCTGACTCTCATGTGGCCTCTCCTAAAGAAGAAGTAGGCAACAAGTCCTCAGTTGGAAGTATCCACTTGTAAGGGGCTTCTGCTGAGAGTGCTACAAGTCCCCCAAATGTGTGCATCCCCATTGCAGAGGAGGCAGCCTTATTTCTTCTCTGGCTCTCTTTTGAGAGACTGCATAGCGGGTGAAGAAAAGTAAGAGTGACTCTTCCAGGCATTCAAAAAATAAATGATTACACTGAGACCCTTTAAGTCCTGGGCTGTGTGTATTTATCTACCTGCTGTGAGGAGTGACCTCATATCTGTGAGCACAGAAGCTGAGAATCCAGTGTCAGGGAGCTGGGGGCTGAGCTCCCTCCACCCACTTGATCCTCCCCGTTCTGTTCCCTTCCTTCTAGAAACCTGAGTAATAATAGGATCAAGGAAGTGCGGGAGGGTGCCTTCGATGGAGCAGCAGGTGTGCAGGAGCTGATGCTGACGGGAAACCAGCTGGAGACCATGCATGGGCGCATGTTCCGGGGCCTCAGTGGCCTCAAGACACTGTGAGTACCTGGGCTTGGGCTCAGGAACTGCCTTAGGACACAGGGGGATGACAGCTGGACTATGCAAGCTGTGGACAGGGGTCACAATCGGGCACCGTCCTGGCCTATTGATTCCTTTCTTTCTACAGCATCAGACTTTCCCACCTTTAGTGCAAAGCTGACATGCTAAGCCCACCATCATGCCCATACCTAATCACACCGTACTCAGAGCTGCTCTAGTGCACACATATACACTGTTGTCCCCAAACCCATACTGAGGGGTGCACATGAACACTGACATGCTATGCCCCTGAACACATCTGAAGGCAAGCATCCCCGTTCAAGCATACACACACATACAGTGAACCCATATGTGGGTCCTCTTCCTCCTGGAAGTACACGTGTGCATACACAGTCATGTCACCTGCACAAGAGCACATGGATAGCTGTGGTTTACGTTTATGGTCTGTGTTGATTACTCATTTGTTGCTGGGAAGAGACACCAGGACCAAGGCAACTTACAAATGAAGACATTCTCACTGGGCCTTGCTTACAGTTTCAGAGGGTGAGTCCATGACCATCATGGCTGGGTGTGTGGTAGCAGGCAAGCAGGCAGGCATAGTGCTGGAGCAGTAGCTGAGAGCTTACATCTGATCCACAAGTACAAGGCTGAAAGAGAGAGGCAGAGAGAGCTAACTGGAATAACATGGGCTTTTGACACCTCAACACCCACCTCCAGTGACATACCTCCTCCAACAAGGCCATGCCTCCTAATCCTTCCCAAACAGTTCCACCAGCTGAGGACCAAGCAGTCAACTCTATGAGCCTATGGGGTTCATTCTCATTATAACCTCCACATAGTGTGTGAAATACATGCTCATATACATTTGCATGTGTCCCAGGGAGGGTCCAAGCCCTGCTCATCACCAGTCAAACCTGAGCATTGACTGACCGAGCCAGGAGGTGGCTGTTTATCTCTTGAGAGGCAAGAGCACTACTCATTGCCCCACCCTCTCTCATGCTCTTCCAGGATGTTGAGGAGCAACCTGATTAGCTGTGTAAGCAACGACACCTTCACTGGCCTAAGCTCTGTGAGACTGCTGTCACTCTATGACAACCGGATCACCACCATCACCCCTGGAGCCTTCACCACACTCGTCTCCCTGTCCACCATGTGAGTTCTCCCCAGCACACGGCCACTCCTCTGGGCCCCGACTCTGCAGAATTCCCTGACATCCCAGCTTCCTACTGACCGTGGCCAAGGTCACCTGCCCATCTGTCTATTTAATAGTCATTTGTCAGGCTCTCTCTATGTGCCAGATACTATCTAAGTACTAAGGATTACAGACCTGGCTCCTCCTCCTCCCTGGGGCTGGCTGCATCGTGAATTGTCCCCATGATGAGAAAGGCCAACACAAGCTTTGTGAAAAAGCAGTAGAAAAACCTGGTTTGTTGAAGAAAGTGGGAAATGTATTTCTTATCGTAGTTACCACCACACAAAGGCCCCATAGTTGGTTGGAGCAGAGTAAATATGCAAAACCTAATAAGGCCATTGTAATGAGTATGTGGGGATATGGAGTAGAACAGGACTGGAGAGGAGGGAGGGTCAAACTGTGTGGCCATGGGGGCTGCTTTAGTTTCAAAGCACACGAAGAACGTGAAAACTTTGCTGTAGATTCACAGTGTGAATGGCAGCATGTTTTAAAAAGATGACCCTGACTACATTGGTGCTTGTCAGAGGCAGAGTGGGAGCCCAGCTTTCTGGACCTGTGAATGAGAGAGAGAATTCCCAGCACTAGGAAGCTGCGGCAGAGGATAGTGATTACGACCGTAGGGCTGTGTTTCCCTCCACAGCCATGGCAGCCCAAGCCTGTTCCTACATCTAGGCATGGTTCTCCCCCAGCAGCTCCCATGATGGCCTTGCTGATGCTGTGACCCACACAGCCAGATCTAAGGACAGAGTTCCCAGCCTTTGGTCACTTTATAGTTGCTGATACTACTGTGTTGAACCTCAGCTGTCCTCAGCAAGCGCTTACCTGTCCCATTTCCTTTCCCCCAAAATGACAAAACAAAGTAGCAGCCGCAGCCACTTCTATACCCATTGTCTCCTTCCCACTTGGAATAGAAGTAGAGTTGCAGTGTGGCCTAGGAACAACAGACTAGTTTCTCCCAGCTGTGTGCCCTCTGCCCTGCCACCCAGCCCGGCTGGCCTCACACTTCCCACCCTCACACAACATGCTGCCAACTCCTAGATTCTACAGCCAGGAAACCCCACCCCCACCCCCTCTCCTCTCCCTCCTTTGCCCATGTGGTCTGTCCCTCCCCTACTCTACCCTCTGCCTCTATGGCATGATGGGTGTGTCCCAAGTCTGGGCCAAACACTCAGAGCGACTGCTGCCACCATCATCCCCTATCCCATCTGTCCATCACGCTACTGCATGGACAGGGACAAAGTACCTGTGGTGCGCAGGCTGGCTTCTGGATATGCAGAGGCCAGCGGAGATGCCAGCCTCAGTGAGTGGGCAGCTACTCACAGGCATAGAGCTAGCTAGCCTTGGTACTGCCAACACTGAAAGAAAGTGAAAGACACAAGTCAGAAAAAGGGACGGTCTCACTTGGCCCCCACCCCCTGTCCTGGTCTGGAGCACCGACATCCCAGCCCGGCAAGCTGCAGGCATTTCTGTGGGGAAAAGGGTGTGGACACTGATATAGAGTACAGGAAATTCTCCTCGGAGGACTGACAAGCTTTGCCCAAATGAGGCTGGGTGGACAGAGGAGGCCAAGACTGGGGGTCATAACACCCCCATCAGCATGGGCTATAGTCACATTCCCCGTAGTTTAGAGAGAAATTCTGCACCCCAACTTCCAGGAAGGGATGCCGAGACTTATCATCTCCTAGAGAGAGCAAACCTGGGCTACAGGAGTAGACCCTAGGCTCTGGGCTAGGGTCAGGGTGGACGACGACCACTCAGAGGCTCTCTCTCCCTCAGAAACCTCCTGTCTAACCCTTTCAACTGCAACTGCCACATGGCCTGGCTTGGCCGGTGGCTGAGGAAGCGCCGCATCGTCAGCGGGAACCCCAGATGCCAGAAGCCCTTTTTCCTCAAGGAGATTCCTATCCAAGATGTGGCCATCCAGGACTTTACCTGTGAAGGTAAGCGGGAGTGAATCAGGAAGGCAAGGCTGAGACCTGACTCCACTCCACCCACCTGGAACACGGGCTCTGAGGAACTCTGATCCAAAGACCTCTGACACTCCCCTCACGGCTAGTTCCTCAGACTAAGAAACAGTGTCTTCTCCTGAAGCTACTTGACTGTCCTCAATTGTATATCTGTACTGACTTCCTTAAAACAAGATATTTGTTCATTCAGGACACTGTCCTCTGTATGAATGCCACTGTACCTGATATACTGAGTTGCCATGTCTGTCATGAGTTTGGGGCCGCTTAGACGCTCTGCCCCTCTGTACACAGCTTACACAACTGGACATGCAAGTCTCTCTGTCTATGTTACGGTGAAAGTCAGAGAATGTACTTATGGGAAACAGACTTCAAGAAAATTCCTTTTGACTAAGAGGTATGAACCCACGAATCTGAGGCTTTGGGTCTCAGAACCCAAGAAGGCATATTTGATTGCATGAATTCAAGTTCATATAGTTCTTTATTTGGTGGACTTTTTGGATTACCTTAGGACAGATGTATTCCTTTGCAGGTTAATTGAGGTGCATTACAAGGAGATTGGAGACATGCTCACCACCCTATAGAGATGATATATAGTGGTCAGGGGACAGAAAAGGGGAGAAAGGGGGAGGGGAAAGGCCAGGCTCTCCCTCTGTCTGGCCACTCCTTTCAGAGCCATGGCTTATTCCTCATATGACAGACAGGACCCCCTTTCCCATGTGGCCATGGGTCTGGGTTAGCAGCTTGACTGGTGTTCATTTCATTCGGAGTGCATTAAACAGCAGAGGTCCTTCCCAGGATTCCAGATATGCATCCTTTGCCTCTGGCAAGGGAAGAAACCAGTAGCTACCTTTAGTCCTGGCTTGGGCTCCCTGCTGGTGCTAGGTAGAGCTGGCCTTTGCTGGAAACAGTCTGGCCTGTCCGCTAGCTTTGTCTGGCTGCTCTCCTGGCAGGGCTTATCTTCCGGGATGCTCACCCTGTCTGGGTCCTCCACAGGCAATGAGGAGAGCAGCTGCCAGCTGAGTCCACGCTGCCCGGAGCAGTGCACCTGTGTGGAGACAGTGGTGCGATGCAGCAACAGGGGTCTCCGTGCCCTCCCCAAAGGCATGCCAAAGGATGTGACTGAACTGTAAGTACAACCCCAGCCGCTGTGGCCTCACCAACCGGAGGTTTTCTCTGCACCCCAGCATCTCAAGGAAGGGTGTGGGGACATGCCTGGCTTCCCTGGAACCCAGCAGAGCTTTTCACAGACAGTGGTTGGGAGCTTTGATTGGTGTTAGGTGGTTGGGGTGGTATTAAAGGGGAAGAAGGAGGCCAACTCCAAACCATCCCCACCTACTAAGAGAGGCAGGTCTGACTCTGCTCTCCCGATAGACACTCCAAAGTACAAGAGGACTGCTACATTTCTTGCACTGTCCAAAAACCCCTGTGCTGGATCCTGCCTTTCTAGATCCCTCGAAGTCTCTGTGTGACCCTTGCAATAGCACAGGGTATTATGAGAGCATTTTTTGGTGCATTGGCAAACATGTTTTTTTTAAAAGCAGGATTTATTTTATATTTATTGTATCTAAGTACACTGTAGCTGTCTTTAGACACCCCAGAAGAGGGCATCAGATCTCATTACAGATGGTTGTGAGCCACCATGTGGTTGCTAGGATTTGAACTCAAGACCTTTGGAAGAGCAGTCAGCACTCTTAACCACTGAGCAATCTCTCCAGCTCCTGGCAAACATGCTTTTGTACTATGACCCCATTCCTCCTTCAAGCAACCTTATCAAGCAGGTGATTTGTCAGTGCTAAGTCACACTGGTTTTTAGAACATCTTCCCTGCCCAGGCTCCCCATGGTCACCCCCCAAAAGCTCCAAGTTAAATGAAACATGTGCCAGGTTCTCTTTGGAGGGCTCACAGTACTGGATCCAGTACCCTGACTGGCTCAGCAATAGGTAGTCTAGCTCAGCCATGGCACCAGCTTGCTACCTGGTTCACAAGAACCTCCCAGGCCCGCACTGCCTGCCCATACTCCATTCTGCTGCCCTCTTCCATGCTGTCATTCTTTAGGTCACCACATGGGGATGAGGTGCCTTGAATGTCAGGCTCACTGCCAACATGGAGAGATGACCCTTAGCTAAACAGGTGGGGCCAATACTCATGAGGCACATGGTATCTCTGGGGAAAGTAGACATTTGTTCTGCCATCTCTGAAGCTCATATGGCTTCATGAAAGGTGTGAGATGAGGACTGTGAAAGAGAGGTTTACTTGGGTGCAATTGGTACCAGATTCTGCCTCCCCTCTCTGGGTATCTGAATACCACCAGTACCGGCATGGAGAAGACAGGGCAACGTCCAGAACAGGTAGGATTTCCAGTCTGCCTCTCCCTCCAGGGAGTTAGACACCACTACCAGAGGTAGTGAAGCCAGAGGTGGGAAGCATAGTTTATGGCCAGCAGGACCTTGGTTTGGTTGGGAGTGAGGTGGGGGACACAGGGAGGAGAGAGAAAGCATTCTCCGAGCATCTTAAGTGTCAGGGCTCTTTTAAGCTAAGGCCTTCTCCTCTCCACTGATCTTTAATGAAGCAGCTCTCCGAGACAGTCTTAGCTTCTTCGTATTTCTCTATTGAGGGTAGCTTTGAACACATACACTTTATTAGGGATGGACCAAAGGTTATATGGTTTGGGAGGAGGGCATGAGAATATCTAGGGACGGAGGAGGTCATTGGCTAAAGCCTAAGGCTAGTGAGATGCTTCATTTACATGCAGAAGAATTCCAGGTACTGGGCTGTATGTCTGACTGCCTGTGACCGCCTTGTTGGGGGTCACCTGATTAGCACTCCAAGGCAGGCACAGAAACAGGGGGGGGGGGGAGTTAGTCCTTCTCCTGCCTATCTCAGGATGAGATTCTAATCTCCATTTTTGAGATTTCCAGGATTTGGACATGCTCAACCTCACCTGGTTCATGCCCAATGCCTCTGGTGGCACAGTCCACATGTCCTACAACACTGAAGGGTCAGGCAGGAGCAGGTCCCTAACAGGGCAGAAGGAGTGGGATAGGCAGAAGTAGCTTATCTGCGTGAACACCCTGTTACGAGAACTGGAAGAGCCAGATGAGGGGACTGACAGTTGGTCACGGTGTCCCAGCGGCAAAACTCATCCAACCACTCACACCCACACTGTCACACTTGTGGGTCAGAGCTCCCTCCCAGACCCTAGGCCCACTCCCTCTGCTGGGGCCACCTGGGCATGAATCGTCAAGCATAAGTAACAGAATGTGATGTGACCCAAATATCCCTGGGGAATCTCCATCACATCCCAGGCCAGTGTCTCCTAGCTGGGCTGTGAGCACGCCAGCCTCTTAGAATGCAAGCAGGTCTTAGGTGAGACTGTCACTTCTGGCATTCTTGATTCTCAGAGTGGTTGTCATGGGGACTGGCAGCCCCAGGGAAGGAAAGGAGGTCTGACATTCACTAGAAGTTCCTGTCAGCATGGATATGGACTGAAACAGAGCCCCTGAAAGTCTGTGTGAGCATGTGGTGATCAGTTTCCAGGCAATAGACGCTACAGAAACTGGCCACGGAATGTGCCCCTTCCTGGCCAAATGGGTGCCATAAGCAATATGTCAAAATGCAAAAATGCCATGAAGACAGCTCAATGAGTGCTTTTCTCTAAGGTTCAGGACACAGAGACTGAAGTAGCAAAAATAATTGGGGCTCTGTGCCTTTGGAGACCCTCTGATTCTCTTCTGTGGAAGAGATGATGTCTCTCCCAGCCAACCCTAGCTTCTGATGCACTCCAAGGAGCTCAGTTCTGGCCCGGAACAATCTAGACCACAGTGGAGCACAGGGAGGGAAGACAAATGAGTGTTCTACAAAGCGAGAGCCAGGAGGCCTGCCACACTGTACTGTGGGACCCCAACTTGGGAACTTTTTGTGCTTTTTCAGATCTCTAAGAACATGTGCTTGTCAGAGATACTATTAATGTTTGACCGGACACACTAGAAACTAACATAGGCCATTATGAAATACCTACTTCTTATTCCACCTAAAAATAAATCTCTATCCACCACATATTTATGTAAGAAGTGTGTTGCTGAGACAAACCAGAGATTGACGTGCCAAGGGTGATGCTGTGTGGATGTTTTGGTTTCGGTTTCTTTTGTTTGTTTGTTTGTTTGTTTGTTCATTTGTTTGTTTTGCACATCCTTAATCTCTGGTTTCTGTTCTGTACCCCCATGTTGTGATAGTTTTTGGGGTGATGCTGAAAGAGAAAGGCCAGCTTCACACTGACATGTGGTTGGAACAGGAGGGAGCATTTTAAGAGTCCCTTCCAATACTGGTGGATTTTTACCACTGATCACACATCACAGGCAGTGGGATCTTCTGAAAGAAGAATGAATGCCATGGGGAACCTGCATTGGTATTCCTAGACTTGCCTCTTCTCTCCTAACCCACACTGGTCTATCTTGGACTTTGAGTAGTACTGTCCCCGAGCTGGAATGTACAACATCACCCACTGGGCACTTAGATCAGCCTACTGAGTTATGCAGGTGGTAACCCAGTCTGTTCTCTAGTAGATACAATTCCACACCACTGACCTGACCACCTGTCCATTTCCCATCAGAGAAGTCTTTAGTGAGAGAGAGTTGTTGAGCCGAGTTCAGGTTTTCAAAAATGTTAATACTCATGTGAAAGCTCCAATTGTATCACTGGGCTGCAAATACCATCTGGGCTTTTCCCTGCGTCCACTGCTTTTCTTCATTTTTAGAAGCTGTCGGGTAAATGCCCCTGTCTGAAGAAACCCTGCCAGTCATTCTTTTAAGTAGCAACAGTGTTTCATGGGGGAGTTCCATAGCATCTTGTTCAAGAGCAAGGCAGTAGGATTTCAAGTCACAGCAAGTCACAGACTGCAGAAATGCTGTGTGTGCACTGTTTATTTTGTTACACAATTGCCAAAGAATGAGTGCTCCTGGCCCCGCACTGATACTCTTGATAGCTTTTACTGCCTTGTCAGGGCAGTTCTTAAGGGCGGCTTGCTTTATATTTTATGTGCAAATGTGCACATAAGGGATAGCCCAGTTACTTAGGCCCAGTGCTCTGCCTTAAATATCCCACACCATTGTCCTCTGTTGGTTTCATGCCACCAAGGCAAATGTGAACTGAGTACAAAAAGGGGAAGATTGGCCTTATGCTTTAAAATTCTATTTTATTTTTAATGTTATGTATATGTGGGTTGGGGTGAATGTGTATGCCGGTACCCACGAAGATCATAACAAGACAAGGGTGTCAACTGCCCCGGAGCTGAAATGACAGGCAGCTCTGAGCCACTCAGTGTGAGTGCTGAAAACCAACCTTGGGAAGAGTGGTCTGCTCTCATAACCACTGAGCCATCTCTTCCACACAAAAAACAAACAGAAACACTCTAAATAGAAAGAGTATTGTCTTCGTTAGGGTTTCTATTGCTGCAGTGAAACACCGTGACCAAAAAGCAAGTTGAGGAGGGAAAGGGTTTATTGGGCTGACACATCCACATCACTGTTCATCATCAAAAGAAGTTGGGGCAGGAAATCAAACAGGACAAGAACCTGGTGAGAGGAGCTGACATAGAGGCACAGAGGTGGGTGCTGTTCAATGGCTTGCTCCTCATGGCTTGTTCAGCCTCCTTTCTTATAGAACCCAGGACCACCAGCTCAGGGATGGTGCTACCCACAATGGGCTACGGCCCCTCCTGCCCTTCACACCTCCACCCTGTGTCAGTCACTAACTAAGAAAATGCTTTACAGACCTGCCTACAACCCAATCTTAGGGGGGTAATTTTCTTAGTTGAGGTCCCCTCCTGTCTGTTGATTTGGTTGTGTCAAGTTGACATAAAACTATCCAGTATACCCTGACACAGGGAGAGCCAGAGGGTACCCCAAGCTGACTGAAGGGTTCACCCCAGCTTTGGAGAGGGGCTACTTCTGAGCATAGTAGCACTGAAGGGTCCGAGTGTGGACCTGGTCCAGAGAGACCTCTACAGGTAACATTAGGAGAGGACGCCTGTCCATGCTCTCAGGAGGCCAAGGAGGCTGAGGAGAATTCATCCCTGGTAGAGCTGAGACTCTACTCAATACTGGGAAAGCATGCCTAGCAAGAGGCTGAGACAGAGAGCAGGATATATAGTATATATATATATACTATATATCTTTCTGTGTGGGTATAATACATACATATATGTGAATGTAGATGTGTTTGAATATATTTTCAAAAATTGTTCAACACTAGTGTGCTGGGGCACTACTTTAAAAGTCTATCCATAGGGGCCCTCATAATTCTTCGTAGTGATGACTATCATAAGCTCCAGTTTGCAGCTATGTAAATACAAACTCAGAGAGGTGAAGTGCCTTGCCCGAGGTTGCACAGCTTTTAGATAGAATGACAGCTGAGTTACCCCCACTTCACCCAGGCCTCTGGTGGAAATCCTGGCCTGGAGTAGGGTCTCCTGGAAGGTGGCTGCCCCCTCCACCCTCCATTCAGCAGGTCTTGGAATTCCTTGTGAGAACCCAGTCTGCCCTTCCAGGCTCGAAATGGGAGCAGAAAGCAGGGAGTGTTGTGTGCAAGAGATCGGTGTGGATTTTCATGCAAGGCAGGTGGGTTCTCAGGAGTGAGGGCTGAAAGAGAGCATTTAAATTCAGGTCAAGGCAAAGGTTGACCTGCTGGAAAAGCTGCTGCAGTTCTGAGGCCGAGGGCAGAGGGCAGACTTCTGAATGGTCCCTCTGGACCCCACTGCAGCTCGAGGCTACGTTGGAGCTGAGAGTGTTCATCAAGGGCATCCCTCCACAAAGACGGCATCCCTCGCCACTACATCTGCATTTCTGAAGCGGAGCTTTTTGATTCTATGTCTTCCAAGTCATGATGCCAGGGCACGGGGACACCCTGTACTGAAAACAGCTCCTGCTTGCTCTGCCGTGCCAGATGCAGCTCCTACAGGGAGATCCGGGATTCTCATCGCCTAGGTGATCTTCCCTGAATCTAGCTGTTGCCAGGCAGTGTGTGGGAAGGCCGCAGCAAGTGTGCTGACATGACTCTACAGAGAGACTCATGCTGAAGATGCCACCAGGGACTGAAACATGATGGAATGCCCAGAGCCTTGGATGTCATGTGATGTCGCCTGTGAGTGGGAGAGTTGAGATGTAGGAGGCAGGCTGGAGCTAAGGGCTTGAGGACTGAGGTCATGAGAGGAAACTAGACAAGGAGGCAGAGGCAGGACCAATGTAGCCAAAGACCAGGCCACCTTCTCTTTGGTCATTCAGGGAAGGACAAAGCCAGTGTAATTGCAACCTGAGGTCACCAGAGGGTCAAATATGAGAATCATAGAAGGATGTAAGGCCCTTGTAATTTCCTGTCGAGACTTGGCTAGGTTGCAGTACCAATTATGGTCAAATTCCTTGTCTAGATGTTTCTGTGAATATATTTTATAGGTCCTGTTAGCATCTGCAGTCGGTAGACCTTACAAGCAATGGAGATTATGGCAGCAGATAGGGGACAGAAAGCAGGTGGTTGGCTCACTTTGCAAAGTGAGACAGGAAGACTTTCAGATGAGTAAGCACTGGGCCACTCAGTTTCATCCCCTCTACCAAATACAAAGATTGAAGCAGAGGCAACATCCTGAGCCCATCATGGAGACGGAGAAACTTGGTGGGCCCTCTCCTTTCTCTGGGTTAAATAGCTCAGTCTACCCTTGGTTACCGTGGTTAGCACGGGTAACTCCAACTTCTCTGAAATGTGGCAGAGCCTTCTGAGCTTTGGCCTGTGCTACTGAGGGATTGGCAGACTCGCCTGTGTACACAGAGGTCGTGTGAATAGGTGGTAATCAGGAGGCACTAGTGTGGGGTAAAGCACTTGGCTCAGGAGAGCAGATTAAACATGAAGAGAGTCTTCCAGCCCCTCTGCATTCTCCACCACAGTCCTTGTACCTTCCCTCCAAAACCCAGCTTCGGATCTCTTCAGGAGCACACTCCTTCTTTCCTGGCTACCTCATTTGCCAGCTTAGACAGTGCCTATCACATAGCAACTGCTAAATAAATATGTATGCATATATGAGTGAATGAATGAATAAATGAATGGATGAATGCCCAACTCCTTGGCCTGAGGCCACAACCTAAGTATGTACGCAGCTGAATTTTAGCCCCCAATACAGCTTCCTGAAGGCAGAAATGGAATTCAGTCCACCTATATATCCCCAGCACCTGGTATACAGCCCAGCACTTCACAGATTCACAAGAGAGGACAAAGTGAGGAGACGCCTCAGTATGCCATGGCAGCTTGAGGCTTTCTGAGTCCTGCCCAGAGTTCTGAGCCATGGGGCTCCCTTGGGGCTGGCCACCGGAAGAGGACTGCTAGGTCGCAAGTGAAGACATCCCAGCTTGTCTGCCATTGCCAGGGTTGCCCATGCCCCGCCCTAACTCATTTGTGGTAGGTCTTGGATCCCCCAGCCATGTATTGGTGACTCATCCCAACTTAGGTCCTGGCGTATTAGAAGTGCAGATTTTCCAGTCCTATGCCAGAGCATCCAGATCAGAACCAGCTTCACGTGACCCCAGGCCATTTACACGTCTGTTAAAGCTTGAGGAAGTGCTGAGAAAGCAGGATAGGGACCTCACGGAACTAAAGGCTGGCCCCAGGCAGACAAGTGCCAGTGACAGCACGGTGTAAATGTGGTGTGGAAGGAAACACACCCCAAGAGCTGATCTTGAAATTTGCCTTAACCAATCTTCACTTGTGTTCTGAGCAACAGGAAGCCTAGGGGCAAGGACTTGTGGGAGTTGGGGTTAGTAAACTGGCCTGTGGCCCCTGCTGAGGGCTGGCCTGAGAGTGACTGTCTTTGTAATTTACACGGTTACCTGAGGCAGCTTTCTCCTGTGGAGCTTGTGTATGTAGAATTGGTCTCATCCTAGCTGAGCAAGTCCCTGCAGGAGCCTGGGGTCTGGGCAGGACACTGTTTATGTTTATCCAGGATGCTGTTTATCCAAGAACCCCTGTCTGTCAGGGACCCACATTCCACAGGTTGGCCCCTACTGTTATGTGTCCCCTGTGACACAGACATATCCCCCCTTATTTCCAAATTTCCAAATAAGACATCAGAGATTCTCAGTGTTGAATTGCAGTTCTTTTTTTTTTTTTTCAAATGTTTTGTCACATATTAATTATGCACAGCAGAGGCAGGAAGTGGTGGCCCATGCCTTTAATCCCAGCACTTGGGAGGCAGAAGCAGGTGGATTTTTGAGTTCCAGGCCAGCCTGGTCTACAGGGTGAGTTCCAGGACAGCCAGAGCTATACAGAGAAACCCTGTCTCGAAAATAAATAAATAAATAAATAAATAAATAAATAAATAAATATAATAATAGTAATAAATAATGCACAGCAATGGCTTTCACTTCATTTTGACCTTCTCATGCATAGTATAGACTGATCATATTCGTACACACCCTTTAGCCTCTCTTGTCCACCTCCCATGCCACTTGTCTCTTTCCTCTTTCTGATTAACGCCACCCTATCTTTTATCCCTGGTATTTATGGCCCAGTAAGTCTCATTAGGATTGCTTTCAGGAGTGTGGCGAGGCTTCTTTTCAGAGCATGCTTGCCCGAGCAATGGAGGTGTAACGTGTACTGTCCATGGATGAGTAAGGCCATTCTTCTTAGAAGCCTGCATAGCATCTTGTGGGAGAATGAAGGTTAGCCAACAGGGAGGAAGGGAGCTTCCAGCAGAGCTCCTGCTGCACTCCTCTGTGTCCTGCAAAACAGGATGTGTAGCATCTTCAGAAATGGGAACTTACCATTCTGTTCTGATAGGCAATGAACAGCGGTGACATTTGCTCATGGTGTCCAAGGGGTCTTAGAGACCTCCCCGCAAAACAGCTCTTACAGCAGCATCTCACTCACAAAGGGCACTGGGATTTTCATTCCGTAACCTGTGGCTTCTGGGAGCAGCTATATCCGCCCACACATTGTACCTCCATTTAAGCTTTCATATTTAATATAATGTCTAATTGGCTTACAGGGATCAGATTTCCTTATGGCCTTTTCATGCATCATTAGTGTGGACTGACAACCCTATCTTTTCCTTCTCCCATCTCCCATTTAAACCCTTCCTGTTTCCCCCTTCCTTCCACTATTGTGTTCAACATATTACTTCCCCTTACCTTACAGGAGAATCTCCTTCCTCTCCCATTGGCCCCTCTCTAGGTTCCTAAGCTCCATCCACATTCTTTCCCACATAAATGCACATAGATAAAAATTAGGAGCCAGGCTCTCCATGCAGGAGAGAGCAGGAGAGAACGCCCACCACTTGTCTTCCTGAACCTAGGCTTTCCACACCCAGTCTAATGTCTCCAGTTCCGTCCATTTCCCTGCGTTTTTCATAATTTCATTTTACGGCTGAATAAAGTTCTGCGCGTGCATGTACCACACTTCCATTATCTGTTCCTCTGTTGATGGACATCCGGGCTGAATCCATTTCTTAGCTGTTGTGAAGGGAGCAGTGATGAATGTGGAGAAGCAAATGTCTCTGTGGTAGGATGTGAAGTCTTTCAGGCACACCCTGAGGAGAGTGATAGCTGGGTCGGATGGAAGTTCTGCTTTCAGACAGGTGTCCATAGTGGCTGCACCGTGCACATTCCCACTGACAGTGAGCAAGCGCTCGCCTTTCCACAGACCCTAGATAGCATTTGTTGTCATTTTTTTCCTCCTTAATAGCCATTCTGATTGGGGTAAGATGGAATTTCAAAGTAGTTTTAATTTACGTATCCCTGATGGATAGGCATGTTGAGCGCATTTTAAAATATTTATCTGCTGCTCAATATTTCTTCTTTTGAGAATTCTCCATTAAGTTCCTTGGCCTAATTTTTCACTGAGTTTTTGTTTGTTTGTTCATCTATTTATTTATTTATTTTTAGGTTTTTTTTTTAAATTGTTGTTGTTGTTAGTTCTTTGAATGTCTCAGATATTAATCAGCTGTCAGATGTATCCATGGCAAAAATTCCTCTCCCATTCTGTAGGCTGTCTCCTCTATGAACTGGAGTTTTGTTTGCATACAGAAGGTTTCTAATTTCTCGAGGTTGCATTTGTCAACATTAACCTTACTTTCTGAGTAACTGTAGTCAGTGGAAGAAGATCCTTAGCTGTGCCTGGCCTTTGTCCCCTAACAGCTTCAGTTTCAGGTCTTCATCCACAGAGTTGATCTTTGTGCTGGCTTAGAGAGAGGAGTCAGCTGGATTCCTCTCCTATGATAGCCTGTTTCCCTAGGTCCGTTGGTAGGTGGGTTATCTTTTCTTCCATGTGTGGTTGGTTGGTTGTTTGGTTGGTTGGTTGGTTTGCTTTGCAACTTTATAGTGAAAGTCTGTAAACTGTAGCTGCATGGCTTATATCAGCTCTCACTTCTCTGCCATTGATCTGAGTCTGTTTTCCTGCCAATTCCTTGCTGTTTTTATCACTATTGCTCTGTAGTATAACTTAAAATCAGGTACAGTGGTAACTACTACACTATTCTTTTTGCTCAGGGTTACTATGGCTAGCTGGGGTTCTTTATGCCTCCCGTTGAGTTTTAACTAAGGTTTCTTTGTTGTTTTGTTTTGTTTTGTTTGTAAAGAATGACATTGATATTTCAATGGGCATTGAATCTATAGACCACTTTTGGTAGGTCCGCCATTTTAACAAGAGAAAGTCTTCTGACCCATGAGCATGGGAAGGCCTCTCTATCTTCTAGAATCTTCATAAATTTCCTTCTTCTGCACTTCAACGGTTTCATCATAGATGTCTTTCGCTTCTCTTATTAGATTTCGTCTATATTTTTTGAGACTATTTTCCCTGGTTTATTTCCAGTATTATTTATTTGCATCATTCATAAATGAGAAGGCTGCTGACTTGGGGGTGTGTAATTTTGTATTCTGGTGCTTTACTCAAAGTGTTTATTGGCTCTTAAAATTTTCTGGTAGAGTTTTTAGTGTCTCTAAGGTATTAAATCATAGAATTTGCAGATACAGAAATCTGACTTCTTCCTTTTCTCTTTGTGTCTTTTTTATTTCCTTCTCTTCTCCTGTTGCCCTGGGTAAATTTCAAGCACTATACTGAACAGGAGATGGTGGAGACCTTGCTCTTGTTCCTGATTTTCATGGAAGTGCCTTTTCTCCAGTTAGCATCATCGTCACTTTCCTTCATGGTGGACACCCTTTGTTATGGCTCCTCTAGCCCTAGCTTCCTGGGGGTCTTCATAAGGAGAAGGTGTTGGGTTTTGATAAAAGCTTTTATTGCATCCATTGATATGATTTCTGTCCTTGAGTACATTGTGTGATATCTTACACTTACTGTAAGTAATCACTTGGGTATGTCCTTGAATTCAGGGCACAACTATTTTATTGAGCTTCTCAGTATCTGAGTTCATCAGGGAGCTTTACCTATGATTTTTCTGTTTTGTTGTATGTTCCTTTGGCTTGAGTGTAACTGTGAACCTTCCTCTTAGGGCTACTTCCATTCTATCCTAAGGCTTGTATATGATCAGTGTGTATTTATTCAATTCTAAGATTTTTTTTCTTCTTGGTATCTTCATTATTCTATAACATGTTGCTTAATATTCATGAGTTTGTAGATTTTCTATAGTTTCTGTTTTCCTTCATGTCTAATTGTCTTCCACCGTGATCAGACAGAATACAAGAGGTTATTTCCGTTGTCCTATATTTCCTGAAACTTGCTTTATGTCCTAATATATGATCAATTTTGGAGAAAACTCTATGGGCTATTGAAAAGAATATGTATTCTGCAATGTTTGGGTGGAACATTTCATAAATGTCTGTTAAATTCATTTGATCTGTAATATCATTCAATTCTGTTTCTTTGTGTATTATTTTGTCTGGATGAACTGTTTATTGGTGGAAGTGGGCACTGAAGTCACTCACTGCTGCTGTGTTGGGACTCATCTATGACTTTATAGCCAGTAGAAAGAGTGCCTACATTTAAAAAAATCAACCAGTGATCTAACACTTGATGTACAAATCCCAATACACAAACCTAAGTAACACGAAAAACCAAGACAACCCATATCCTCCAAAAACTTCCAGTCCCAGAGACGTGGTCCCCAGTGAGAGTGACTTAGACAAAGTACCAGACAAAGAGTTCAAAATTGTAATCTTAATGAAATGAAAGAGCACACGCATATACTCCTGGATGAACCTGGGAGAACACAGGCTGCAGTCCTATTGGTTAGTTTTGAGATGATAAAGAGTAGAGGAGGGACTGGAAGAGACAAAAGAGGAGGAGGAGGGTGGGGGCTAGATATAGGTCGATTTAAAAAAGAGAGAGAGAAAAGTGAAGATATTTTGTCTGATATCGTAGTACAGTCCTATCTTTCAAGGAGCTGAGCAAAGAGGCTCTGCAGATCAGGCCGGATTATGTTTTGCAGGGAGAGGGAAAAGGATAGGGGTGGGCAGAGCACAGAAGGAAGCCAAGCCAGCCCTGCTAAAACAGCATTGGAGATGAAATAAAGATAGGATTGATGTAAAAGGATAGACACCTGCCCAGAAATAGAGGCTCCAAGAACTGACTGAGCCAACGATTGCCCGACTCCATCTAGACTCTCGCAGCTCCTAGAACCTTGTCTCACCTCCTGGACTTCCTCTGCTATGGATACTCCCACTCTCCCTGTTTGGTCTTCCTGTGAGTGACCAGAGGATCAGTGTCCAGGACAGGCACTGTCTGGACAGTGCTTCACGATGCAGTCTCAGGAGTTGGTCCCACCTCTATAATTTCCCTCAGGGAACCACTTGGGAATGCTGGCTCAAGCCCTATGCGGCTCTCGTCAGCATCCTGTGTGCTGCTTGGAGACATGGTGAACATTCTCGTGTACACTTTGGTTCCCACCAGATTTTCTGCTACCTGAATGTCCTACAGATCTGACCCCGAGCTTCTCTTCCTGCGTCACAATGTCCTTGTTGTTGGGTTTCAGAGCATATCTTATACCGCTTGCTGGGTGTTTCTCAAGTGTGGTTCATTGAGGGTTTGGGGCTGTCAAGCCTCCGCAGTAGCAAACATCTCTTTAAAGTGGCATTGCCCTTCTCCTCTGTGGACTGCCAGTACCAAGTACCCAGCACCAAGGGAAGAAGGTTTCCCACAGTGTTCCCTGTAAATGTTTCTGCCCTG
>NW_022196911.1:31001476-31027366 GCF_008632895.1 Mastomys coucha
CTTACCCACTTAATTCCCTGTGTCTCACCTCAGTTCCTTACAAAATTGAGTTCGTAAGACAAATCATGGGTCAGTTTCCCAACCATTCTCCAAGGACTAGGTAAAAAGCTGTGTGGAACTGTCGGGGAGACCTGTGTTCTAATTCTAGATCAACCACTTGCTTTCTCTGTAACCCTGAGCAGACAGCCTCTCAACTGTGTTGCTGCTACTCAGATATCGTGGTAGGTCAGCGTCGAGTGAGGGCTTCATTTATTAATATTAAACAACTCTGCACTGAATGCATACCTACTTTGTGTCAGCAGCATCAAGAGCCCTACTAGGATACAGTGGTGGGCAGTTTTAGCAAGAACCTTGCTATCATGAAATGTTATGAATCTAGTGGAGAAAAGTATCACCAATAGACAATTCAATAGACAGTTATGACAAATGGGATTGGGCAGATAGAAAAAGGAACGAAGTGAGGCCTTGCAAAGACTGTGACCAGTATAGTGTCCTTCCCTGTGCTATATATAACTCTGCACCTCTCTTTCAGGTACCTAGAAGGAAACCATTTAACAGCAGTGCCCAAAGAGTTATCCGCCTTCCGACAGCTGACACTTATGTAAGGAGCCTGCCGCTAGTTGGGCATTTGTTTTTCCTTCCTGGGGTGGGGTGGTATAGGACAGGACTGTAGAGACTAAGAGAGAACAGTACTTTGGCAGATGTAGCAGTTCTTAAACTGCATGCCTGCTAGGTGCAGGGAGAGGCAGCTAGCTAGGGAGAAACATGGATGAGGCTGAAGTGGGAGGATTTGCCCAGTGAGGCCTGTGTGCAGAAATAGCCAAGGCATATCATCATAGACTGTGAACTACCTTCCCATTGGTCAGAGGAAACCTCTGACCTCTCCAGGCTTCAAGCTGAGTTGCTGGGCCTTCTAGAATTTCAGTTGCTTGCAAGCTGTGGCCACACTTAGCTTTACCAGGAACACCAGCAAGCATTCCTTCTTTGGTTTCCTAGAAAATGTCTCAAGGGATGGTTTAAACTAAGGGCCTTCAGTAATAGCTGCTATAAGCTTCAAGCATTCCAAGAACTAGATAACCCTTGAGTGGGAAGAACATGAGGCAAGGCCCATGAGCTTTGTCCCTCAATAGTCTCACTGTCTTGCCGTGGTGGGATCCAGAAGGGTAAAATTATTCCCTGGGCAAGTGGTAATAAAAGATGTCATGTCTACTTGAGAGAGGAAAGGAACCAGTCCACAAGAGACAAGGAGCATTCTTTCACAATTAAAGTCAGAGGCCCACTAGTGAAAAGTCCCAGAAAGCCACCATTTGGTCCCCATTCTTGCTCTCCAGAAACCAACGTCTCTATGAACATTTCTCAAACTCAGAGCTATGGACATCTGAGGCCAGATATCTATTGGTTAGGGAAGTTGTCATGATTATTATGAGATCTTGGTCTGTAATAGATGCCAAGAATGCTTCACCCAATAGCGACAGCCAAAAATGTCTGTAGACATTGTCAAATGCCATGGCAGAACAAGTGGTTGAGACCCACTGCTCTGCTGTGTGGAATTGCCCAGGGAGGAGCTGTTGATGCTGTCATTCCATTCTATGGCTACACCTAGGTAAAACATTTGAGTCAAAATATCCAGGCTGGGAATCCTAGCTTCAGAAGTTTTAAAAGCCCCTTGCGTGACTTTAGTGTGCAGCTAATATCTCCCTGCTCTTCTGGAAACTTGTCTCTGAGGAGAAGCCAGAGGGTGTGGTTGATAGAGATGTCTTCTGCCAACTTTGTTTCTCCTAAGAGATGAATCAGATGGAATGAATTAATAACAGATCGAGGACTGGTGATAAGAATTGATCAGGAAGCTAGATGTGGTGATGCACACCAGCAAGATTTACCAATGGAGGTGGAGGCTGGAAGATCACAAGTTCAAGACCAGCCTGAGCTACATAATTTTTAGTGGTGGTGGCACACACTTTTGATCCCAGTACTCAAGAGGCAGAGCCAGGCAAATCTCTGAGTTCGAGGCTAGCCTGGTTTACAGACTGAGTTCCAGGATAGCAGGGCTACACAGAGAAACCCTTTCTTGAAAAAAATATTGATCAAGGGAAGAAACATGCTAGAATAAGGAGAGATTATTTTCTTATATGTATGTTTTGCTAGAATAGAATGTACGACTAGGCATGTAATTGAATGACTTAATCACTGAATGAGTAAATAAATGGATGAATGGGAGGGTTATGACAATGTGAATGGAAAAAATAACATCTGGATCAGTGTATGCATATGGGGGGGCGATAAGTGCGTGGATGAAAACATGAATGGATAGATATGAGAATGGGTAGGCATACAGATGGATAGATGGAGGTGAGTGGGTATATGTCTAGACAGATGGCCAACTATGTGAGGGAGTAACAGGTGGGTGGTGAATGGACAGATGAATGAGTGTGAGGATAGATGGGTGAATGGGTGCATGTGTAGTAATGCATAGGTTGGTTGATAGGTGACACAGTCATGTGATAGTTGGTTGTGGGCTCCCTCTAGTGCTGCTAACAGTATCGGGTGGCTTTTCTGTTTCACTTTACCTAGTGACCTGAGCAACAACAGCATCAGCGTGCTGACCAATCACACCTTCAGCAACATGTCCCACCTCTCCACGCTGTGAGTATGAAGGCATTCATCTTTAACCTCTGAGTGCATGGCCATCTAGTCCTAGATCTCTGGTCCTGAGTACCTTGTTCCAGTGGTCCCCATGGCTTTGGCTGTCCCACTAAAAGGCAGACCTTAGTCATCAGGAAATGCCAGTCGGAGAGGTAGGGGCCTGGCAGATGGAGGAACGAGAAGCTAATTACCTCTGAAGAAGGCTGTCTTTGGAATGCCTTCTGGGATACATGCGTGTTCTTTCCCAGTGGAGGGTTTCCTACACAATTATATTTTGCTCAGACCCATTTATTTCCCATTAGCTCTGCACATTGTAAGCACACACCATTTGACAGTGGAGGGAGGTGGTGGGAAAGCTGATTAGAGAGCCAGTCTGCTGTGGAACATAGGGGTGGGGTTGGAGGTGGGGATGAGCTAAGGAACTTCATGGAGCAGCAGTAGGCTTCCCTTATCCCTGTGTTACGGCATCTTTGTTGATATATTAAATCAGAGAAATTGGAGGAAACATTTGCTTTGATAGGTCCCCTGTGTAAAGAGTGCACCCACAAGAACAGGGGCAGCCACCAGCCTCACATATTTTTTTCCTTTCCACAGGATCCTGAGCTACAACCGGCTGAGATGCATCCCTGTCCATGCCTTCAATGGGCTAAGGTCCCTCCGAGTGCTGTGAGTCACTGGGCCTGGGGTCAGCTTAGATAGTACCGGGTAATAGCACGAGGTGCACAGAGCTCTCCCCTTCCCGCTGTCCTTTAGGCACAGCCTGTTCATTGCCACCCAGCCACCCTTATTTACTCAGAGGGGTAAAGGGAATGGCTCCAAGTCAGCCATTCCTGAGGTCCAGCACACTGCCACTCGGAAGCCTTCAGCTAAGCACTCGCCCCTCCGGTCTGCCCTTTGTTGTGTATCAGATAGGTTACCCTCCACCCCACCCCGTGATTACGGAACTAGGCTACACTAACCTGGTCCTTCCCCTTCCTCGTAAGCACAGAGTAGGGCTCTGTGATGAACAAGCTGCTCACAGGTGCTCACTCCAGCTTCAGAGGGGTGAACACCTCTGCAAGGACCCGAGCTCACAAGCTGGAGGCACACAAACCATTCAGGCTCGAAAGGTTGGCTCACAACATTCTTGTCCAAAAAAACAGAAGTTTTAGGGCCGGATGTGATTGACATGCATGTGTAATTCCAGTCCTTAAGAGGCTGAGGCAGGATGATCGTGAGTTCAAACCCAGCCTAGACTAGTAACTTTGGGTCTAACCTGGACTACTTAACAAGATCCTGTCTCAAAAAAAAAAAAAAATTAAATTAAAAAAAGCTGAAGTTTTAATAAGTTGCCAGCATTTAAATATTACTGACGAATCCTGATTTACACATTCTCTCAGGAAAGCAAGAGCCCGGACCATACCTCAGCTCTTCCCACTAGTTTGCAGGCAGGGTTGTACACTCTGTAGCCTCCACACTCACGCACACACAGAGTTGAGCTGCACACAAGAGCTAGAGGGGCTGCGGAACCTCTGATTCCCAAGCCACAGCTCTGCCCCCACCCTACCCCCATGTATCTTCTCAACCACAAAATCAGATGGTGGTGCTAATTGCCTTCCCGAATCATAGGAGGATTAAATGAGATGCTGTGTCGAAAGCGCATAGCACAGCTCTGGCTACTGCCAGTGTGGAATCAATGCTGATTGGTTATCCAGGTCTCAATAGGAGCTAGACCAGGCGGACACTATGTTTCTCCAACTCTAGGTCTGGCTTGTATATCTTTCTGCCTTGCACTGTTGAATCGATAAAGGTGGCGTGACATATTCCTCTGTCACCTGTCCTTGAGGGATCTCCTCCTGATAGAGCTGTCGCCCCACTCTTAAATCTTACACCCATTTATTTCTAACCTGTCAATATTATAAGAGTAACCCACCATCTTTGAAAGGTTGAGGCCTGGCCATTTCTTCTCCTGGTCCTTTAGAAGAATACTGTGAGCTTAAGAGGATGATGCCCATTTTAGAGATAGGGAAACTGATACCTGGCTGATGAAGTAATACTAGTCATGAAGTAGCTGAGTCTGGCCTCCTGCCTCAGTGCCATCAACAAACAGCACCTAGCAATCTGGTCCAACTCCAGAGGCCCTAGGCTGATGTGATTTATTAAGACCTGCAAAACACCCATGCCAGCGACAGCTCCCGCCACATGTCATCCACACTGCTATTAAAAATCAATTCTCCCGGGGGCAAAGAAGTGCCTGAGCTGACAGTGTGCAATCTGTTACTGTCACTTACCTGTTATCCACTTTCTCCGGGGACTTGGGGAATGGAAACATCAGTGAAACCATTTCCTTGTTTCCAAATGAATGCAGTGGTGGATAGGTCTCATCCACCCTGCCCAAAGCCATACCAGCTTCCCCTTACACTGCCTGCTGGCCCCTGCAGCTCCCAATCTGCCATCCATTCAGTCGGACGCTTCTAGGGATAAAGTGGATGACAGGAGACAGAACTGCCAGTTTTAATTGAATCTCTGTGCATGGGTTCAAGACTTGGAGTCACTCTGATGGGGATCATTCAAAGAATCTGAAAGACAGAAATAGATTTTCCCTGTCCATCTGTCTGTTTCCCAGGGGTGTTTATGGCCTGCTAGGGGCTCCCCTCAATGTGTCCTACCCCAGCTCCAGCACCATCACGGGGTCACAGGGATACATGCCTACATTCAGCTCAAGGGAGCTTCTTGAGTTAAGAGTCAACAGGCTTTAGCATGATCATTCTAGAATCAGTGGGTCTTGGGGATAAAACCAATCTTAGAGCCTCTCTCTCACTCCAACCAAGTACCTCAGTGGGGAGCAACCATTTTCTGCATAAGGACCAATTCAGGAAAAATAACAGCATTTATGGGCTACATTTTTATGATATTTGTATCCTTTCTTCTCATAATTGCACATGTAGGAATTTACGCTGCAGAAAAACCCAAGATGAGGGAAAGGTTCTATAAATCTGGTCTTTGTTGCATTGTTATTTTTAACCTAAATTTTAAATATTACCTACAGGGACACCAATGGGGAGATGTATAAAGAGATTATGACACAGCGAGTCAATGAAATGCAGTTATTAAAAGAGATAAAGATGAAAACTAGACGCAGCGTGGGAAAGGGCTGACTATTTAGCGATTGTGTGGGAAAGGAAACTTAATTATATCTTGTAAACATTGACACCTCTGAACAGAGGCTAGAGGGAACAAGTTTCCAATACTATCAGCTCCATAGCAAGTATGGCAAAGTTAAGTGGGGGGATGGAGACTGATACATAGTAACAATTTAGGGAGTGAGGCTTTTGTTTAGTTTTCTTAGTGTTATGATGATTCATGTGTATAACTGTGGGTACATATGTACTGCAGCATGCGTGTGGAGGTCAGAGGGCATCTTGGCTGTTGGTTATCAGCATGAGGTAGAGATGCTCCTCTTGTTCATGGCTGTGTTCACAGGGTAGCAGGCCCTTGAGCTTCTGGGGATTTTCTTGTCTCTGTGTCCCATCTTGCTATAGGAGAGGAGGGATGACAGACGTGTGCTACTGCTGGCTGTGAGTGGGTTCTGGGTATCTGGACTCAGGTACCCGCACTTCTATATGAGTGCCTTGCCCAAAGACCCACCTCCCTGGCTCCAGGTGGGTTTGTTTTCAATCAGGAATTGCATTAGCTACAATGAATGACATTGGAGCATTTGTATATTCTCGAGTTGGCAAAATCTTCAAAAATAATGAGAGTCCCATAAATGATGCTGTTTGGCACAAAGAAGAGGACAAGTATGAAGGTTTAGCCATAGATATAA
Organism: Mastomys coucha; assembly: GCF_008632895.1. Taxonomy (NCBI): domain Eukaryota; kingdom Metazoa; phylum Chordata; class Mammalia; order Rodentia; family Muridae; genus Mastomys; species Mastomys coucha. The sequence continues at coordinate 31,007,925 of NW_022196911.1, forward strand.
CCCAACAATGCTCTGGAAAAGCAATAAGAAACCTGGAGGTGGGGTGGTGTGTGTGTGTGTGTGTGTGTGTGTGTGTGTGTGTGTGTGTGTGTGTGGTGTACATGTATCTCTGTCTGCCTCTTTGTATGTGTACGTATGTGGGTGTGGGTGTACATGTATATGTATATCTGTCTGCCTCTCTGTCTCTGTCTGTCTGTGTGTGTTTACCTATGTATGTATGTCTATGTGACTGACCATGTGTGTGTATCTGACTCTCTCTCTGTGTGTGCCTATGTCTTTTTCTACCTCTATCTGTCTTTCTGTCTACCTGTGTGTATGTATGTATGTATGTATGTATGCCTCTGTCTCTACCTCTGTGTATGCTTGTGTCTTTTTCTGTCTCTCTCTCTCTTTTCTGTCTTTCTCTCTGTGTGTACCTGTCTGTCTGTCTGTATGTATGTATGTATGTGTGTCTTTCTGTCTCTGTTTCTCTGTTTCTGGTCTCTCGATTTCTCTGCCTGTCTGTTTCTGTTGCTCTCTTTCTCTCTCTGTGTGTGTGTGTGTGTGTGTGTGTGTGTATTAGTAAGTGCAACTGAGCACATGTCAGACACCAAGACAGGGTGGTCAGGAGCCCAAGTACAAAACATTGTGTGAGGAAAGAAGAATTTTTTTCTACTTTGTTTTTGATGTAAAATAGCTAGCAAGAACATTTTTGTGGACATTTTTGTCCTTCTTTGGGGGTCTGCACACTCTTAGGGATCTTTGCCACACACAGAGTCACATGCCTTGTGTGTGTGTGTGTGTGTGTGTGTGTGTGTGTGTGTGTGTGTGTGTGGTCTTAAATGTCACTCCCCAACCCCACACAGGGGCACCTGGAATCAGTTAGGACAGGGAGGGCTGCCCGAGTGTGTACTGAGGGAGAGACTGAGGTTTCGTTCATCACCCTTCAGATCCTTAGCTCCTCATCCTCGAAGTAAAATTGCACTTTCGATACCCAGGAGAAGCCAAGGACAGCCTGGAGCCCTCCTATGATGTCCCCATGAAGGGTTCCAGATGCTCTTGGTTTGTGGACCTTCCCAAGAGGGACCTCACTGCCTCACCAGAGAGCTGGCCCACCTCTGACAGCCTTGGTCATTAGCAAATGCTGGTGGTGGACTGAGAGATGGATCCCAGTGGCCTCCAGACCGTGGCATCGCCTCACTCCTGGAAACACTAAGCCAAAAGTAAAGATAGACATTCAGCAGGAACTTCCCAACAAAGAGAAAGTCTTAGAGATGCAGAGATGGAGACAGACAAGTGTAGCTGCCTGTTCACTTTCTAACGCCTTCCCTCAGTGAACAAGCTGCAGTGGCACAGTGGCAGGTGGGCTCGGGCAGTAAGTGAGACACAGCTGCTGACCTCTAAAGAGGGGATGCTGTCAAGCTGAGAACCCAGGGTGGCACCTGACAGAAGAGCCACAGACCACAGGGAAGCCTCGGAAAGGACAGCCGTGCAATGTCACCCCTGTGTATGCACTACCCAAGGGATAAGGGCTTTGTGCTCCTTATCATAGTTTTCCCCCTATGAGGAACATGCCTTTATTTATCCCCATTGTCTGTCTCTCACTAGCCCTAAAGGGAGGCTTCTCCTGTCCCCTCTGAAGGTGTGAGTGTGCCCATACTGTAGTAAATGGATAATGGAGAGAAGGTGTTGAGAGACGTGGGTGTGTGCATGTATACAGGAGCTCCACGAACTGCAAAGATGCAAGAGGCCGAATGGCTAAAGCCTACACCCCTTCCATGGAGAGGGGCAGTGGAGTAGGCAGTAGGGTACTATTGTTACAGAGGGGTAACAAATGCTGTTTAGGAGACACAGATCGAGAACTACTGCTCTAGAATGAGGGAGGAGAGGTCCCTCATACTTTTCTAAGGTCATTGGAAGAGCAGAGAGAGCTTCAAGCCAAGTTCACTTCCAGGGAGGTGTACAGAAGAGAAAGACACGAGAAGGCACATGCATCCACTTCTCTGTCATCATTGAGGATGGTGATTTACATGCTCAAGTCCTTCCTTGGGGCCCAATCCAGGACCAAGAGCCTGCAGCATAGGTGGATCAGTTGTCCTTGTAAATCATAGCCCATTGGTCTGCAGGTCTGGAGACCTCAGCAGCTCAGCTCATAGCAACTGGGAGCAAGACTTGATATCACAGCCAAAGCTGTCGTTGGGTCCCTCAGTGGTTTTCTATTAGAGCTTCATGACCCTGAGGGGGTAGGCAGCCTCGTTCCCAACTGGCCTACCATGAATCTGCCAGACAGCAGGCAACAGTGAAGGCACCTGAATCGATAGCAGGTTGAGGCCAGCGTGAAGCAGGGAGAGTGATTCGACTAAGCACACTGGGAAGAGATGAGCACTACCTAGAGGACCACTCCTTCCAGCTGTCCCCGGTGCCCCCACGTAAAGGACAGCTTGCACCTGGCAAATCACACGCAGAATGGGCTAGCATGAGGTTGACAGCGGAGGACTGTCTGAGGAAGAAGGAGAATTCTAAATCATTGCTTCTAATCATCATAGCATAGTTAGTAACCTATGTGGCTTCTGGGAGCCAGTAGTACCTCCCACACGTGGGACCTCCCACACGTGAGACCTCATTCAGACTCTTTATTTTTTAAAGTAAGTAAATATGAAGTGTCCTTATGACTTTTTCACACGTCTTTAGTTTGGGTTGATCTTCCCATCATCTTCTTCTCTCTCCCATATCCCTGTCCCCTATTCTCCCTGCCGTTCGCCAGTTAGCACTTAGAAAATACTCAATTCTTTCTGCATAGTCTAAAACATGAACATGACAATCTGACCATTGGTCATCGCGCCATTTAACAATCAGACTGAGGCTCAAGAGAGAATAAGCCACTTTGCCCAAGGCCATACAGCTGGTAAGTGGCAGAGACAGAGTCTGAAAGCAAGTGACTTGGCTCCAGAAGAGATGGATTAGCCACTATCAGAATACAGAACAGACAGCATTAGCCACAGTTGATCAAGCACAGAACATCATCTCTGGAACTCTGATGGTTTCATTACTCAGGTGTGGAAACTGAGGTCCAGAAAAGCGGCTTCTCTGTGACTCCCCCAGGTTCATAGAGTTTGGAAGTCCATCCTCTTCTCTGTCAAGCCCTCTCAGCTCCTCCACTCCTGCCACTGCCCTAGACAGAGCGATGTCCATGCCCCTCAGCAATGGCAGCAGCAACTGATATCACAAGCTGCGGGGCTCTGGGAACCACAGAAGGGTGGCTGGGCTGGGTGAATATGGTGGCTCACTGGAGTCACTTACTATCCTGTGTCTTCTGCCTCAGAACCCTCCATGGCAACGACATTTCCAGTGTTCCTGAAGGCTCCTTCAATGATCTGACATCCCTTTCCCACCTGTAAGTAGCCCCTTTCTTAAGGTGCATTGGCTCAAAACAGAACATGGTAATGGTGACAGTCATCACTTCTTGTGTATTCTGTCCCCATGTTGGGCATTTGGACCTCTGTATGCACAGGGGCCTAGCTCCAGGAGCCCCAGTAACCCACAAATGCTCAAGTCACTTATGTACAGTGAGGAGGCGTATGCGTTGAACACCACACATTCTCCTGTGTGCTTGAAATAGTCTCTGGAGTACTTAAGATGCCCAGTACAGTTGTAAATGCTTTGTAAATAATGGTTATAGTATATTGAGTGTGGAATAAGGGCCCCCAAAAAGTCCAGGTTTATATGTATTCATTACACGTGAAACTTTTAAAAATTATTTTTGACCCATAGTTGGTTGGAACTGTAAATAGGAAAGCTGAGTGAGATTCAGAAAGTGAATGGGGGCTTATTCTGAGATGCTGTATTCAAACTGTACACAATGGTTTTGTTTTGGAAGCCTTCGAAGGCATCTATCCTGTCAAACAGTGTAAATGTTTGAACCCCCTTTTTATACCCTAAACCCTTCTGATGAATTCTCTCTTACAGTTTTTATAGCATTAAGATGCTTTATTTATGAAATTCAGACTTGGGAAAGCTAAAGCGTTTCCCCTGCAGCTGCCAAGCCAGCAGGTAGCCAGCTCCGGGTTTGCCTTGACTCCAGTGGGCATACTCTCAACCACTCTGTACTCCTTTCTTATTCCACTCAAGGAACTTGAGACCATAAATGATAGCTACCCATCAAGCTACTCAGTGAGACCGCGGAGTAGAGCTCAGTCCCCTGACTCCCAGGACAGCCCTCTTTCCCTAGCGAGTACTCTCAGATAGTTTCCAGGTATCTATCTCTGTTGGTAAGATGGTAAGACTGTATTCCTCCTCTGTATAGTTTAATTATTTTCATGTTGTGTGCAGAGGCTACAGTACTGACATGTATGCATTCTATAAATCAAAAGTAGAAATAGTGAAGAATAGGATTTAAAAAAAAAAAGAATTGTACTGTTTTCTTCCCAATCGCTTTGGAGAAGTTTGGGGTGAGCTATGGCTCACCCCCATATCATCAATCTCATCGACTTAAAGCTGCTGCCTGAATTTGGGTCTTGGAACAACTCTTTGAAGAACAAATCTTCTAACAGACCCTGTACTTGAGAACCACATGAGAAGGTGGCCAGAGGTCTGGAGTGTGTCCCTGGAAAGCCAGGACAGGATGAGAGTTAAGGACAGAATGTTCCAGAGCAGTGAGGACAAAGCCTCGGGAGTGGGAAGCCACTTAGGTGGGGACAGAACATCTATTGAATTGGAAATAGACTTTGGAAACTTTTATTTTTTCCCCTTAGTGGAGATGTGTCTTCTAGCCTGTATACCAAACTCCTATAGTTTAATATCAAAACCTTGAGTTTTCAGAGAGCCACAGAGGCTGTAGGCCAGGCCAGGCAGGGCCTAACTTCCTCTTCTGCCTTCCAGGGCCCTGGGAACCAACCCTCTCCACTGTGACTGCAGTCTGCGTTGGTTATCAGAGTGGGTAAAGGCTGGATACAAGGAGCCTGGCATTGCCAGATGCAGTAGCCCGGAGTCCATGGCAGACAGACTCCTGCTCACCACTCCCACCCACCGGTTCCAGTGCAAAGGTAGGTGTCGCCTGCCCACCACATCTCTGCCCTCACAAGATCTGCCGTGTTTTCAACATCTAAGCACATGTGGCTTGCAAAAACACAGCTTATCTCATGCATATAACATAGGTATACTGTATATTTTATCTCTACTTATGATGCATTGTAAATGCAGTATACAAAGTTGTTACATTGTGTTGTTTAAGGACTAATGACCAGTACATGATTAGTGTAGGTACAGTTTTGTTCCAGATATTTATGGTCTGTGGTTGTCTGAATCTTCAGATGTGGAATCTGCTTATTAGAGATTCATGAATATAGAGGGCTGACTGTACTCACTGGCTCCTTCTCCATATATTGTCTATAGCTGAGAACATCTCTAACCTACGTTCCTCACCCAGTAATATTAGCATTCACATTACTGCCTCAAGATTCTTATGTATGTGACTTTTAATAATTTTTACATTTATTTCTCTCTCTCTCTTTCTTGTTCGTGTGTGTGTGTGTATGCGCGTGTGTGTGTGTGTGTGTGTGTGTGTGTGTATACGTGCACATGCATATGTGCAAACACATACCCAATACAGTGTATAGATGGAGGTCAAGAGACCACTTGTGGGAACTGGTTATGTCCTTCCACCATGTGGACTCCAGGGACTGACCTCAGGTCCTCAGGCTTTGTGGACCTTCACCCACTAAGCCATCTTGTCCTTGTACATATTATTTTTATTAACTCATTATAACTATCCACTCCTGAATTTTTACATGGCAGGGTCTATATTATGTGTGTTTTAATTCACCATTTTATTTAACATATTAACACATTACTTATTAACATATTAACATTATTTAATTTTTTTCTGTGTCAGATTAACTCTCCAACATTTTTATGAGTAGATATCTATAATACCCTCATGTTAAATATTTAGAGCAGCTAAGACTTAAAGAGGTTGAATGAACAACAATAGGAACTAACTAGTACCCTCAGAGCTCCCAGGGTCTCAACCACCAACCAAGGACTGCACATGGAGGGGTCTGATTGTTCTGGCAGCATGTGTATAGTAGAGGATTGCAAATGCGATCATCAATGGGAGGAGAGGACCTCGGCCCTGTGAGGGTTCTGTGCCCCAGTGTAGGGGAATGCGAGGGCCAGAAAGTGGGAGAGGGCGGGGTGGCAGGCATGGGGAAGTGGGAGGCAACAGAGGTTTGTTTTTGTTGTTTTTGTTTGTTTCTTTGTTTTTTGGAGGGGAAACTGGGAATGGAGAAATTTACATGTAAATAAAGAAAATATCTAAAAAAAAAAAAAAAAAGAGGTTGAATGAACTCTCCCCACTTGGTAATGTTGAGAGTCAAACCCAGAGCCTCACTCATCTTTACAAGCGTCTCCCTCTGAGCCACATCTGTATCTCAAACTAATTCATAAGAACACAACAATAGGACCTCACTCTTCCTAACTCTAAAACATGGGCTTCTGACCCTCACAGCGCTGCTATCTCCCACCACAGCCTACTCAATGGTTTCTTGGTTGAAAATCTTCACAGTGTTTCCATTTTCCCTCTTACTGTGAATGCATGAAGGTGTTTCTCTGTTTAACATTGTATCCTTAGATAAGAGTCAGAGACTCAGCCGGGCGGTAGTGGCGCACGCCTTTAATCCCAGCACTTGAGAGGCAGAGGCAGGTGGATTTCTGAGTTCAGAGTTCGAGGCCAACCTGGTCTACAGAGTGAGTTCCAGGACAGCCAGGGATACACAGAGAAACCCTGTCTCGAAAAACCAAAAAGAAAAAAGAAAAAAGAGTCAGAGACTCAAAATGATTGGCTCCAAATATGTTGTCTGCAAACAATTTGCAGAATCAATTTCCAAAATGGCTGATAAAGGACTCGGGCTCTCATTAGTGCCCCCTGAGCATCTTTTTCTTAGAGAACCAGGTTCCTTTGTCTTACTTTATAGTCCGAGTAGTGCCTTTATTTTATCTGCCCTTAATTTTGAGGCATCCTGAATTTAATTTCGGAATCTATCTTGCATCTGCGCTGAGCATCCGTCTGTTAATGCCCTTTGCTCGTCTCCGAGAATCTCAATGTTCAGTTTTTATTTTCCCTTTAAAACTGCGCAGTGTCCCATGTGGCTGCTGAAAGCAAAGAACATTTCATTGATTTAAAGCTAATTTTAACTTTCTACTTCCTGCTTCTGAGACATCTGATCTGATACTAGAGGGACTCAAATAACCCTGGAATAGTGGTGCTCAATCTTGACAGGAATCACCTGCAGAGCTTTAAAAATCACTACTCAAGGGCAGGGGTTGAACTGGGTAGAACTGCCTAACGTGTAAGGTCAGGTTGGATCCCCAGTGCTTGCAAAATAACATTGGTTCTGGATCCGACAATCTCTGAGTTACAATCTAGGCATGCGATGTAGGCTGGTTCTGATTTGTCCTTGGGTGTCAAGAGAAATCTCTGTGCCTCAGGAACCCCTCAGTCAGAGGCAAGCATGGGCAGATGGTTCCTCTCATTCTGATGTGAGCCCAAGTTGGACCTGTTGGTTTCAGAGCTCCCTGGGACCAATCTGTTCATCTACCTACAAATGGCCACTCACCAGAGTGACTCTCAACCCATCTCCAGGTTGAGGACTGTTAGCTCCAGACTAGTTAAAGTTCTGATATTAAATAGAGTGTGTGTGTGTGTGTGTGTGTGTATCCATGACTCATGCTCAAAACTGTCTATAGCAGTAGACATAGTCCCTTTATGCAAAGCTCTATGTGGGGACCAGGACCTCCTTCCATCCCTTGCCCCACCCCCAGGGAAAAAAAAAGAAAAAAAAAACAAGACACGGTTAAAACTTCATGGGTAACAAAGGCAAAAAGCTCCCATCAGCATCTTCCTGTGTGACATCATCACTCCTAAGGTCTTGAAGAAAGGACTCTTCAAGATGTGCCTTGGCATCCATCCTTGGCTATTCTATGGGAAATGGCTTGGCAGGGGCAAAAAAGGAGAAGGTCAAAACAGAGCCTGTGCTGAGAACTTCCTGGAATAGAAGATACGCAGGAGGGTTCTAATTATGGCGCACTGTTTGCAGATTAGCACCCAAATCGGATCAGGCTAATTACAGTAATTGATTTGACTGCATAAGTGCTTCTGTATGATGTCCCACTGTGATTCTTACTCACTGGACAGTCGTTGAATTAATGGGACTCTCTCCAGATGAATGTACAGCCTCAAGAGAGCCAGTGGCCCTCTGGGTCTAGAGATGGGAGGGAGCTAGAGCGGAGGGGAAGAAAGGGGAGGTAGTGTACTCAGAGAGCTGCTGCCCACTCTCTGGTTTTGTTACTCAGGGCCAGTGGACATTAACATCATGGCCAAGTGCAACGCCTGCCTCTCTAGCCCATGCAAGAACAACGGCACTTGCAGTCAGGATCCTGTGGAGCAGTACCGCTGTACCTGCCCCTACAGCTACAAGGTAAGGCAGGAGGCTCTGCCACCACTCATGCCCAGGCTCTTCCTTTGTCCTGGCTGAAGGGAGAGGCCCGGTGCAGTTAATGCTATGTAGAATAGCCTGGATAATTCTACAATTCACTGTGACCTGCCCCCCGCCAAGTCACATTAGCCAACAGCATCCCTAGCCTCCTCCAAATTGCCTACCAGACAGGACCTGTGGAATCTTGACAGAGATGCTGAGATGAGAAGGAAATGCTACCTACCTACGTGGGGGCTTGTTTGTTTTGTTTTGTTTTGTTTGTGAGTCACAGGGAGATTACAACCCAGACAATTAAAAAATGCCCTCCTAGAAAAGACATCCCTTGAATCCAGTATCCTGACTGCTATTTCAGAGAATAAGGGAATTAGGGACTCAAAGACTCAATGGTCCAGGGCTTCCAAGGCCACCCACATAGTTGTCAAACCCAACAGAAAGATGGAGACTACCAGTTCTCCCATCCCTTCTACCAGAAATCCAGGCTACTTCCAAGACAATCTTTTCCCCCAGCACAATCCAGAAGAGTTACACTGTCCCCCTACTAATATATAGACTGTATCATGCTCTATGCTTGGCGTCTGGCTCACTCTTTATCCTAGCAAACCTATGAAGAAAGCCTATTTTATAAGCATAGAAACTGGGCTTCTGTAGATCTGGGATTAAAACTCAAGGGTATACAGGCCCAAGGCCTACGTCCTTTACCCTGAAGAGGTTCCCAGATAGCTGAACCTCTTTCAGTGCCTCACTGGGGTCAGCAAAGGTGTGACTCAATGCTCTTCTGTGAGATCTGAATGCACTGGACAAGCCAAGAGTCCAGGGTATCCTGTAGCCCATCTTGTGCACCATCTGCACAGGCTGAGTGTCGGGAACACAGCATCTGCATCCATCCTCAAGGGACTGGCCCTGCACAATAACAGGCTTGAAAGGCAGTTTCCAAGGAACAGCTACCTGGTGGCTTTCTCAGCTACTGTCTGGCTGCTAGCAGATGGTGTCAGAGTGCCACCTATGGGCCTGGAACAAGAAAGCCCAAGGATTCCTTTTTAAACCAGCTTTTTAAACCTGAAGCTTTAAATGTAGCCTAGAGTCCAAGCACAGAGATTGAGAGTGACTTAACTCAGGCACCAATCTACTGAGCCCTGTGCACGTGTGTCCAGTGGAAGGGAAGGAGTCCCAGGCTCTATAATTACAAAGAAGCGTGTGCGGATTGCAGCATTGCCATGCGTGAGGTGTATGTCAATGACCAGTGACTTCACCTCAGCCTTCTCATCCGGACACCGGGACACATCCCACAGGTTGGGAAAAATCGATGCACAGTCAGTGACATGTGCAGTATACCAAGGAGAGGACCCACTGTATGGGAAGTACTTGATAAGTTGACGAATCCCCACATTTAACTTCCCTCTTTTAAGCTGCCCCACCCCTCATGCTGGAGTGTGAGATTAGCCTATGGTTCACTGCTGCTTTTCATTTGGGACTCGGTTCACAAGTGTCAGGGATTATCGTACATGTTGCCACACTGCCTGGGGAAACCAGAGCCTTCTAAGGATACATAGCCATTGCTGTTGGTCTTCTTAATTGGAATGTATTATGTCAGCATGCTTGGTAAGTACAAGGACTTACCCACACTTCACCACCTACAAAGCACAGAAGCTAAAAAACTAACCCAGCCTGGTCTTCCCCAGTGACTGGCTGTCTCTACACCTCGCCCTTCCACCTGTAAGAGGGAATTCTCAAGCTCTCCAGCCGAGTTGTAACAAGGCTAAACACACATCCCGTGTGCACTTCACCAACCCTGGTGCCAGGTTCAGTAAACATACCACAAGGCTAACAATTCTGGAGTTTAGGAAAGTAAAATATATCTGATTCTTCTCTTACCACTGGGCTTCAACGCATACAGTTCACGCACAAATCTTCGCTGGCTCTGATTAGTACGTCCCAAGCCTTCGTATGCCCAGGAATCTTATTAAGATGTAGGTTCTGATTTGTGAGAGCTGGGGTCAGGCCTGGGATGCTGTATATTTAACAAGCTCCCCAGGGCTGCCCAGGCTACTGGTCCAAGGAACACACTTTGAGTAACAAGGTCCCTGAGTGGTCCCCCACCCCATCTGACACAGAGATTCCAGTGAGGTTGCTGCTCCTAGGCTCTTTTAGAGGAAGCCACTAGCCCAGATTCTGTCAGAGAGGGGAGATAAGGTGGGTTGGAGAACGGAGGGAAGAGAACCTCCCAGTTCATGTAGATTTGAACAAAATGCAGCGGAAGAGAATTGAATTGGACTAATTAGGCACACATTGGAAATGGTGATTGCTTTTCAAGGATGTGTAAGTGACAGAAATCTTCATCTGAAGTCCCAATTACTATGTTTTCAAGCAGTGGAAATGCCTCCTAGATTTCTGTGCTCAGCCTAAAGGTCTAAAAGAGATCCTACAAACCATACCAGCCTTGGTGTGGGGATGGGGATTCTGCCTGAGCCAAGTGGTACTTTGCAAGAACATCAGAGTACACAGGTCAGGGCTGGGGGTGGAGGGTTCCCCACTGGATCCTTTTTAAGGTTCTCTTATTCTACTCTTCATAATTATCTCTGTAATACCACTACCACCCATGCATGCATTCCTGAACTATCTAGGGTACTCAGCCCTGCCTCAGACCCTAGTCATGATCATCACTGCTGCTTCCTTACAGGGCTGCATCACCTAGGAGGTACCTTGCAGGTAATGTGATTCACAATGGTAGTTCATTCACCTCAGGACAGATAGAGATTGAACATCCCTTATATGAATGCTTGAGACCAAAGCATCTCAGATTTCAGGTGTTTCTGGATCTTATAATACTTGCATATGCATACTAAAATATCTTGGGGCTGGGGACCTGAGTGTGGGTCCCAGAACCTATGACAAAGCCAAGCATTGTGATGCTAACTTATCGTCTCAGAACTGGGCATCAGAGGCAGGCATGTGGGTAGAGCTTGTTGACCAGCCAGCTTAGACAAGTGGTCAAGACTCAGGTCCCAGTAAGAGACGGACCATTGAGTTAACTCAGTGGGCAAAGGCACTTACTGCGCAAGCCTAGTGACATAAGTTGGATATCTAGATCCCATGTATCTTAGGATTTCCGTTGCTGCCAAGAGACACTATGACCAAGGCAACTCTTATAAAGGACATTCATTGGGGCTGGCTTACAGTTTCAGAGGTCAGTCCATTATCATCACGGTGGGAAGCATGGGAGCATGGTAGATATGGTACTGGAGACGGATCTGAGAGTTCTACATCTTGATCCAAAGGCAGCCAGGAGGAGAAGGTCTTCTGCAGGCAGCCAGGAAGAGAGTATCTTCCTCACTGGGCAGAACCTGAGCATAGGAAGCCTCGAAGTCCACTTACACAGTGACACACTTCCTCCAACAAGGCCACACCCATTTCAATAAGGCCACACCTCCTAATAGTGCCATTCCCGTGGGCCAAGCATTTAAACACATGGGGGCCAAACGTGTTCAAACCACCACATTGTAAAGAAGGAAGAAAGGGACTAATTACACAATGTTATCCACTAACCTCCACACTCACGCTGTGGCATTCACCATGCACACACACAGTAATTTTAAGGTAGATGAAACCTGAGGATAACACCTCAGGTTGACCTCTGGCTTTCACATGCATGCAAGTATAGACACACACACACTCACACACACATGCTCACACTCAAAGATATCCAGGAAATAGAACCCAAATCTAATAATGAAACTAGCCTGGTTTATATATACACGTAGGCTAACATTGGAAGCATTTTTACTGTACCCTCATTTGAATCATGACCTGAAGTCAAGGGTAGAATTTTTTCCACTTCTGGGGATGTGTCAGCACCCAAATGGGTTGGTATACTTTGAATTCCTGAATTTGGCATACTCTACCTCACTCCCATTTCATGGAACACAAAAACAAGGTCACCAAAAACCAGTCATTTCCTTATGGCATGTAGCAGCCTGCCGAGGCTCAGCTCTGATCCACTCTACTCCAGAGCCCAGGTTTTTAGAGGAACAGACCAAATGGTCCAGCATAGAGGTGCCTGGTGCTGAATTTGTACTCAGCTGTCTGGGCTCATCTGTTGGCCGCCTGTTTCACTAACTGCTGTGAAATCTCAGGCCTATTTCCTTCTTTTCCAAGTCTGCCTTCCCTATCTGTTAAAAGGGAGTGTAATGACAATTGTACCAATCTCACAGAGTTCTTGGGAACATTATATGTGATCATGAATATAAAACACTTAGCTTGAAGCCTGAAATGGAAAACGTGCTCAATACCGTGAGTGAGAATTCCTATTACACTTTCCATTCCAGACACTGACTTTCAGAAAGTGGGCCCTGAGTCACTGTGGCTTGGGGGTGGCAAGCCAGATAGCTCCTCAAAGCACACATTTCCTCTCACTCTCCCCTCTCAGAAACCTCTGTGTGGGGCTTACATAAAGAACCAGACAGGGACTCTGCCTTCCAGCTACTGGAGAGGGGCCTGAGGCTCCAGCAAGCAAGAGAGGACGATGACACATCTGGGCCCACAGTGGAGGCAATCCTGGCCCAACGCCTCAGGCTCAGCTGGCAGTAAGCACACAGCCAGGAACCCCCAGTCCCATGCATAGTCACTGTCCCAGTCATAGACACTGGCGGCAACAGAAGACAGGACAGGCTCTTCTCAGGCAGATGGTGAGCAGGTGGCGGTGGCAGTGGGAAGGCTCCCATGATCACCCTGGCCTGGCATGCACTCAAGTCACTGAACTCATGGCTCAAAACTATATACAGCAGATACCTCCCCAGGCCTGGTGCTACTGGGTCCCACAAAGTGCAGCTTGCATATCCCAAAAAAAGTACAGGATCCATGTCCCAAGTATAGGGTATATGTCCTAAGAGAGGAGCAGGAGCCATGGGGCAAGCAGATCCCTGGGATATTATTAGGTTTAGTGTCTACAGTCTGGGCCTTGTGGTCACCCACTCAGAGCCTTTATCCTTGTTCCTTTGACCTGGCATAATCACCCCCACCTGCCACTCACTGGCCCCTCCTCAGCTCATCCCTACCCTGAAGAGGAGCCTGGTCCAACAGAACTCTGCCTCACTCCAGACCATTGCAGGTCTTAGTCTGGCCCAGCCTTGAACTCCACCTTTGGAATGTAGACAGCAAAACAGCAAAGCTGTCCTACAGACAAACCAGCCAATGAGGAAGTAGAAGTGGGCGTGTCACTTTATAGAACACGGGTCTACAGGTTATAACTTAGTTCCCCCTGCTCATGGTGTGGACTCTATTTAACCTCAGTAACACAAATAGCAATATCATCTGCTAGCTTTTACAGGAGGCCTACCATGTGCCAAGTGTATTATGTAATATACAGTGCTTCCTTCTGTGAAAGCTCCCATATAATTAATTCTCATGGCAACCCTGCACAGAGGTTAAAGGTCTGGTGCCCATTATCAGCCAAGATGAGGGGGAGCTGGAATCGAAAGCTCACGTGGACTCCCAGCCCGTACTCATGCCCGCAGCTCAGGACAGAGAAGTCTGTGAACTAGGGAATGGGTCATGCTGGAGCCTGAACACTGCCCTCTCAACCTCCCCTTCTCATGAGGAGTGAGTGACCAAGCAATGACTCCCTTTGTCTTGTACTCACTTCTATCTCAGCTTTATCCCAGAGGATGCTGGGAAGTCCCTGGGGTCTCCTGGGTCCTAGCAGCTACCCAAAGCCTCAGCTTACCTCATCTGTTCCTCAGGGCAAAGACTGCACCGTACCCATCAACACCTGCGTCCAGAACCCCTGTCAGCATGGCGGCACCTGCCACCTCAGTGAGAACCACAGAGATGGGTTCAGGTAAGAGCTCAGCCCTGACCTTCCCTCTTCTTCAAGAGCTTCCGCATCAGACTCCTTATGGGAATGATGTCAGTGCAGGATGTATTAGTACCCCCTGCCCTGTACAAGAAGAAGCTGAGGCATCAAAAGACGAACTCACCCCAGAGTCACAAAGCACTGGTATAGGGGCCTCTAGTCCTTTCTCACTAAATGGTAAGATACCCTGGCCCATCTGTCTCCCAGCGACTTTAGGGGATGTCGTTTCCCAGCTGTGGCCCCAGCAGAAGCAGATCACTGGAAGGGTTCTCCCTCAGCACATTGGTTGGGCACTAGCCCCTCACAATAAAGATGAGACCCTGGTGCCAGACAGGCTCTGGGCAACCTCAAAGCCCAAACTGCACATAATTAAGTTATCAAAAGCCCTCTAGCCAGGGGCTGCTGTGTGGTCTGGGGAAGAACTCTACAGAGAACCCAGCTGGCCCGTGCATCGCCCTACCGAGCCAGCTCCAACCAACCAGGACTCCTAAAAAGAGGAGCACAGACACTGTTCCTGTTCCTGCCCAGAGTCAGCCAAACCACCCGCTTCTCCTGTTCATCAGGAACAGCCAGCCAGGAACTGTACTCCCAAGGCTAAAAATGTGCTCTGCCCCACTCAAGCCTGAGACAGGAAACAGAGCTTCCCTGGCAGTGACTGCACGTCAGGGGCATGCTTCACCCTCTGTCTCGGGTGATTTTCATGTGAACTGGAACCTTAGCTATGAACTATGTAGGGGATGACATATCTGTATGTGCTCCTAGGAGGAACCACCTTCTGCTGTAGTATAACACTTTGGCAAGCAGAGACACGGTGAGGGGCTTCTCAGGACTCCAATCCTGAGTCAGTTCCTACAGCTTCCCTGACAGAGAGGCTGAAAACAGTGGAAATATTCCCTCTACAGTTCTAGAGGACTGACTCCAACCCCCAAGTGTGTGCAGGGCCCAGTGTGAGGGGGCATGACTCCTTGACTAGTTGTGGATTCTGCTTTATTGGACATTTTGGGCAATCCAAGGCTTATAGTGCATCATTCTAGCTCCAGGCTGCATCATCACAGAGCAGCAGGGCTGGGTCTGTCTCCCCATAGCTGGCCTAACAACAGTGGTTCTCAACCTGTGGGTCTTGACCCCTTTGGTGCCAAATGACCCTTTCACAGGGGTTGCATATCGGATATTCTGCATATCAGATATATATATATTAGCTCATAACAGTAGCAAAATTATAATTATGAAGTAGCAACAAAAATAATTTTATGGTTGAGGATCGCCACAACCTTAGGAACTGTGTCAAAGGGTCACAGCATTAGGGAGATTGGAAAATACTGTCTGATGAGGATGCCATGTTGAAATAGGGAATGTGCCCTCACATGACTTTGATGCATCATCAAAGCTGCATCAGCTCCATTTCCAAATAAGGTCACATTTGAGGTCCAGGGGAGTAGTGCTTCCTTTCCTTTTTAGGGGACCCCAGTCCAACGTACGACAACTCTAAAGTACCAGACTCCCAGAAACATCACCTGCCTTCTCCACTCAGGTGCTACTGTTTCTCGCTGCATTGCCCGCTCACCAAATAAGCAAAGGCCAAGGCTAGAGATAGAGCTCAGCCGCAGAGCATTTCTGCAAGAATTCTAAAACAGACAAGCCAATAAATAAATTAGATAGGTAATAGAAACATAGATAGACAGACAGACAGACAGATATGATATATGCATGCATGTATACAGACATATAGACATACACAAATAAAAAGCCCCAGAGCTAACCACCCAGGAGAATTTAAAAAGGAGGACGAGACCTCAGAATCTGAGCAAAGCCCTCACTGCCAACTCACTGCTCCCAAAGCCGCCCTGGCTCAGGGTTCTTAATTGTTTCTATTCATGACCCGTTTTGCCCAGAATATTTTTATTCAATCAAGGCTATGAAAGTATATAACAAAATGTCAGGACCGGAGAGACAGCTCAATGGTTAAGCATGCTGGCTACTCTTGCAGAGGACCTACACTTAGTTCCCAGCACTCTATGGTAGCTCACAGCTGTCCATAACTCCAGTTCCAGTGGTCTGACACCTTCAGGTATCCGTGGGTACGTCATGCACATGATACACATGTATACACATGTACACATACATACAGGTAAAGCATCCATACACATAGAATATTTTTTAACATTTTACTTTTTTTTTTTTTAGATTTCTTTTATTATTATATCTAAGTACACTGTAGCTGTCTTCAGACAGCCCCGGAAGAGGGCATCAGTTCTCATTATGGATGGTTGTGAGCCACCATGTGGTTGCTGGGATTTGAACTCTGGACCTTCAGAAGAGCAATCAGTGCTCTTAACTACTGAGCCATCTCTCCAGCCCCTTAACATTTTAAAGTATATGAAAAAGTCATATTCTTTTATACCTAGGCTATGAAAAAAATCATAAGTTTATTTTAAAATAATTCTTAGGTGTGTGTATATATAGTATATATCATTAATATATATTTATTATCTATTAAAGAGAAAGACAAGTTTGTATACTAATGAGATTAATTAAATGTTGGCTAAATAATTGATATTGTAGGACATAGAGCACTTTCAATGTTTTTTTAGAATTGATAGATATTTTTATTTTAAAATCACAATTTCTTAGACCAGTGCTTTGCATAATGACAGAAGTATATTTAGGACCATTTCAGAAACTGTTGGAACTTCTATCCTAAACACAAGCCAAAATCCATGTAACAACTTTTTATGACTCTCAAGCTAGCGGCTCCAGTAGCATTTTTAGGGTATTATTTATTCCTTGACAATTTTACACGTGTATGCAATGTATCTTGGTCATATAAGTAACCCCTCCCACTCTGCCCAGACCTCTACCGAGACATCTGCCTTCCCTCCTCATGTCCTTTGTATTTAATAACCCACTGGGTCCAATTAGTATTGCACGCATGTGCATGGGCATGAGGCCGTCCACCAGAGCATGGGCAGCCTACCAACAGCCATAGCCCAGAAGAGTCGCCCTCCCCCCAGCAGGCGTCAGTCAAGCACAGCTCCTCAACTAGAAGTGGATCCTCTCCTGCCCAGGCTGGAATGTTGACTGGCCCAATCTTATGCAGGTCTTGTATGGGTAACCAGAACTGCTGTGCATTCATGAGCAGAACAGCCATGTCACTAAAGAAAGACTGTTTTACAGCACTCATTACCACCCTCCGGCTCTAATATTTTTTTGTACATCCCCTTCCTTGATGAGCCTTGGAAGAGTTGATGTAAATTATGTTGCATTTGGGGCTGAATATTCAGTTACTGCTTATACTCCACACTTGACCACCCTACTTTGATAGTAACCCTAATCTATGGGTATAAACATAAATATTTAGAGTCATTTGACAATGTGTCCCTTTGGCAAAACCACAGTAGTTAAGTTTTATCCTCAAGCCTAGGACCTCCTGAGCCATGGGTGTGCAGTGTCTGACGGGCATTCCCTCCCGTGGAGAACTCATCAAATCCAATCAGAAATTGGTTACACACATAACAGTCATGTCACTAGTACACCTGTGTAACATCTTGCCTGGAAGATCAGTGTTGTAGCATGGAACATCCATCACGGGCTAAGCTCATGAAGGAAACTTTTCTCCCTCAGTATCCTGCATAGAACCTTCTGGCACTCTGAAATCTAGTCAATAGAGAGAAAGCTTTTTCAGTCAATTCTAGCTTGATTTCTTTATGTCCTACAACCAAAGTGTCAAACAGTGATTTTTAAAAAAATTAAACATTCTAACACAATGCAATCCAAAGATAATACCAACCTGATGAGGAGCGACGGTAGGAAAATATTAAAAGCCTTTACTGTTTTAGTTTTAAAACTTCATTAGTATTCACAGTTCTGTATTCAAACCCTTATGTTTCTGTGACAGTAGAAAACCACACGTGCGCAGTTAAAATAGTGCAAATTCATAACATACAAAAGTCTCCAATCTGTGCAGAGGTGTTTCGGGCAGCATGGCATGACACCACGCATGGAGCAAAGTGTACATGCTTGCTCAGAAGCAAAGCTGCAGAGAAGTCATGTGATGTGGCACCAGCAAGCACTGACAGAAACACCTGGGATCCATTATGCATTTGATTTTTAATTAAATGTTGGACTGTGTGCTCTCAGAAACCTTTGGCTGTTGCCAGGATTTTCACAATCCCTACATTCAGTTATGGGGTGCCATATGGGGTCACAATCCACCTTTTGAAAAGCTTCATCTTGAGAAGCCCTTCAAGGAACCTGATGAGGACAGAGAAAACTTTGACGTCCTCCCCACCACCTCTCCAGCCATTAGCAACATCTACTCTGTTGACCAGCCATCATGTCTGTCACCCCTGCCAGGCAATCCCAAGACCCCAGGAAACCCAAGGAACTTGGATTTGGGGGAAAACTCACAATTAATCCCACTGTTTAAGGTCTTTGAGTACCTGCTTCTGTGTGACTATAAAGAACTGCCCCTTTTCATGATGCCCTGGGTCCATAACAGAAAGGGAAATAAGATCATGTTTGCTCTGCTTGGTGAGCTCAACCCTCAGAAGTCCTTGAACTAGAGAATGTGACACGATTTTCAAGTTGTAAGGAAACTGGTAAAGTAGTGTTCTGGGCCCATGAAATTGGCTTTCTCCTAGCTTAGTTTGCTTTTTAATCCATTTGCAAAATCAGAGCTGTCTCCAAGTAGAGACCTAGACTTGAGGTCTACAGCTGGAGCCACTTTCATGGATGCCCCTAGCTCTCTCACCAGAACTTGGGCCCTGAAAGAGGGAGCTTCATAGAAGCATGTCATCAGGCACTAGCTCCCTCCCATCCCTCAGCACATCCTAGTCCCTAGCTGCTTTGCTGCTGCCCGGGCCTCGCCTGTTCTTCTAACCTTGCACGGCCACTCCTAGGAGCAAGGTTTGTCAGGGGTGGTATAGGGAGAGGTAACCTCCAACATAGGTACCACATCGGAGGCAAAAGAAAGCAGTGCACCTGCTGATGGATGTCCTTTGAGATAGGCTCACAAAGGGTCCTCAGTCTTGGCAGCAGAGAGATCCTCCGACTTCATCTCCTCAGAAGCTGGGGCATCGGGACCTGACAGGAATAGCAGTAGGGGAGACTGTCATGGTGTGGGG
>NW_022196911.1:31027376-31042070 GCF_008632895.1 Mastomys coucha
GGGGGTTCTAGAACTAAGGATTGAGAGTGATTTTCCATTACTGTGTGCCCTCTACTTGTTTTCTACCTTCACTAAATCTCATGACTACCCAAAGTCAGACATCAAGAAAGTGCCAGCACAGAATGCCCTGTTTACTCCTCAGCAGAGAAAGTCTGCCTGAGAATGAAACATTATTAGGGGGCTGCTTTTCTGGCCCTCTCTGTCTACCCCACAGAGGAGTTGATTGAAAGGGGGGGTTCAAATACACGTGCAGGGATTTCAGTTAATTCTAGGAAACTACTTCCAGTTCTGAGGGAGATGTCGAAGCCTTGCTGGTGCAAAGCAACAGGCAAGATAAAGAACGTTGCCTGAGCAACAGTAGCTAAAAACAAAATGACCTTGTAGGTACCTAAGTGTCTTCCTCCTTGGGTCCCCAAAGGTCTCAGGGTCCATCCAGTGTGTCTCAGACCTCCAGCCACAAGAGAGAACTGACAAACTGTTTTCTGTCCCACCCTGACCCCCCACCTTTCTGCCTACCTCTACAACCCTCCCTGTTCCCTGACCCTGGAACCCCCTCCTCTCTCCACACACCCCTAAAGCTGCACCTGCCCCCTGGGCTTTGAGGGACAGCGATGTGAGATCAACCCAGATGACTGTGAGGATAATGACTGTGAAAACAGCGCCACCTGTGTGGACGGGATCAACAACTACGCATGCGTTTGCCCACCTAACTACACAGGTACGGACCTTGAGGGGCGGGCCCATGTTGGGGTATTTTGTGGGGTCAAGGATAGCACTGCGGATTTTCTTATGACATCCTGGAAGGAGGAGGGACCCCACCTCGTCTCCAAGAGAAGCCTCCCCAATACCTTCTGTGTTGCTTGTCCCTCTCCTCCATCTTCACCCTGTCTGGACTAAACCTCTAATTCCTCCCCACTTTGGACCGTATTCACAAGGCTCTCTTGGCTGTCTGCGTGGCGCTTACCGCCATCCCCTTCGTGAGGAGCCCCCACATGTTTGAAGCTGGGCAGAGAGCCGCTTTCACTGTTGGTGTCTGGATCTGGTAATCTGCCTTTCAGACACTCCTCTAGGAACTGGGGGTGCAAAACTGAACGAGACTCAGCTCCTCCTAAGAGGCTTAAAGGTCAGGCCAAGAAACACGGAGCTTCAAGGGGAGAAGTCCAGGCTGGTGGGAGCCCATAATGGAGAACTTCTCCCAGCTGGTGAATATACAGAAGGCTCCCTTGGGAAGCGGTCGTCAAGAATGTCTTCCCTCCCACCTGCCACCAAAGCCCAATGCCTCTGTTTCCTACATCCACATCCCCTCCTGAGTGTAGCTAAATATACCATTAGTTTGGCAGCCTGCTATGTGATGAAGTCAACCTGAAGCGGCATGTCCCAGACTGCACTTCGATGAACTCTTCGAAGGGTCAACCCATAGAATTTAATTCCGTGGATTTAGAAGTGAGTAATAAGCATAGAAGCCTGAGAAACACTGCATACAGTAATAACCATCTTCTTAGAGCTGAGAACCAAACCGACATGGTAGAGTTGTGAACATCCCTGCTTTAAGGAATGCTGTTTGTGTCTGTCCCCAATATATTTGATCTCTTCTTACTCCACCCCACTGTTACAGACCTAGACATAAGTAACATCATTTGGAAATCCAACCCTAAAGGCAAGGAGAAATGTGATGCTTCTAGTAGGGGTTCCCTGCCATGGTCCACAGAGCCCAGCTCTTCTGTCAAGTGGAACAGGAGGTGGGAAGTACACGTGGTGTCTGGGAGCAGCTGTCATGCCCACAGAAGAGGAAGGGTAGAAACTCCTTTTGCCCCTCAGAGACTTTGCTGTCAAACAGAGAAACCCTGTCTCAAAAAAAAACAAAAACAAACCAAAAAAAAAAATATGCTCAATGCCAAAATATAATAACAAACCACAATGCCAGCAGCTAAGGTGAGGGTAAAGAGGCTGGCAGAGACAGACTCTAACAAATGTCCAGCGTGCAGATGGGCATTTACGTGGGCAGCTGAGATCTGCCCTCTGCCCCATGGGCACTTGCTTAGTATCTGCAGGTCACCAGGCTATACTGCAGATGTGTTATAGTTTGCACCTGAGAGAAGAAGCGATACAGTTTCTGTCTCAAAACACATAAACATCCTACAAAGATGCTTGTCTATTCCCGAGTTTCTGCCAGGGACTAGGAAGAGGAGGAGGCCCCCCAAGAACACAATGCCTCTCCCTGGGCAAATGGAGAGAGGTGCAGTTCAGGGCGGGGCAGGGGTCAGCCACACCCCACCACAGCAGAGACCAGCCTCTGAGGCTGTGCCCAGCTGTCCTCATACTTCCTGTCCTGCTCAGCCTCCTATTCGATCCTGACCCCAACCCCCGACCCTTCTGGAAAAAAAGCATCCATAGTTAAATGTTTTCCTCCCATAGATCACCTACTTGGCTTTTTCAAAATAAAATCCAGGCTGAATAGTTAAAAACACTGTCTGCCCTTTCAGAGGACCTGGGTCTGAGTCCCAGCATCCATATGGGAACTCACACTGTAACTCCAGTCCTGGGGGATCTGATGCCATATCTATCTATCTATCTAGACCTGTCTATATCTACATATCTATATCTATATATCTATATCTATACCTATCTATATCTCTGCGGATACTAGGCATGCATGTGGTCACAGACGTACATTCCAGCAAAATACTTATACACATAAATATAAAAACAAATTTTTCAGGAAAAGTTCAAGAAAATCATTGCTTTAAACTCATTCACTGCTCCATAATACAGTCCTATCTCCTCCCCTTGTTTCTACATTCCTTAACATACATTTATTAGATTTACCCACAAGCTCCACAGGACTAAGGGCCTCTCCTCCCATTGATACCCGACAAGGCCATCCTCTGCTATATATGTGGCTGGAGCCATGGGTCCCTCCATGTATACTCCTTAGTTGGTGGTTTAGTCCCTAGGAGCTCTGGGGGGTGGGGGTCTGGTTAGTTGATATTGTTCTTCCTATGGGGTTGCAAACCCCTTCAGCTCCTTCAGTCCTTTCTCCTTCGTTGGGGACCGTGTGCTCAGCCCAATAGTTGGCTGCAAGTATCCACCTCTGTATTTGTCAGGCTCTGGAAGAGCCTCTCAGGAGACAGCTATATCAGGCTCCTGTCAGTATGCACTTCTTGGCATCCACAATAGTGTCTGGGTTTGGTGACTGTATATGGGATGGATCCCCAGGGGGGCAGTCTCTGGATGGCCTTTCCTTCAGTCTCTGCTCTATACTTTGTCTCTGTATTTGCTCCTGTGAGTATTTTGTTCCCCGCAAAGAGCTTTCTTGCCTGTAGCAGACATAGCATACCTGGCCCATTTCCCCGGGGAAGCTTCCTCTGGCCTCCTCAGCAGGGTTGCAGATCGCCCTCTGCATCCATGGTTTACCTTCATGGTAACATTTACAACTCTGAATGGTAACTGCTTGCCTGGCTGCAGATAACCCTCATTAAGCAATGGGAAGATAAGACTGACCATTGCAGTGTTGCCAACACCTGGTACAGTACCTCCTGTGTAGATAATACTCAGTACACAAGTGGTGAATTGGGGAGGGGGACAAGCACGGCTCAAAGTCAGGCTCTGGCCTGTGGCTTCCACTGCTCCAGGAAGAGTAAGAGAAACAGCCAGAGGGTGCTACCTATCCAAGAGAGACCCCAAGGACCTTCTCATTGTCTCTCTAGGGAAACTGAGTCAGGAGTCCAGTAGAAAGGATAGACTAAGAAAAGAATGTAGGGTGCCTGGTGTCCATGACTTACGACCTAAGGTGGGTCAAGTCTAACCCTGTAGCCTTGGCGATGCCCAATATCCTCGCTGATGCCTTATTTCTCCTCCCTATGACCTCCAGGGGAGCTGTGCGATGAGGTGATTGACTACTGTGTGCCTGAGATGAACCTCTGTCAGCACGAGGCCAAGTGCATCTCCCTGGACAAAGGATTCAGGTAAGGCCGGGCTTCATGCTCTAACAGAGAGCCCTGAGGATTCTCCCTCCAACAGCCTGGGTTTGAGGCTCTGAGACTGGTAGTGTCTGTCTCTCCCTGCACAGCCAGTCACCCATCTTTCTCTCTCCTGTACTCACGTATGTCTCTATCTCTGACCCAGGCCTGCTCATATTTCCCCAAGTTGCTTTTATCTTTTACAGTTTCTTCCTCTCCAGATTCTTCTGATGATAGAAAAAGATAAAGAGGTGGATATGTCACCTCATCCTTTCCCCGTCCCTTTGCCCTCTCATTCTCTTCTCCCGCCTTCTCCTCTGTCTTAGCATATCTCACCTTTCCAGAGCTGAAACAAGGCATCCACAGAAGGAACCATCAGAGGTAGCTACATTGTCCTAAGGGTGTCTAGTCACCTCCCCAATGTGTAACCTTCCTGGTAGCCCACCATCACTGTCCCTGCTTCCCCATAAGCCACAGGAAGTTTGCTCAACTGTGCAGCTGCCAGAGGGAGGAGGTGGGACCAGGAGTCCTGACTTGGTTCAGTAACCACTGCCATGGGTGAAGCTGTCTCCTCCATTTCCAGAAGCATCAGGGGACCACATGAGCAATTTCCAGTTAGGAGGAGGCAGTCTAGGAAGAGCACCCAGGCCCTGAACCCGAATGTATCTTGCCATATGCCATCGCTTTTCCTTTCTCTGTGTGTGTGCACATGTGTGAGTGAACGTACTCAGCAGCTTGGCGTGTGTGCAGGCCACAGGCTAATGTGGGTTACGGGCAGAGGGTTTCTCACTAAGTCAAGTCTGTGATGTTATAGCTGGCTTTTTGTGGGTTCTGGGAATCTAAACTGGGGTCCTCAGACTTACACAGCAAGGATTTTATTCATTGAGCCACCTCCCCAGATAATTCTTGTCCTTTTCTGTAGGGGCATCGTGAGCTCATAGCTCATCTCTAAGGGAATGATTGTAAGAGGTGTGAGGCCTGTGGCTTTGCCAAGATAAAGGAAACCACAGTGTCTCTGTGTGCCACCCCATTCATGACTACCTGTCTGCTCGTGCCTCTCTGAGATATGCTAGGCAGAAGTTTCAGGAGGTGGGGTCACCTGAGTGCAACCCCCCAGACTCCTACCACCCCAGGATATAACCTCAATTGAGAGCTTCTATTTACAAATACAAGGCTGTTTACTGTGGACAAAACTGTGTGATGTGCAAACTGGAAAGAAGAAACATGCAAAATGCATGTTCAGACCCAAAGCAAAGATGCCCGGACTGTCCGGACAGGGCTTGGAGTGTGTTAGGAGGGAACAGTGAGAGGTGACTAGTCCTCAGCTGTACAGAACAGTGAGAGGTGACTAGTCCTCAGCTATACAGAACAGTGAGAGGTGACTAGCCCTTGGCTATACAGAATGGAGCTGATAAATATTCAAGATCAATTAAACAAACAGCAAACCTAATCACTCACTGGCTTTGAAACTCATCAGGGGTAGGTGTGGACACAGAGAGTTAGAGCTACCAGATATTCCCATCCTCTGATGATTGTTCTGAAAACCTCACCCTGGGACTATATTCAAGGGCCCTTGCATCTGGGACAAGATAGGAAAGAAAAAGACCAGCCAATTTTCTTGAGTCATCTTATCTATATGTCTTGTCTCCCAGGAGACAGTGCCTCAGAAAGTCTGGAAGCCAACTCAGTAATGGTAGTGTTTATAATAAAATATATTCAAAACAATAATCTGTTTCCCCAATGAAGCATTTTATTATTGTGTCTCCCTCCCATCATCAAACACCTGATATCCCACAGCCTAGGGGGACACTGATAAGAGGCGGTGGTGCAGTCAGGGTGACATTTGCTGATTCTTGGAGACATTTTAATGAGGTCTCCGTGTTAGGCAGATCTGCTCAGGGCCCTAAAAATAATAACAGAGAGCTCTCATTGACTTGTGTACACTGAAAACTCTATGTAGTACCTGGTCTCATGAACACTTCAAGCTTCCACTGGAGAAATCGGGGCCCTCCCAGTTTATACCCAGTGACACACACCCAGCTGTCAGGGGACTGAGAGAGAAAGGTTTTTTGCAAGTCGAGCTCAGCTGGATTGCTCAGCTAAATCCAGATACTCCGGGTGTCCCTGGCCCATGGTCACTAGATCCAACACAGACTTTATACATCATCAGCATGGAAGACACAGCAAAATGATTGAAAAGAGAAAGCATTAAAGTGGTTCTCTCCCTGCTGCCTCTGCAATCCGGGAAGGTTGTGTAGACCCTGCTATAGGCAGTAAAGTCCTGAGACCAACAGCTCATGGAAATATACGAAGAATGTAGTGCCAGGTCCTGCCCAGGCTCCTTGAGTCAGAGACTCATTTTTTTGCTTGTTGTTTGTTTGTTTGTAACCTATTTCACTGTGTAGCCCTGGCAGTCCTGGAGTTCACTCTCTAGACCAGGCTGTCCTGAAACTCAGAGTTCTACCTGCTAGGGTTAAAGGTTTATGCCACCATCACCTGGTTACATTTTTTTTTTCTTTTTTAAATAGCAAAATCGTTAGGTGTGTCCTTTGCTCATTAATTTCTTCTCATAGCCTGAGAAGAAGGCTATGCTGATAGAGTTCTGTAGATACTTCTGCCTTCCGGTATCCACCACTGAGTTTGGAAGAGAGGGTAGCTTTCCTCCCCATCAGTTGCCTTAAACCTCATGCTTTAAAAGGTTTATTTTCATCCTGTTAAATGTTGGGCGGGGGATGTTTGCACATTGGAGAAGGTCGGTTAATTTCAGGCCTTCTCTGGGACTCTTTTGGAGGCAGGTAATGCAAACTCAGGTGCCTGCCAAGGCTGGGGTGTTTGGTTTCGTTTTTTAAATATATTTTTTAGCTCATTTACAAAACAACAGGCTTCCTTTCCACATCTTCATGTATACATATCCATCATTGTGCCCTGATCACATTCACCCTTCCCACCCTCCTCTACCCTTCTGCCAAGCCCAGTCTTACCAGCAGCTGAAGTATTGAAATGAAACATATTCCCATGTCTCCGCTTTCTAGTTTGTTCCTTTAGGAAAACTGGCTGACGTTATAGTGGCACACATTTCTTAAATTTTTTAAAGATTTATTTTTATCTTATGCATGTATGCATAAATGCATACATACACACACACACACACACACACACACACACACACAATCTCCCCTAGCTGTCCTACCCAGCTTTGGTGTAATGCTGGGATTCTACCCCACTCTATCTACAGTGAGGGAGGGAACGAGAAGTGTCTCTTTAGTTTTTTTGTTGTTGTTGTTGCTGTTGTTGTTGTTTAGTTGTTTGGTTGGTTGGTTGTTTCATTTTTTGTTTTGTTTTTGTTTTTTCAGAGTCAGGTCCTGAGGGTAAGCTAAGAATTTAGAGCTGGCCCTGAACTCCCCTCACCCCTGGACTTGGATAGATGGCATTTTGACTTTTACTCTGCTCAGAAGAATTGAGCTGCTGGGCCAGAGAGGTACACAGGCTCTGCAGGAGGGAGAGAGGCCAGTGAACACTGTGTCAATGTATGTGTGCAAGGGTGCCTTAGCTCTGGGCGCTCTCAGGTCTGTTTCTATGCAGGGATTTCTGTTTTGTGTTACCTCAAATAGATAAGCCACAGACTCATGTTCTGTCTTACAGCCTTAGTTTTGGTGACAGCCCTCTAGGGAGGGCTGGACCAGTGGGACTGGGGCCTGAGCAAGAACGACTGCTTCCATCCTGTCCTCTGGGAAATAGGAGCTTTTCACCCTTCCTATCTTAGCTTGAATGTCTGAACAAGCAATAAAACAAAGGCAAGGGCAGCACCAACGCCATCTTTTCCTTCATCCTCATTGCCATCATCTGGATATTGCACTGTCTGACTTTACACAATGTTCACTGCACTCCAGAGTAGCAGAGGTTGTCGAGGACCTGAGACTTTGAGAGAATGTGCAAGAAGGAGAAGCCATGAGTGGCCAATACGCCTAGAAGAGCATCTGTCACTTCTGTCACTCAGTGAGGCTCTGGGGAGGTGGCTTGAGTGCTGGCTGAGTGCTGCTTTGGGTAGGGCCCTTTCCCCTGCAGGCCTCTAAGAACCTGAGGAGATGGTCCTTGAAGGTGCTCAGCTGAGTGTCTGACACTAAGGTCACCCCAAATGTCAACTCTAGGCAGAAGGAACCAGATCTGACCCAAACACTGTGTGATTCATCCCATGCTCCCAGCCTGGTTCTGAAAACAGAACTTGTCCCATCCCCTACATGCAGCAGCCAGACCTTTCTTGACTCTGGGAGCACAGGCCATGGACCACAAGTGGAGCCCAGTAGCCAAGGGTAGCCTGGTGAACCCTTAAGGAACTAGAAAGGGAGGTTTGTCGAGGGAAGGCGCAAGAGCATCTGCAAGCAAGCTGGCAGGCCCTGAGCTAGCTTCTCTCTGCCTGTGTTCCAGATGCGAATGTGTCCCTGGCTACAGTGGAAAGCTGTGTGAGACAGACAACGATGACTGTGTAGCTCACAAGTGTCGCCATGGAGCTCAGTGTGTGGACGCAGTCAATGGCTACACATGCATCTGCCCCCAGGGCTTCAGGTACGGCAGAGGAGCACCTCAGAAGGAAGGCAATGTGGTTCAGATGGAAGGAAGAGGCAGGGCTGCAGGCTTCCCTGCAGCTAACCAGGGCCACTTGATGCAGAAGTTGAACTTGAGTCTAAGCTCGCAGTGTCACATGTGCACGATTCTACCTAATGGAAGATGCCATCATCTTGGAGTCTAGCTTGTGGGTGCTTGGAGACCAAACCATCTTAATAGCAGGAAAAGATGTGAGAACTGAGAGTGTGGCTCAATGCTTAGCATGCATATGAGCCCAGGTTCCATCCCTAACATCAAATAATAAAAGACAATAAAAAGATGGAGGTGACTCAGTAGAGCGTCTGGGATTAGTCTCTGGAATTGGCACTAGAAGAAAGGTCAAATAAGAGGTACTGGTCCCTTGGCTAGATGTCTGTGGGGTACATAGAAGGAGCCACCTGGGTTCCAGTTCCCCCTCAACCTGGACTAGAAGGATTAAGCATGGGGTTGCAGCAAACTGGGGGAGTAGGGACCGTACTTAAAGGGCACTCAGAAATCAGTACAGGCTAGATACCATGAATATGAAATATGCAGATTAATTTGACATAGACTCCAAAACAGTGAGCCAAGAAAGAGCTGTGAGTTCTCCCTAGCCCTCATCTGAACCTGAGGAGACAGTTCAACAGTATTAAGAATAGTCGCAGGCTAGAGAGATGGCTCAGCAGTTTAGAGCACTAGTTGCTCTTACAGAGGACTTGGGTTCAATCCCCAGAACCCACATGGCAGTTCACAACTGTCTTTAGCTCCAGTTCCAGGAGCTCTGACACCATCACCCCAAACATACTTGCAGGTAAAACACAAATGCATGTTAGATTAAGATAAAATAAAATAAAAAGCCAAGTGGTGGTGACACCCACCTTATCAGCACTTGGGAGGCAGAGGCAGATGGATCTCTAGGAGTTCAAAGCTAACCTGGTCTATAAAGTGAGTTACAGGACAGCCAGGGTTGTCACACAGAGAAACCCCTGTCTCAGAAAAAAAAAAAAAAAAGTCACATTGGCTTCGTGGTTAGTAGGTTAATAGCACTCACTGTCCTTACAGAGGAGCCAAGGTACATTCCCAGCACCCACATTAGGTAGCTCACAACCACCCATATCTCTAGCCCTGGAAGGATCCAACCCCTCTGGCCTCTGTGGGCACAGGCACTCACATGCACATATGTGCACACACACACACACACACACACACATACACATAATTCAAAATTATTTTCTAAATAAATCATTTTTCAATAGAATATTCCCGTGGTAGCTCAGCTACAGTATTATGACTCCATCTCCAGAGCTTTTCATGCCCTGCAGAATTCTAACCCCAACACCATCAACAACTCCCCATCTCCTCTCCGCAACACTGACAATCCCATTCTGCCTTTTGGCTCTGTGAACCAACTTCTCCAGGTACCTCCTGTGAATAGTCAGGCGATGCTGGCCTTTATGGCTGGCCCCCTCACTGAGCATAGCGCTCACAAGGTCTATCCATATGGTTGCAGGTATCAGAGCTCCTTCCTTCATAAGACAGAATTTCCCTGCTGGTCAGCTACGCCATGTTCTGTTTATTCATTCAACTGTACTCTCCATAGACTCAACCTCAGGCCAATCTGATGGCTCTGAAATCTTCACTCTAATCTGATTCTTTTTCTTTTTTCTTTTTTAGTTTTTACATTTACTTATTTATTTATTGTATTATATACACACATTCACACACATATACACACACACACACCACAACACTCTTATAGAGATCAGAGGACAATTTGTGCGAGTCAGTCAGTTGTCTTCTGTCATGGGTGCCAGGTATCAGACTCAGGTCATCAGGCTTAGCAGCAAGCACCTTTACCCACTGAGCTGGGCTGCCTGCACTGACTGAGAGAGAGAGAGAGAGAGAGAGAGAGAAAGAGAGAGAGAGAGAGAGGAGAGAGAGAGAGAGAGAGACTGAAACTTAAAGAAAGGGACTTGCTCCAGTTAGAGGCAAGGATGGAACTTCCCGGTACAGCTCTCCTCCTTAGCGGTAACTATGGGTGTCTCCTCTCTCCCATGCCCTCTCTCCAGTGGGCTCTTCTGTGAGCACCCCCCACCCATGGTTCTGCTACAGACCAGCCCCTGTGACCAGTATGAGTGCCAGAACGGGGCGCAGTGCATCGTGGTACAGCAGGAGCCCACTTGCCGCTGTCCCCCAGGCTTCGCTGGGGCCAGGTGTGAGAAGCTCATCACTGTGAATTTCGTGGGCAAGGACTCCTATGTGGAACTGGCCTCTGCCAAGGTCCGGCCCCAGGCCAACATCTCCCTGCAGGTGTGTATGCTCTTCCCCTCCCAACTTGGATGGAGTGAGGCTCCCTCAGAGTACAGCTGGGGTTTCCCATTAGTAAGCCTGACTCTTTTTCCAGAATGTGAGCTTTGCAGGAGCTGGGCCAGAGCAGTCCATAAGAAACTCCCTGGTGAGTCTCACAGCAGGCAGCAGCTCCTCATTAACCCACTCACTCCTTAAAAACCACTCCTGCAACTATCATATGCTGGACAATGGATACCCGATGCTATGTAATGCCAAACAGCCAGAATGACAGGGAAAGAGACATGGGTGCTGAAGAACACAAAGAGATATGCTCCTGGCCTATAGGAAGGAATCAGAGAAGGCTGTCCAGGCACAGCAAGAGCTAAGCCAGATCTGAAGCTTATGTAGGACTTTGCCTAAATTCTGGGGTGACCAAGCAAAGAGCATAGGCCAGAGAGGAGCTAGCTAAGAGATCTGCGAGATCTGCATTTGCAAAGGCATGGAGGCACAGGCAAGTAGGACACATTCAGGGAGTGGGAAAGAGTTTAGTGTGAACCAAGTTGTTTTCTCAACAGCTTAAGCCCAGGGATGCAACTGGTCAGGGCTGGTTAGTTAGTAGCCCAGGCACTGCTGAGTGCTCCTAGACACACACGAGGGCTCTGTGATCCTAACCTGGTGATTTAATCTGGAGCCTCCGTAATGACCCGGCATCTGCAATTATCATTCCGTAATTATCTTGAGCGCCTCTACACAGCGGGCCATGCTCCAGACCATGGGGCTGAAGACCCACAAGCAAGATCCTCTCCCTGCAGAGTCTGGCCAGTGGGCGGGGCTGCACCGTAGGGGTGGGTGCTAGCACAGATAGGAAGCCACCATCCTTCCCGCTCTCTTCCTTCACCCCTCCCCACCAGAACAGCCCCATGCTCCAGACACCCAAATGGGATGTAGCTGTGCACATCCTGTGGAGACTCACCCGGGAGCCAGCTCCAAAACACCCAAATCCACAATGGGATATACCTGTGCACATCCAGTCCTGTAGAGACTCACCCGGGAGCCAGCTGGCCAGCAGGGCAGCTTCTACTGAAGCCTGGCTTCCAGCTTCAGCAGCACCTGAAATCCCCTGTAGAGCTTTTAAATTTATGTCTGTCCACAAAGGCTAGTGCTAACTTGCTCTGCGGTGAAGCCCAGACAATGGTATTGTTCAGATTCCCCCAGTTGGCTCTGAACACAACACGTTGTGCTTGTTTCGTAGGACCACTGAGGTAAGCTCTGGTCTTTAGCCTTTGTGTACAACTATTAGGTTTGATACTGAGAGACAGGGGCTTCAAAGAGGAAGGTTACTTGGTTGAATCACATCAGATCCTAGTGGAAGAAGCAGATTAGGGCTGGGACCTCGGATATGCATAGATACAACCAGCCCAGTTTCCACATATGCACACTCAACCAGCTACAGATTATAAACATTTTAAAGAAAACTGCCACTATACTGAACATGTATGGACACACTGAGTCCCCACCAATATATCCAGCCCACAGCCCTCTGGCCCTATGTAGCCAACGACAGCTCTGAATATGATCCAGACAAAATCAGAAACTTATTTAAAACGTGAGGTGTTTTTATTTGTGAATTCTTTTATAAGCTGATCGCACAGGTTCCCCAGCATGAGTTTGTAGGTGACAAGGTTACGTCACAGTCTCAAACAGTTAAACATGACAGTAACCGCTACACAAGTATTACAACTATTACCATAGCATGTTTCCTGTCGAGGGTATTGTCATTCATCCAGAGGCAATAGAAAGCATGTGGGAGGAGCACAGGGATTCAATGAAGATACTCTTCTGTGTAAGGAACTTGAGCATCCTTGAGGGGTCAGTGACCCTGACGTCACAGCACATAGTACATGTTCAGTGCAGATTTGTCGAAGCAATTTGCTCAGCTAGCATTTGCTGGAGTATAAACTTGAATCCTGCCTCCTGGACTAGAAAGGCCAGATGGGCAAAGAGGCATGGATTTGAATTCTAATCTGGTCTAGGCTCTGAGACAGTCACCTGAAGAGGCTGCTAAGAGTGGGTCAGGTGAGGTTGGAGCTTGGGTAAGCCCTAACCCACACACCCTGATTGCTCTCCCCAGGTGGCCACTGACAAGGACAATGGCATCCTTCTTTACAAGGGAGACAACGACCCATTGGCACTGGAGCTGTACCAGGGCCACGTGAGGCTGGTGTATGACACCCTGAGCTCCCCTCCAACCACAGTGTACAGGTAAAGACCTCCCCTCTCGGCCACAGAATCTGTTCCTACCGAGCAGATCCCAGGTGACTCTGAGGCCTCCTGTCCCACGCAGACACGGCTCTCACAAGGTGGCAGGTGGGAAGGAGAAAGGTGCGGCTGGAGGCAGAAGCAGGAAAGGAAGGCAGGCCCGTGTGGGAGATGACACCTCATTACCATAAGATAAATGGCCAGCTGGCTACTGTGCATGGAGCCAGGTGCTCCAATGGAGATGAGGCTGCTTAATGAGGTGCCCTTTTCAAAATGTCATCCTGATCTTTTATTAGTTTAAGAAAGAAAGCGGGGCGATTAGCATGCAATTCAAGGAGAGAAACTCAAGAGCACTCAGGGAGCAGGACGATGCTTAATTGACTTTCAAACTGTCTTGAAAGTCAGTGCTTCCTAAACCTAAGTCTCTTTAAGTCACCCTATAGGTTGGGCAGCTTGCTACAGCTGTAACAAAATACCAGAGGTGACCAACTGATAAAGAGGGAAGGTTTCTTTTGGCTCGCAGTTCTAGGGATTTCAGTCCATGGTCATTTGGCTCCATCGCTTTGACTTTCTCATCATGGTGGGAAGCACGTGTGAGAGCAAGCTCAGGGTCTTGTCACTCCCTTCATTCAGCCTATGCCCCTCAGTGAGCAGAGGACTTCCCACATAGACCCTACTCCTTGAAGGTTCTGCCACCTCCCAGGAGTACCTCGGGCTCTGGACCAAGCCTTCCACACACCAGCTTTTAGCTTAGACAGCAGACTGGAGCATTGATTTGACATGACTGCTGTGCAGCAGTTACAGTGTGCCCCTGTAAACCGACACGAGGCCTACTCCACTCTCTCCAGCCTGACCTGAGTGCCACCTCACATGGACAGGCTCGCTCACTCTAAATGTTTCCTGCTGTTTAGGAAAGGACACAGTCGGCACCCCTCGTCTGAGATAACTCTCCAGAGTAAGAAACCCTGTGTTGCTCACAAATTTTCAGTACTTACACTGTCCTCATCTACGGTAAAGTAGAACTGCCCTGCAGAGTTGCGAGGCCCAGGCCTCGGATTCTCCTCTAGCAAATCCAGTTCAAAAAGCCTTGGTTGAAGCCAGTGGGATGAGCTGGTGACAGTAGCGAAGGCCTTTTTAGTTCCAGTGCTCCACAGGCTGAGAAGTGTGTGTAGATCTCTGTGAGTTCGGGGCCAGCCTGGTCTACGTAGTGAGTTCCAGAACAGCAAGGGCTACCCTGCTTCATAAGCACTAAAAAAAAAAAACAAACAAACAGGAGTTTGAGATGGAGGGCATAGCTCAGTAGAAGGGTGTTTATCTAATATGCATGCAGCCCCTGAATGCAGTCTTTCTTCATATCACACGAAAACACACACACACATGCACACACACACACACAATGGTAGGGTGGGAGGTGGAAGCAAGGGAAGAAGGAATCAATGATTCTGAGAGCTGAGTGTAGTCCCTGAGGTGGTAAAAATACAGAAATACACACTTTTTCAGTCCTTACCCCAGAAGTAATGAATCTGAAGCTACCAGGGAGAGGACAGCGAATCTATGTTTAAGGAATCCTTCAGGTGACTCTTGTGCATAGAAGAAAGAGGAGGAG
>NW_022196911.1:31042809-31063172 GCF_008632895.1 Mastomys coucha
AGAAGAAGAAGAAGAAGAAGAAGAAGAAGAAGAAGAAGAAGAAGAAGAAGAAGAAGAAGAGAGAAAAAAGAAAGAAAAGAGAAAAAATTGAGATAAGACCTGCCTGGGTAGCCCCAGCTGGCCTGAAACTCCCTACGTAGACCAGGCTAGCCTTGAACACCCAGAGATCTATCTGCCTCTGCTTCTGGAGTACTGAAATTAAAAGTACCTGCCACCAAATCCAGCTTCGTGCATAAATTTCAGAAGCAGGGCTTTGTGTGTGAGAGTTGGATCTTGAAGGTTGCATGCGCAGAGAGAACAAGTAGGTGGCCGTGTCCGGGACTGTAGCAAAGACAAGAGCAACGGCCAGAGCAGAAGGCTCACAGTGGAAGATGGGGAGAGACAAGGCCAGCTTTAGACAGTAAGAGAGTAGACACTGGGACTCTTAACGTCTTCGTTTCTGAAACTGGTGACCTTGGACCAAGTGGGAAGGACAGAGAGTAGCCTGATAAAGTGCCTGCCTCAGAGACAGCACTTGGCGTCACTTAGAGAGGACTAAAGGAGTGTCTTCCTCTCCCTCCCCACCGCCTCCCTGTGTCACTGATGGGCATTTCCCAGGGTGCTGGTGAGTGTAGAACAGTGCTTGGCAAATGAGCCCTAGTGTGGACCATAAAGGATAGGGGGAGTAGAGGCGGGCTTCCAGAAGCAGCTGAGCTTGGTGCAGAGCAAGGGGCCTTCTGGAAACACTATGCTGAGCTGGGAACCAGGAAGCCATTGCCACCTCCTAGAGCTGCCACCAGGGAGCTGTATGAATGTATTCTGTCCACTAGGATGACAGCATGCCCTTGAAAAGAAGCAAATAGTGGGCATCCAGGCAGATGAGTTGGATTCACATGCCAAGCCTGGTGGCAGAACATTATTACCCTTCAGCACATGATGATAAGGGGCCCTGGGCTCCAGAATCCCCGAGGGAAAAGTGATTTTATGAGACAGTTCATATATGTTTATATGCATGTCATCCATATCATCTAAAGGCAATTTTAAAGTGTGTGTATGTGTGTGTGTGTGTGTGTGTGTGTGTGTGTGTGTGTGTGTGTTTGGTTTTTTGAGATAGCAGCCCTGGCTATCCTGGAACTCACTCTATAAACTGAATTTATAACTCTAGCTTGCTATATAAAAGATACACCATCCAAATATTTTCTTTTCAGGCCATAAGCCTCGATGGGGCAGGTTTGGAGCTATTCTAACTCATTCCCCAGCTATAAAGTCCCCTGTTGCTTGCTGTTTCTCCTGGCCACATGCTCATGGTCTATCTCATGGTGGTCTCCTCCACCTCAGTCTTCTTTCTCCTCCTCCCCTCCTACCTGCTACCTCCTCACTCGATCCTCAAGTCCCACCTCTCTCCCTCCACCACCCAATCACAGGCTGTGACCTTTTATTGACCAGTTAAATTGGGGAGAAAGTTTACATAGCATCACTTGGTGTATGTGAGGATCTGCTCATGGGGGCAACCACATCTTGAGAGCCAGTATTTAGCATAAACATACAAGCAGCATCAGACCCACCCATTACACACTCCATAGACCAGGCTGACCTCAGACATGGAGAGCCACCCTCCTCTGACTCCCGAGTGCTGCTGGGGGTAAAAGTGTGTGCCACCACCACCTGGTAAGCATATACAGTATTTTTAATAATACATGTTTTTATTGCAACCCATCACATGAGGTCATGTGTGGAATTTTCTACTTGTGACATTATGTTAGTACTCGGTTTTTTTTGTTGTTGTTGTTGTTGTCTTTTGCATTTTGATTTTTAGGTAGAGGGATGTTCAATCTGTAGTGTTATCTCTAACTCACCGACCTACTTGGTAAACAGGCACCTGGGCTGAGTATGGGGGACATGAGGTTAAGCTTCCCACACACAGAAGACACATATGTTCACAGACAGTGGCTACACAGGCAGTATCTAACAGGCCTCCCTGGGGGTTCTCCAGCCTGCTATGGAGACACTTCTGAACAAGGAGTAAATAGTCCTGCTTGGAAGATAAGGGAGGGTGTTTCCACAGGGCAGGACTGGGAGATGCCCTCTGTGAATGCCATGCTGGGAGGGGATGTAATTCACGACTGCTTCCCAGAGCTGACAGCAGCTGAAGGGACAGAAGGCCATTCCTCAGAGTCACCTCCCACTGTGTAGCTGCAGGCTGTGGTACTAGGGTGCAGGCATCAGTTGCTAGAGTGGGGTCCCTAGGCCCAGGCTGCTCTTCTAAAGAAATCACAGGAACTCTTTGTTCCTGCAGGGCTCTGTTGCCACCTATTGGTCACTCTTGGCATCAGAGAGAAATGACCACCTGGTCATCTTTCTTGTTCAGTGGCCTGCAGCCCCGTGGCTGGGAGACATGAGCTTAAGTCCTGACTCTTTGTGAGGCACCCTAATTCCCTGGGCAGTGAGTCTGGTTTCCAAACAAGGAATGATGTGGCTCCTGCCTGTGGGTTTGTTAGGGTTAAATGAAGATTTTTCAGCTCCTGCCCTTACGGCATGACCCACCCACTGCCACTAAGAGAAGGTAAAGAGCATTTCCAGCTCTTGTAGAAGGCGCTTTCGGTTCCCAGAAGCCGTATCGTACAGCTCACTGTAATCCTAGTTCTAGGAAATTCAAGATCCTCTTCGGGCTCCAGGAAGGACCAAGCATGCGAGTGGTGCACACATGCATGCACAGGCACTCACGTGCGGCACAATCACTACGTCTTTAAACACAGATGAGAACTGCGGCCCTCTCTGGCAGTGCCTGTGGCCTTGGCAGCCCTAGGCAGGAGCTCTCCAACCAGGCTACCTCGGCTCCAGCACTGCTGCCACTGCTACTATCTGGGCCCAGTTGACAATCAGGAAGACTCTCAGGCCCCTCATCTCCCCTGAAATCCCTAAGGATCCCCCTCTCTCCAGGAGCCTGATCACCGATCACCTGTGCTTGGCAGGGCAGCATGGTCCTTTCTCTTAGAGCAAACAGAAGGGTCGAGCTTGTTTTTTACTTTTACCGTCGTTGTCATCGTTGTTGTCGTTGTCCTTGTCGTCGTTGTCGTTGTTGTTAGCAGTATAGCCCTTTTCCCAGTGATATTTTGATTTGGAAGGCCAATGTTTACAACTTTGACAGAAATCTTTGTGTGTGTCTGAGATTGTGAGGGCATGCATGTGCACACCAGGGCATGCTTGTGGAGGTCAGAGAATAATGACCCCATGTATCAGTCTTCCTGGCTACTTTGTTTGATATTGGCTCTCTTGTTTATTTCTGTGTATGCCAGGCTGGCTGATCTGCGACTTTCTGAGGGCTCTCCTGTCTCCACCCCCCATCTCCCCATAACTCTGAGACTAGAGCCACACACTACTGTGTCTGCTTTTACAAGGATTCTAGGATCAACCTCAGATGTTGACTGTTACACAGCTCTTTGCCCTCCAAGCCGTCTCTCTGGTCCTTAACACCTTTTTTTAAGGGTGGGTAGGACAGCAGACAGAGCTGTCCTTGGAACCGGGGGAGCCCAACACTCCCTGGGGCAGAGATTTGTGACTGTAGCCCTTGTTACCTTGATAGCTGCTGTAAACACTGCCTCCATCCCGGTGGTCCTCAACCATACTAACAAGGCCTCAGCTGGCCCTACAGAGCTCAGGAAGGGACACAGAAAACAGCCAAGACGGAGCTTGCTGTGCCTGAGTATATCCAAAACAGGAAAATAGCTATCCCGACTACCTTGACCTTTACATGGTTCTGGAAGGAGAAAGAGAAGGCCACACACCATAACTCTGGCTTCATAGATGTCTCTGATAGGAAGGCTGCCTAATACTTACCCAAGCATGAGGGCTGCCCTCTAGTATGTGTGCTCTTAGGAAGTGGCGCATTGGAAGAGGGAGTGAGGTCACTGGGGGGGTGTACCCTTACAGGGAACATTGGGACCTTGGGACCAGCACCTTCCTTCTTGTTCCTGACCACCAAGAAGTAAACAGGACTCTTTCAAAGACTGGTCCAAAACAGCTCTGGAATGCAACCTTTGAAACTGAGTTCCCAAATAGCCCATCCCTCCTTTCAGTTATGGGTCCCCAGAGCTCTATTTCCAGGACAGCAGCAGCTCTGGGGTAGTCAGGGATTCAGCTGCACATTTTTGCACATGGTTAGAAAACTAAGTGAGGGTTTGGCCCTCTTTCTCTAACCTTCATACATCACCTTGTCTGCAAGAGGACAGCCTCTGCCTGCCCTCGTTCATGACTCAGGACAGTAGAGATGCTCTAACCCATTCACACGGCTTCTCAGCTGCTCAGCTCCCCATCCCTGAACTAGATCCCCTGGTGTCTCTCAGCTGCTGCCTCACCCTCATTTTCCTGCTTCTTGGCTGGACCTTATGCTCAAAAGTTGGCCGTTTGACTTAGAGAAGGTATGGTGGAGTGTGAGCTTCGTGGTTTGTTACTGGTCCCCAGCAATATGACTCAGTCCTCAGTAGAAGTGTGGGTACATGGATAGATAGACAGGATGTGTGGGTGGAAAGGAAGGAGTGAAAGTGGATGGGTCTGTGGGTAGGAGAGAGGGAAAGAAGAAGGGAGGGTGGAGAGGATGGATGAATGAGTGGACAAATGGGTACGGTTTTTGTGGAGAACTTGTGGGGATCCCAGGCCCCTCTACCATTGCTTTCTCCCAGGATCAAAACTACAGTAAGAATCACCAGGGTGTGGGCTGTGAATTCAGGAACAAGGACAAATTGCTGACATTTTAACAGAGAGCGTGTGTGCTTCATACATGCTAGGGGAAAAAAAAAAAATCACATCACACGAACATTTTCTCCCAGATTTTTCTTAGGGCAAGGCGAACTGACAGGGGAAATGGGGTATTTGAAGAAGCAGCATCTTCCAATAACAGGTGTCTGGGTGGTGTGTGGACGGAGCCAGCCTGAGAAGATGGGCTAAGGATAACTTGCCTACTCTGAAAAAAACAGGGCAAGAACTGAGTAGCAGCCACCGTGGCCCTGCGCTGGCTCTGTGGTGGGAGCAGAAACCTGCCGCAAGGGCCGTCACTGGGGCTACTGCACATCTGGACGTATAAAGGGTTGGCATGAACGTTAACTGCTTCCTGCTCAGTCAGCACACTGCTTATATAAGACAACAGCTCTGTCCTTGGGAGACACAGCTGAGGGATCCAGAGGTCATGACATATATACCTTATCCTTACAGAGGCCAAGGGTCATGACATGCATACCTTATCCTTACATCACTCATAGAAAGTGTGAAGAGGTCAAAGGTCATGCCATGCATTCCTTTTTTTTTTTTAAAGATTTATTTGTTTATTTGTTTTATGTATATGAGTACATGCTGTAGCTATACAGATAGTTGTGAGCCTTCATCTGGTTGTTGGGAATTGTCTTTTAGGACCTCTGCTCACTCTGGTTGGCTCTGGTTGGCCCCACTTGGCCCCAGTTGCTCAGTCCCTGCTCCATCCAGCCCAAAGATTTATTTATTATTATAAATAAGTACACTATAGCTGTCTTCAGACACACCAGAGAGGGAGTCAGATCTCATTACAGGTGGTTGTGAGCCACCATGTGGTTGCTGGGATTTGAACTCGGGACCTCTGGAGGAGCAGTCGGTGTTCTTAACCATTGAGCCTTCTCACCAGCCCATGATAAGCATTCCTTATAATTATGTCACTCATAGAAAGTGTGCAGAGGCAAGGGACATGACATGCATACGTTATCCTTACATGACCCATAGAAACTGGAGCTGGGAACCAAATAGAAGTAATTGAAGAGGAGCGTGGGCAATAAGGCATACTTTTTGTTTTTATTTTTGCAACTTCTATAACTCACAGTTGTTTCCAAATGAACGTAAAGCAGGAATCGAACCGTGCAAATCCAGCTGCAGCCCCACACCTGGCCACGGAGCACACTTGACCTCTGGCTCTCTTCCTTTCTCTCCTGTCCAGTGTGGAGACGGTGAATGATGGTCAGTTTCACAGCGTGGAGCTGGTGATGTTAAACCAGACCCTGAACCTGGTGGTAGACAAAGGAGCCCCCAAGAGTCTGGGGAAGCTCCAAAAGCAGCCAGCAGTGGGCATCAACAGCCCCCTCTATCTTGGAGGTAATGCTCTCCCTTTCACCCCTGGCCCCACCCCTCCACCTTTCTGGCTTTCTGCACTGATACCCAGGCCTGACGCCGGGGTCTCCCTAATGTCTTTTTGGTACCTACTGCCAAAGTCAATCAGGGGAGGGAAGTGATGACAAAACGAGTTGCTGAAATGGAAAACAGACTCTGGACAGATGCTCATAAAGGAAAAAGGTTGGACCTCTGTGGGACTAGCAAGTGGGTGGAGGCGAGGAGAGGTAAGAAGATAGAATGGTATCCAAGCTCTGCTGCCATTTGCAAGCTCCAGGGCGGTACCCCTCTGCTCTACCTCTTAGACATGGCAAGAAGTGCCACACTGAGGTCAAGGTTGTACAAAGGACAAAAGAAGAAACCATACAAGCTGCTTGCTTAGACCTGAAATGAAGCCCCTCGGCTGATGGGTCTTGAATTATATGCAATAAAGAAAAACCAATGTCAGAGTGGGGGTTTCAGATTGGGACTCGGTGGTAGAGCACTTCCCTAATGGGAACAAACGATAGCCAGGATTCTCTTCCCAGAGACACGTGTTCATACACGTGTTCACACGCAGCCAGCAAAGCAGTTTGGACAGGCCGTCCAGATGCAGGGACACAGAGTGTTCCTAGCCCAGACTCGTCTTAGGACATAGCTTCTCCACAAGGAAGAATGTTGTTCCCCTCCCTGTACTTCTTCACCCTGTGGCCAGAACAAAACTGGGCACTTTTTCCAGCCAACATAGAGCATGGAGAAGAACTGGCAGAGAAGGAAGAACGGGGAGTAAAGCTATTTTTATTTTTATTTTTTTTTGAGACAGGGTCTTGTATAGCACAGGCTGGCCTCAAAACTTCATCTATAGCTAGGGATAACTGTGAACTTTTCATTGTTCCGCCTCTACCTACTGAGTGCTGGGATTATAGGCATGTGTCCCCACCTTTAGGCATTTGCTGGGAACTGAACCCAGGGATGTATGTATGCTAAACACATACACAATTAAGCTATCTGCCCAACAGTAAAAGGAGAGAGAGAACACAGAGCAGAAGACCCTGAAAACAAGATCAGGACTTTACCAGGAGTCTGCAAAGGGCCCAGAGAAAGACATCGGGGTAGCGCAGAGCTGATAAAATCGTCTGGAAACCTCGAACCCCAAAGCTTTACTGAAGCAAGCTGCTCCCCTAACCCTATCTTTCTCCCAAACTGCAGCTCCTTTGATGTGGGCTTTTGAACAGGAACTGGGGCAAGGAGCACCTCAACCTGATGGGGATAGGGATAACGGGGTGATCTAGTGGTCCTCTGCCCACGCCATGCCTAAGGGGTGGGCCTTGGTTAAACCAGGGGGACTCTGTGGCAGTAGAGGACAGATCTTCTCACTTCTCCTTTGAAAGCTCAAAATACAGACTTCTGCAGAACTTTTTTTTCTGAATTTAGATACTGGTGATAAGTTGAGTTTTAACAGTTCCAAAGCAAGGATACATGTCCCTGTGAGAATAAGACCGGGGCCTTGGCCTGTTAACTCCGTTTGAACAGCAGAGATCCAGAGCTCTGAGTGACTGTAGACAGGTGCTGTGTATGTTCCCCTTTTGAAGACTGAGGGGGTGGAGATGGAATGAGGAAGTGTCTTCAGGCTGTCCTGGCTTTCTCCTGCAGGCATCCCCACCTCT
Organism: Mastomys coucha; assembly: GCF_008632895.1. Lineage (NCBI taxonomy): Eukaryota > Metazoa > Chordata > Mammalia > Rodentia > Muridae > Mastomys > Mastomys coucha. The sequence goes on from NW_022196911.1 coordinate 31,050,561, forward strand.
ACGGGCCTCTCAGCCTTACGCCAGGGTGCGGACAGGCCGCTGGGCGGCTTCCACGGCTGCATCCACGAAGTGCGCATCAACAACGAGTTGCAGGATTTCAAGGCCCTCCCACCCCAGTCCCTGGGGGTCTCTCCTGGCTGCAAGTCCTGCACTGTGTGTCGTCACGGCCTGTGTCGCTCTGTGGAGAAGGACAGCGTAGTGTGTGAGTGCCATCCGGGATGGACTGGTCCGCTGTGTGATCAGGAAGCTCGGGACCCCTGCCTTGGTCACAGGTGAGTCCTGAGCGCAAATTGCTGTGCCTGCATGGAAGGAATGGACACTGGTGGATGATGAGAGTTGTGGTCCTACTATGGAGAGCACAACTGCTTAAAATGCCAAGAAGCAGGGCTCCTTACCTCCAAGCAACATGCCTGGCTTGAAAGCATGGGTGTGAGGAGAGCTTTCTCAAAATATCTGTCACACCAGGCAGCCCTTGGACCTGTGAAAGCCACTGCAAGACTCTGTGCTGTGATTAGAAAAAAGCTGTTTTAAAGGAAATAGAAACCCCAAACCCGGCACAGCAAAAACAGAACACAGGAATTACAGCTCCTGCGAGCCCTACAGTGTACTGAGTCTGCGCAACAATGCACGTCTAATCACGTTTAATGGTTCAATCAGCCACTATTCAATCAACAAATGTTTTTGAGGGCCTACTATGTGCCGGGGGGCCTTGTATAAATACAACAGTCCCAGTATGCCTAGAAATTGCATTCGGCCAAAAGTAACGCCAGACTCAGGACTGGTAATTTGGCTGGCTGAACAAGTTGGGAAATAACGATCTTGGTCAGGAAGAAAGGAGTGTTGTAGATGCCTAAACTTCCTGTTACTCTTGCTGTGTGCGCCTGGCCCCAGAATTAACACGAATCCTGACTTGACTGCCATCGCAGTAGGCTCAGATATATCATGTTTGAAAACTCAGCACTGTGGACTAGAGAGATGGTTTAGTAGGTAAAGGCTTTTGCCTCCTGGCCCAATGACCTGAGTTCTGTCCCTAGGACCCACACAATAGAAGGCAAGAACCAACTCCCACAAGTTGTCCCCTGACCTCCACAACTGTACTATGGCATATGCACACACCGAAATAAACAGACAGGTAAATAAAAGTAATATTTTTTAAAGAAGGAGTTGTGAGCTGTGGAGATGGCTCAGTTGTTAAGAGCACTGTCTGTTCTTCCAAAGGAACCCCATGACAGCTCACAATCATCTGTAACTCCAGTTCCAAGGGATCCAGCACTGTTTTCCAGCCTCTATGGGCACTAGGCACTCGCATAGTACGCATATATGCATGCAGGCAAAATACCCACATATGTAAAAACACATAAATCATTTCCAATTTTTTTGAAGAAAAAAAGAAAGATGACTGCGCTATACTGCGCCAGGTACCCAGCACCACGGTGGCACCCAAGGGATTGTGCCACAGACGCTGTCTATCTGCGTACCCCGCTCCACTGGATGGGTGTCTAGATCCCAGTCCTTGGAGATTGGGGGGGTCCTTGGGCCTCACAGAGGCCAAGGACGCAGGTTCTAGCCCCTTAGGAATTACAGGTGACACTGGACACGGTGGAGGAACTGAGAACAAATTGGGGGCCCCAGAGCAGCTCAGTCTGCTCTGGGGTGGAAGAGAGAGGGGGCAGGGAAAGGAAGCAGTCGCCTGGTGGTCTATGCAAGCAGCCACGCTGGAGTTCTCAAAGCTGCAAACACTGGGCCCACCCAGAGCATCTAGTTGAAAAGAGGCAATGCATGGTTGTAAGATGTTTTATTATAGAAAGGAGAGAGAAGAGATAGGAAAGTAGAGGCTGGCCATCTCCACGTGACCAGGCATGGGCAGGTGGAGAGGGGGAAAGGGAGGAGGAGAAAGTAAAGATAAGAAGAGGCTAAGAGAGAAGAGAGAGAAGAAGAAAGAAAGGAGAAGGTAGAGGGCAAAACCACCCCTTATATGGTGGGCTGGGCTACCTGTCTGTGGGGTGGGGCATACCTGGCTGTGGTCAGATGACTTGGGGTGGAGTCCAGCCAGAATGCTGGCAGCTTGGGGTATTGTCTATGCGATAGATAGCACAGGCTAATGGAGTTGGAGGGCTTGAGGAGTCAGCCATCTGTGTCTGGGAGCGTGGCTTTTATTGTTCCATCCCTTCCAACTCCTACTGGGTCACCGGAATTAAGCCTTGCTCAACCAAAACACACAGGTGGCTCAGTAGTTAAGAGCACTTGTTACTGCTACAGTCCCCAGCACCCTGATGGTGACTCACAACTGCCTGTAACTCCAGTTCCAGAGGATCCAATACCCTCTTATGTTGTCCACAGGCACCAGGCACATGGTGCACATAGATATGTGCAGGCAAAACCATCATCTACATACAATAATTCTAAATATTTTTTTGTATTACGAAATGTGGACTTCACTCTGGGAGATGGACTAAAGGCTGGTTCATGGGAGGGGCTGCCTTGGAGTGGAGTGGTACAAGGTCTAATGTGCTTAACACAACGCCTGGCACACAGCATGTGCACCTGCTGAGAACAGGTTACGTGTCTCTTGTCCAAAATGCCTGACCCTAGAAATGCTTCACATCTGTGGTTTCTTTCCACAGTTTAGAATATATACCTGTTTCTCTGAGATACTAGGGAGATGAGAATGATGCATATAAACAAAGTTAATTTATATTTCATAGATGCCACACACACACACACATACACACGCACACACACACGCACAGCCGGCCTGCCTGATGATAATTCCATATGATCTGTTCAGTGTTTTGTCAGCAGCTCGTCAATGAAGTCAGGTGTAGGATTTTTCACTGGAACCCATGCTGATGTTTAAAATGTTTGGATTTGGAGATATTCTGGATAAGGGTCGTTCAACCTGTTGTAGTAGTAGTAACAATAGCAATAGTGTTTGCTACTTAAATTGAGGGAGGGTTAAAATCTTAACAAAGGCCAGCAAGATGGCTCAGTAGGTAGAGGAGCTTGCTGCTAAGCCGAAGAACTTGAGTTCAATCCCTCGGGGCCCACGTGGTAGGAGAGAGCCTACTGTAACAGGCTGTCCTCTGACCTCCACATGTGCCCACATACCCACATGTACACTTGTGTCCACACAAGCACACACACACACACACACACATATAATAAAATGCAATATTTAAAAATTATTTTTTTGCCAGATGTGGTGATGCACACCCTTAATCCCAGCACTTGGGAAACAGAAACAGGCAGATCTCTATGAGTTTGAGGCTAGCTTGCTCCACAAAGTGAGTTCCAAGCCAGCCAAAGCTACACAGTGAGACCATGTTTAAAAAAAAAAAAACACAAAAATAGTTATTTATAATGTTGACAGAAAGCTTAAAGTCTGTTGGGCTATGAACTGACACTGAAGACTCTCATGTCTCTGTAGGAAGCAGCAGTGGTATCTGTTGTGGTCAGAGCCAGGTAGACGTTCGCTAGGGCACAATGGTACCCAGCTAGCCACTAACATGGGCTTTACATGAAATGAGACACTTAAATGCTGGACTGAAGGAAGGCTGTACCTGACGCAAGGTCCTACAGCTCTGGGTGCCCTGGCTGAAAGGACAGAGAGGTACTAGCAGCCATGACTCTGGTCTCCTCCCCTCCACCCTCAGCTGCAGCCATGGGACATGCATGGCGACTGGCAACTCATACACGTGCAAGTGTGCCGAAGGCTATGGAGGAGCTCTGTGTGACCAGAAGAATGACTCTGCCAGTGCCTGCTCAGCCTTCAAGTGCCACAATGGGCAGTGCCACGTCTCAGATCAAGGGGAGCCCTATTGCCTATGCCAGCCTGGCTTCAGTGGCAACCACTGTGAGCAAGGTGAGTCTGCTATCCTTGTGGGACAGAGGGCCTAGGAAAGAAGCATGGGTCAGAGAGTACTTGATCTTCCCCAGAGAGAACCGTCAAATGGCGAAGACGAAGCCATGCATGGTCTTGAAGTAACTTTTGACTGCCATTTCCAGGTCAGCGTATCAGTTATATCGGTACCATGCATTCTCTAAGGAGGCTGCGACATAGAAGATGTAGCAGGAGATGGGGTGATGGGGTAATGGGGTCATTGTGGACACTGGCTGGCTACCATGCTACCCTCAGGGTTTCTCAGTAGAATATGTGTTATGTAGAGTATGTGGTATCTGGGGATGTGCTAAGAGTTGGGGGAGCAGAAATGTATGAGAGTGAAGTGCCCATGGAGACCAGAAGAGGGCACCAGATAGCCTAAGAACTGGAGTTGGAGGTAGTATGTGCTACCTTGGGCATTGTCCGCGGTGGCCAGAAGAGGGCATCAAATCCCTTAGAACTGGAGTTGGAGGTGGTTGTGTGCTGCCTGGGTGCTGGGAACTGGACTTGTGTTCTAGGGTCTTCTGGAAGAGCAGTGAGCACTCTGAACTGCTGAGCCATCTCTATAGCCACAAATTGGGTCAGAAGCAGCCCGGTTGTCCTGAAAAGAAAAATCTGTGTGTCCTTGAGCAGGAGAGTTCTCTCTTGAGTCATAATTCCTCATGTAAAACAACTGCACTGGGTTATTGTAAAGACTAAATAATATCATGGTGAATGAGGATTCAGCATTGAGATTCTAGGGTGACGTCCCTGAAGGCTAACAAGCTATCTCGAGTACTTAGCACAAGCAAAGTGACCAGACGAGATGCCAACTACATTTTTACTATACTGTCTAATGGAGAACACTTAAGTACAGCAAAGGGTGGGAGTGCCTATGGACTACAGACCCCCAGATGGCAACCTCCAGGGAGAAGGAAGCACCTTCATGCCACCCCATCTCCTTGATTGGCACTGACTCAGAGCTAAGAGGGATTTCTCTTCACAGGCAGCAGTAGGCAGTAGATTCTTGGCACTCCACAGAAGCCTAGACTGCACCCGCAATATTTGCTGTTGGACAGCCTTGCATCCTCTCAGGCTCTGAGCCCAGTTGAGGAACTGCCTGGAGTTGACATGGCTGCACTGCTTTAGAAAAGGAGCCCATGTTCTGACCCTTCACCCTGCCATGACCCAGAGCTGTTGATGTGCAGTGTGTCCCTCTCCAGGGCAACAGATGCCAAACCTTCCTGTCCCGAGGCTTCACTGGCACTCCACCATACTCATGTGGATGGCCGTGATACCACACCAGCTACTTGAGCCATGACCCAGCAGACTAGCTCTTAGCCCATAGCCAATGCCCACCAGGGACCAACAGGAAGCTGAGTGCCATCAACAGCTAGTTCTTTAAAAGATCCACAAAACTGACAGATCTTTAGGTAGACTAAGAAAGGCTATGAGAAGACTCAAATCAGAAAGGACAAGAGACATGACAAGGACTGAATTAGTAATAAGCCTTTTGGGAGCTGGAGCAATGGCTCAGAAGAGCACAGTCTGCTCTTCCAGAGGACCTGGGTTCAATTCCCTGCACCTACATGACAGCTCATAACTGTCTCTTATTCCAGCTCCAAGTACTCCAATGCCCCCTTCTGGCCTCTGTGGGTACTACACATATGGGATAGGCAGGCAAAACATCCATACACATAAATATCAAAATAAGCCTTCCATCGTCAGGATTGGAGTGATGGCTCAGCAGTGAGGAGTGCTTTCTGCTTTTCGAGAGGACTCAGGTTTGGTTCCCAGCACCCACTGCCACCTGAACCCCACAACTGCCTGTAGCTGCAGGGATTCTGCTGGCAGGCAAGCACACACACATGGCACACCCAAACATCGGCAGAAGTAAAACGTTTTTATCTTAAAAACAAAAACAAAAAACAAAAAACCTCCTATCATTAAATGAAAGGATGCCTCAGTCCTGCATGTCCTACACCCGAGAGGAGGACAATCAGAAATTCAAGCTGGTCCACAGACCATACCTCAAAAAGAGAGGGGAGTGGAGAAAAAGAGGAAAGGTGGGGGGTTGGGGGGGGAGAAAGGGGGAAAGAAGGAGGGGGAGTGGGGAAAGGGAAGGGAAGGAAGGGGAAAGTCTTCAGTCTAAATCCAGGGCCTCACAGTTGACTGCTGCTTTCTGCGCACATCCTGAGAAACCTGGTGTAACTCCTCCCAAAGTACTTCAGACAGATGAAGAGTGCAACATACCTCTAGCGCATTCCCCAAACCTTCGTTACCCTCATACCTAGTCAAAGAAACGGATGCAAAAGAGAGAAGGGAAGAGGGGAAGGGAAGGAAATGGGAGGAGAGGAAACAGCTAGGAGACACTGATAAATGCAGTAGCAAAAGTCCTTGGCTCCACACCACACCTCCACACAAGGAGGGAGAGAGGGAGGGTGAGCCAGAGGGAGGCAGGAAGGCAAGGTGACTAGATGGATAAGTAGGCAGGCAGGTGATGAACTAGTGTGTCACACCGTGACCATGACAGGTTCTCCTGCCGCCAGCATCCAGGTCACCTCCTGTCACTCACGGACTCTTACTTCTCACATCTGAATGAAGCACCATTGATGAAAGCTGCTCATGTTTTAACTCTGAAGCAGTCTCAGACTCAGGGTCATATGAGGATGGGCTAGGCACCCTTCACCTTCCCTTCACCCCAGCTGTTAATGTTGCCACACTGTGCCTCTACATTATACACACACACATACACACACCACACACACACACACACACACATGCGCACACACACACACACCATACACACCACACATACACACCATACACACACTACACACACACCACACAAACACCATACACACACACATATACAACACACACACACATACACACACCACACACTACATACTATACACACACACTATACAACACACACACATACACACACACCACACACACACTACACATTACACACTCACACACATATACACACACACTACACACCACACACACACATACACACACCACACACACCATACACACCACACATACACACCATACACACACTACACACACAACACACACAACACACAAACACCATACACACACACACCACACACATACTACACATTACACTCACCACACACACATATACACACACACTACACACCACACACCACACACACACACACACACACACACACTTGACCCTGAATCCTTTAAGGCCCCATCGGTTTAGTTTGCAGGTGGATACGGTGCCTGAGCATCTTACTAAAGCACACAAAGCTCTGATGCTTCTCCTCCTCAGTTGCCTGTGCTGCTCATGAGAGGCCATGAATCAGTGAGGAGGACAGGTACATGGGTTATGTTTTTCCAGGCAGGGAAACTGAGGCACGGGATAACAAGTGATTTTTCTATGACCGTGAGACTTCGGATTCTGCTTCCCCCCCCCCCCCAACCACCCCCAGTGCCTGCACCAAAGGTCCTGGCAGGGTTGGGAGGGAGTGAAGGCTAGAGGTGAAGAGCAGGGTCAGAGGTGAACGTTCCAGCACACACGCAGCTCCTCTCTGCTGCTCTCCAGTTGTTTCTAGAACTTCCAAAAACATCCAGAAGGGCCTTTTACCTCCTTAGCATCTTTTCCAGATTTTGTCTCTGTAGTCACTTCCCCAATATCCTCCAGGAACCTGGACCAGATCGGCTTACTTATGTAGAAACATGCCCTAAAATAGCTTCCCTCTGCCTCAGTTTCTCATTACAAACAGATTCATTTCAGTGTTGATAAAAACTAGTGTCCAGACTCCCTAGATCAGTGCTTCTCAGCCTTCCTAATGCTGTGACCTTTAATACAGCTCCTCATGCTGTGGTGGCCTGAACCACAGAATTATATGTTTTGCCGTTTTGTAACAGATGTCTCTATGGTTGTGAATTATAATGTAAATATCAGTGTTTCCTGATGGTCTTAGGCAGCCCCTGTGAAAAGGTCATTCGACACCCCCCCTGCGCCCCCCACCAGGAACTGAGACCCACAGGTTGAGAACCGCTGCTCTAGACCGAGAGAGACAGGTTACGGGGAGTGATAAGGCCAGTCTGGGACAAACTGATACTCTTCTGCCCCATCCAAAGCTCTAAGCACTCTGCCCACCAAGGCAGCGTGGGAGAAGCAGGATGAGCTCTGGCAGAAGTCCTAGTTTCAGAGAAGCCAGAAATCCACATTCTTAAGTGAATTCAGATGTTTTCAATGTTAGTATTTAAACACGTTCTATCAGTCAAAACGTACCCCATAGTGCGATTTAGCCACTATTTACCAGTTTGCCAGTTCCTTAGAAGATGGAGGATTAAACCCACCCGTGCCACCAGAATAGCCTCCGGGCGTGATTAAAGCCTGGTGTTGGGTCTGGCATAGTAAAAGCACATCAAAGAAGTGAGGAAGGAGGGAGAGAGGGAGGGTGAGCCAGAGGGAGGCAGGAAGGCAAGGTGACTGGATGGATAAGTGGGCAGGCAGGTGATGAACTAGTGTGTCACACCGTGACCATGACTGGTGGGTCCTGGGAGTATAGGTGGAGTAAGGCAAACCAGCCTTAGAGAGAACAAACTCTCCAGTGGCTTTAGGAAGACAGCTTGTTTAATTGGGAGGAGCAAGGCCTACTTAAACCTTTCTGGGGCGTGGGGGAGGGGGAGAGCGGTGAGTGTACCTCATTGGTCAGGGCCAAGATGCCGGGGATGCCTCATTTGCATAAGGAGGAATTTTGGGTGCTCCTAGACGTTACCTTATAAGGGGAAAGAAAATTTTAACCTGCCTACAGCTACGTGACCTCCTTGACCTCACTCTTGCTCCAGGCCTGTTCCTCCTGGTCCCACAGTTCCTTGGCTCCACACTAGAGAATAAGTAGGTGCACATTAGGATCACAAGTATCTCCTGAGAGCCGACCTATGGACCTGCCAGGCCCTATTACCCACCAGAACCCTAACATTACCTTTCTACCCTCTTTAGAGAGTCCATGTTTGGGGGAAATAGTCCGTGAAGCCATCCGCCGCCAGAAAGATTACGCCTCCTGTGCCACAGCATCCAAGGTGCCCATCATGGAATGCCGCGGGGGCTGCGGGAGCCAGTGCTGCCAGCCGATTCGGAGCAAGCGGCGGAAATACGTCTTCCAGTGCACTGATGGCTCCTCATTCGTGGAAGAGGTGGAGAGACACTTGGAATGTGGCTGTCGCGCGTGTTCCTGAGCCCCCCTCTGCCACCCACCCATCCTCCGCCTTTCGGACTCCAGCTCATTGGGCTGGGGACAGCCACGTGGAACCTCTCTGAGATTCAGAATGAAGGAGAGGAAGCTGGAGAGCAAGAGGCAAAAGAGAGATTATTAAGTATATTGTAAAATAAACAAAAAATAGAACTTATTTTTATTATGGAAAGTGACTATTTTCATCTTTTATTATATAAATATATCACACCGTCTGAGTATATGGACTATACAGTGAGTTATTTTTACCAAGTTTTGTTTTGTGTTGTGTATTTGTTGTGTTTTTATAAACAGCTGTTTAAAATTTTAAGACAAAGGAAAAAACACTAATAAAAAATGTTCTAAACACAAGGATGAGAACAGAGAAGTGGCCTGTCTGAGGCAAGGAGAGGAACTTTATGCTCTGTAGCTCTCAGGGTCAGCAAAACCCAGTGCTTTTCTGAGCTGGCTGGGGGGCGAAGGAAGAGAAAGTGAAAGTGTTTTTAGTTTCCAGTGGTCTTTGTTCAACCTTGAAAGTAAAAGCAGCAAGCTTCTTACGGGTCCTGGCTTTCTGGGCCCAGTGTGTCCCCTCGCTTCCAAAAGGAGCTGCTGGGCCCTGAAAGTCTTGTCTCACTTCAGGGGAACTGCTGCCCCTTGCTGATCATCTGACCAAGGCCCCTGCAGTCTGGGAGCCCCCTGGGAGACGGAGGGGACCCTTCCCAGTCTCCTTGAGGGAATTGAATCTGGCTTTGCCCGGTCTGTTCTGCCAGATTTGCAAACAGCTGCTCTTTTTCTGTCTCTCTGAGGAAGCTTGTCTTCAAGATGCCTTGGAGAAAGAGGTTGGGGGTGGGGAGTTGTCTCTCCAGGTCCCAGGCTCTGGCCCTCCCTTACAAGTCCTCTTCCTGGTCAGTTTCATTGACGTGCAATAGCACAGAGCAGACAGCAGGACTGCCCAGGAACAAGACTGGGAGGTCCAACAGGCAGGCCTCTGGCATCTGGTCCCTCAGGCCATCATCTCAATGGCAAAGATGCATGCTAGGGAACACCACCATCCAGCACTGAACCCTAACTTTATCCAGCCCCTACTTCTCTGGTGCACTGAACTCCATTTCTTAACTAAAGACAATCAAGCCCTATCAGTTGCCTTAAGCCACCATCTGATAAATGGAGATGCCAGGCCCAGAGGGTAGACCCTAGATTCCCCTCCAGAACTAGTAGACACAGAAGACAGGCAGAGAAGGAAAAAAAAATGGTTTTCCAGCTGCCTTTTCTCCTTGTTCTGTTTTGCTCACTCTTCTTTCTGCCTTATTCGAATCCAGAAAATTTCTAGAGACAGAAACTCGGGCATTTTGGAAGTAAAAGCAAGCATTGTTGTGCAGCGTCAGGACTCCTGTCCCTGAAGGCCTTTTCTGACCTCCCATGCCTCTCCTCCACCCTCTCTTGCCCCCTCACAGCCCTCATCCCTTAGCATATGTGCCCAGCATCTGGCTGCTCGCATCAACCCCCTGGCTCTGCTCATCCATCCTCCTTTCTCAGGGGTCTCGGGAGGGAAAATGTGTGAACCTTTCTGCTCTGAGGATTCCCCTGAGGAGCTCAGGTGTTCTGTAAGAACCCATGGTAGGGCAAAGACTCTGAGAATAAAGAAGGGAAAGAAAGGAGAGAGGAAGGAAGGAGGGCAGAAGGCAGAGGGGAGACACTGAAGAAGGATGGAAGGGATGTGGTAGAGAAGTTTACTTTTGAGCAAGCATGTGAATGTGTGTTGTGTTCCAGGGTTCATACCCTATGACAGGTCTGTTGAAAATGTTCATAGCTGGTAGTGCCCACTACAATGTACTCAGACGTCACTCCATATACTTATATATTTATATCCTTATGTTCATTTAATTCTCTGAGCATAGATCTACGTAAAACCATGACTAACCCATTTTACAGTTGAGTAAGCTGAGAGAGAGAGAGAGAAACTAAGGATCTTGCTACGAGTAGATGACTGATCAGTTACAGGAGCCCAGGCTGTCAGGATCCAGAGTTTGATCATTAACCACTATACTGCTTGTTGGAAAGAAATACACTGTGCCTTTAGGGATCCTACAGTCTGGGGCAGGAACAGTCATTACATGGAGAGTCGTTTGGTCTTACCACACTCATCTCCGCCAAAAGGCCAAAAAGCATTAGTTGCTTGAGATAAGTAAATATGTGTTTCTTAATGACAGTATCAGGAGGGTCTTCCAGAGGAGGGGATTTCCAGTCCTGAGTTTATCAGTCAGGTAAGGAGTTGATCAGCTCAGAAAATGACCCAGTAGAGTAGTAAAGGTCCTGGAATGTTTGGTGAGCAGCCAGAGGCCTGTGGTCGGTGGCAGCCACATAGGATGACCCCTGTAGAGCCACAAGACATGGGGAATGTGCAAAGGGCAGGGTCCCCACAAAAATAAGTTTTTCAGAGCCACATAGCTAGGCCATAGGGACTTGATGTAATTGGGGTAGCAAGAAGTAGCAGGAAGGTCTGACTGTGGAATAGGAAGGGGGAGATGGAAGCATGTGTGGACGAGAAAGCTTTGTCACTCAAAAGGGCCTGAGGCTCCTAGTGGCGCACGTTGTGGCTGGCACATGTTACTCTCTCAAGGTGAATCTCAAAAGTCTCTGTGATAGCTAGCTGAGGAACTCAGTCCTGGAAGGTGTCCTAGGATTTGTCCAGTTTCCCCGACCCCATCCCTCCAGCCCACCAATCCACATTTTGTATCACGAGCACCCGCCTGCCCCAACTCTGGGAGGGGTTCCTGGCCTGTGAGCTTTCTCTCTGTGGCCACAAGGACCTTGAGGCTTCCCTCTTCCGTTTACCCCTTGTGCTTATCTCTAAATTCAAGTCCAGTCAGCCAAGGATGGATTCTGTTGCCAAATATGGCCTCAGAACCTTCTCATCTCTGAAAGACCAAACCTTTCAAAACGCCAAACAAAAAGACCATCAAGAAAATCATCCCCAAAATGAAGTTTCTCTAAAAGTGAAATTTAGAAGTAAATTTCTAAAAGTGAAAAGGAAACTTTTTTCCTTGAGATGTATTCCAGATTCTAGGACCAGGAAAATCCATACACAGGAAGGGGTCAGTGTGCAATCTTAAACGTATGGTTTAATGTTTGTGTGGGGATGTATGCATGTAGAAGAGTCCTTCTGATCTAGTACCCCCTGAGTAGGGTCAGGAGACAAAGAGAAGACCCCTTTTGGTCTCACCAAAGGAAGGCTTCCAAATGGTTTATGAAATGCTATACCTAAAAGCTCTGTATAGAGTAAAGCCCTGTAAGATGTAAGATGTTGTTAATACTGTTGTCACTGATGTTACTGACATGCCAAGCAGCCATCTTTAGAAGAAAGCTTTGCCTTTTCCATCTCATTACAAGGAGTCAGATGCTTCAGAAAATGGAATGGCGGGGTGGGGGAAGACCTCCCAGGATCAGCAGAAGAGAGAAGAGAAGCCCCCAGTGGATCCTCAGGAACCCAGGAATAACCAGAGTGAGATGAGCCAGCCTTGCCTTTCCCAG
>NW_022196911.1:31063182-31067026 GCF_008632895.1 Mastomys coucha
TCACGCAGCTGAGTCAGACCGAAAGGGGGGGGGGGCAGGAGGGAGAGGACTCCAAGGGTCCATGCAGGCAGTTCCTCTTGCTATACTGAAGTGGGCAACCAGGCAGAACAAAGCCCGAGACTGACACATAAACAGACATGCATCCTCCCCCTTCCCACAGCCATCTCCCAGGGCACTCACAGATGGGCCAGGAAGCTGGGACCATGGCCAACTTTAGAGTTCCTCACCCACATTGTTAATGAGGAATTTAAACAGTGCCATAGGAAACCCTGGGACAAAGGTGATCAGAGATGGAAGCCAGTGGGACCAATTAAGGCAGAACTGGCATTTGGCAAAGCTTATTTCTCTAACTCAATAGGTTCTAATAAGAAAAATGTTCTGTAAAAGAAAGTAACAGTGTTACAATGCCACTTCCTCATTATGGAATAAGTAATGTGTATTTCTTGCTTCAACATTCTGCCATCTTCTAATGTTATTAAATAAATAGATGTATCACAGGGGAGCCCACTGTGCTCTCGTGAATGCATAAGTCAGCCTTACTCTGTAGTGTGTACTTCATTTTTGCACCTGACTTGGATACCCTGCAGGGTAGACCACTACATTCATGAAGTCCGAGTAAATCTGTGTGGGATTAGTTACAAGAAACTAATTTCTTAGACCCCTAAGTAAAAAAATGTATCCAGAGTTCCCATATACATTTCCTAAGCCCTACCTATATGGCTTAGGCTCCAGCATCTGTAGGAGATGTGGCCTGAATAGCCACTGATTGAATGTCAAGGGCTATAGTGAAGGAATCCTCTCCCATCAAGTAGAGAATCCACATAAATGGAGGATGAGCTCTCCAGGACCTAATTCATTCCTTCTTTTACTAGTTCTTTTGTTTTGTTTTTGTTCTGTTCCATTCTGGTCTGGTCTGGTCTGGAGTTCCTTGTTTGTTTATTTGGTTGGTTGGTTGGTTGGTTGTTTTTTTTTTTGAGACGGGGTTCTTCTGTGTACCTTTGGCTATCCTGGAAGTTGGGCTATAGACCAGGTGTGGTTCTGTTTTTCTGCTTCTTCTCTTGTGGTGTCCAGGAACTACTGCATATTGGGGAAGAATGGAGCTGAGCTGAGTTCCTAGGCCCACATCTTCCCTTGATGTGTCCAGACTCTAATGCACACCACATGGGAAAGGATGAAGCAAAGTCTAGAACATATGGGTCAGGAGGATCGAGGTCCAGCAGTGAATGCTGGGAAGGAGAGGGGGATGTCGGTCTCCTCCAGAGATCTCAGTGATACAGCTCTTTATGTTACAGCTCTTTCAGACAATGTTCCATGAAGCAGCCCTCTCAGATAGCATTCAATGAGACAGCTTGTATGTATGCATTTTATTGGAGTAGGTGTGTCACTGTGGGCGTGGGCTTTAAGACCCTCATCCTAGCTGCCTGGAAGCCAGTCTTTTCCTGATACCTTTGGAACAAGATGTAGAACTCTCAGCTCCTTCTACACCACACCTGCCTGGACACTGCCATGCTTCTACCTTAATGATAATGGACTGAACCTTTGAATCTGTAAGCCAGCACCAATTAAATGTTGTCCTTATAAGAGTTGCCTTCGTCATGGTGTCTGTTCATAGCAGTAAAACCCTAACTAGAATAAATAATATAAAATATCTTGGTGTAACTCTAACAAAGCAAGGGAAAGGCCTGTATGACAAGAACTTCAAGTCTCTGAATAAAGAAATTGAGGAAGACATCAGAAGATAGAAAAAAAGAAATCATCTTCAACAATGGTGTTGGTCTAACTAGATGACTGCCTATAGAAGAATGCAAATAGATAACATATCTATCAGCCTGCACAAAACTCAAATTCAAGTGGATCAAAGACCTCAACATAAAACTAGGTACATTAAATCTTCTAGAACATTAAGTGAGGAATAACCTTGAACTCATTGGTACAGGAAACTTTCTGAAAAGAACACCAATGGCTCAGGCTTTTAAGATCAACAATTGATAAATGGTACCTCATAAAACTGAGAAGCTTCTGTATGGCAAAAGACGCCATCAATAGGACAAAACAGTACCCTACAGATTGGAAAAGGATCTTCACCAATCCTATATCCAACAGAGGACTAATATCCAAAATTTATAAAGAACTCAATAAATTAGACACCAACAAACCAAATAACCCAATTTAAAAATGGGGTATTGCCAGGCAGTGGTGGCGCACACCTTTAATCCCAGCACTTGGGAGGCAGAGGCAGGCAGATTTCTGAGTTTGAGGCCAGCCTGGTCTACAGAGTGAGTTCCAGGACAGCCAGGGCTACACAGAGAAACCCTGTCTCAAAAAACCAAAATAAATAAATAAATGAATAAAAATGGGGTATTGAGCTAAACAGAGAATTCTCAACAGAGGAACATCAAATGGCCAAGAAGCACTTAAAGAAATGTTCAACATCCTTAATCATCAGGACAGTGCAAATCAAAACGACCCTGAGACTCCACCTCACACCAGTCAGGATGGCTAAGATCAAAAACTCAAGTGACAGCACATGCTGGTGAGGATGTAGAACAAGAGGAACACTCCTCCATTGCTGGTGGGAATGCAAACTTACAGAACCACTTTGTATGGTTTGTACAAATATGGCAGTTTCCCAGAAAACTGGGAATAGTTCAAGACCCAGCTATTTTACTCCTGGGTTTATACCCAAAAGATGCTCTACTACACCACAGGGATACTTGTTCAACTATGTTCATAACAGCTTTATTCATAATAGCCAGAAACTGGAATCAACCCAGATGTCCCTCAACTGAAGAATGGATTTAAAAAAAAATGTGGTACATCTACACAATGGAATACTATTCAGCTATTAAAAACAAAGACATCATGAATTGTACAGGTAAATGGATGGGACTTGAGAATATCATCCTAAGAGAGGTAACCCAGAGCTAAAAAGGTATATATGGTATGTGCTCACTTATAAGTGAACATTAGCCATAAAGTGCAGGATAACCATGCTACAACCCACAGACCCAAAGAAACTGGGTAATAAGGAGATCCCATGAATCTCATTCAGAAGAGGAAACTAGATAGTCATCAGAGGTGGGTGGAGAAAGAGAACTGGGTAGGAAAGGATTTAGGAGGGGAATGGGGGTGATCAGGTGTGGGGAAGGGGGCAAGAGAGGGCTGGAAGTAAGAATGGAGATTGGGGGGACATCTCTGATAGCTAGCTGGAGGCTTGGGTTGGGAGAGATACAGGGAGCCTAAGGGTGTGACCCTAGCTGACCATCAGAGGGGCATACAGAGACTGAAGTGAGTGGTGACTTCCTGTAGCCAGGTAGGACTTTCAGAGGAGGGAGGGGGATATCAACCCACCCACAAAACCTTCAACCCAAACTTTGTCTTGCCTAAGGATAAAGATGTGCAAGGCTAAAGATGGAGCAGAGATTGAAGGGATGGGCAACCAAAAACTGCCCCAACTTGAGATCCACCCTGTCTTAGTTAGGGTTTTACTGCTGTGAACAGACACCATGACCAAGGCAAGTCTTATAAAGACAACATTTAATTGGGGCTGATTTATAGGTTCAGAGGTTCAGTATAGTATCACCAAGGTGGGAGTATGGCAGCATCTAGGTAGGCATGGTACAGGCAGAGCTGAGAGTTCTACATCTTCATCTGAAGGCTGCTAGCAAAGTACTTGCTTCCAGGTAGCTAGGATGAGGGTCTTTATTTTTTTAAAAGATTTATTTATTTATTTTATATGTATGAGTATACTGTAGCTGTACAGATGGCCATGAGCTATCATGTGGCTGCTGGACCTCAGGACCTCTGCTTGCTCCAGCTTCGCTCGCTCTGGCGTAATTCACTG
>NW_022196911.1:31067277-31074210 GCF_008632895.1 Mastomys coucha
GGTTGCTGGGATCCGAACTCAGAACCTTTGGAAGAGCAGTCAGTGCTCTTACCTGCTGAGCCATCTCGTCAGCCCTAGGATGAGGGTCTTAAAGCCTACACCCACAATGATACACCTACTCCAACAGGGCCACACCTCCTAATAGTGCCACTCCCTGGGCCGAACATATACAAACCATAACACACCCCATGTGAGAGAGACAAGCCTGACACTATTAATGATACTCTGCTATGCTTGCAGGTAGGAACCCCTAGCATAGCGGTCTGCTGAAGGTTTCATCCAGCAGTGGATGGAAGCAGATGCAGAGACCCACAGCCAAATATCAGGCTGAGCTTAGGGAGTCTTGTGGAAGAGTGGAGGATAGAAGTGAGCAAGTCAGAGGGGTCAAGGACATTACAAGAAGATGTACAGAGTCAATTAACCGGGGACCATGGGGGCTCACAGAGCTTGGGCCACCAACCAGGGAGCATGCAGGAGCTGAACCTAGACCCCCTACACATTTGTAGCAAATGTGCAGCTTGGTCTTCATGTGGGTCTCCTAACACATGGTGAAGGGGCTGTCTTTGACTCTGTTTCCTGCCATTGGATCCCCTTCCCCAAGCTGGACTGCCTGGTTGGGCCTCGGTGGGAGAGGATGGTGTACCTAGCATGGGGTGGTACCCAAGGAGGGGCTCCCCTTCTCTGAGGAGAAGCAGAGGGGCAATGGAGTGGGACTTACAAGGGTGGGAAGAGAGGAGGAAGGGTGCTGTGATCAGGATGTACAGTGAATTAAAGAAAATAAAGCCGTGCACCACCACCTCCCAGCTCCTGTGCTTGTTCTTTCACCAAGCATTTAGTGAGCATATATTACATGCCAGGTACCACTCTAAGCAAGAAGGGCTCCAGAGATAGTGAAGTCCATGTCCTATTCTGGATTTTAAATGTTAATTGACAGGACAAATTGTGTGACAATCAACAACACCTAGAGATACTGATGACAGACATCCACAATTGCTTAAGACAACAAAGTGGAGGGAACGTGACAGAATGACCCAGAGAGAGCAAGGTAGGCTTCCATGAAGAACGGAAACTTAGGATACCAAGAAATGAAACAATAAGAAAAGTGACCGTCTGGCCAGGCACTGGTGGCGCACGCCTTTAATCCCAGCACTTGGGAGGCAGAGGCAGGCAGATTTCTGAGTTTGAGGCCAGCCTGGTCTACAGAGTGAGTTCCAGGACAGCCAGGGCTACACAGAGAAACCCTGTCTCGAAAAACCAAAAAAAAAAAGAAGAAAAGAAAAGAAAAGAAAAGAAAGGAGAAAAAAGAAAAAGAAAAAAAAAAGTGACTGTGTCACACTAGCCAGACACCTCCTTTCATGCCCCCCCACCCTGTGGGCAGTGATAACCCAAGCATCTCATAGGCCAGAGAAGATGGTACAAGCAAACCACCCACCTCTCTGCCCTGGTCACACTTGAGAGGCTACGGACTTACCCAATGAGAACTGCTGTGCATAGAGGCTGCCAGAGGCTAGCCAAACCTTATATCCTTGACTCAGGCCCTATATTTCCCTTATTGAAAGACCATAAAGAATAAGACACTGGTAATAGCTTATGTCCAAGTGCTAAGATCAAGAAACCCTGCTTTTTAGGGCTGGAGAGATGGCTCAGTGGTTAAGAGCACTGACTGCCCTTTCAAAGGTCCTAAGTTCAATTCCCAGCAACCACATGGTGGCTCACAACCATCTATAATAGGATCTGATGCCTTCTTCTGGTGTGTCTAAAAACAGCTACAGCACATTCATATAAATATAAAATAAATCTTTAGAAAGAAAGGAAGGAAGGAAGGAAGGAAGGAAGGAAGGAAGGGAGGGAGGGAGGGAGGGAGGAAGAAAGAAAGAAAGAAAGAAAGAAAGAAAGAAAGAAAGAAAGAAAGAAAGAAAGAAAGAAAGAAACCCTGCTTTTGCTAATCTCTGTGTACCCCAAAAGCAGATAGGAACCACTAGTATAACTGTCTGCTGATGGGACTGGAATCCAGAATAAACACTCAAGAGACCTCCCTGGAATGCCTTGATGGGAATACATGACAGCTGGTATTCTATACTAGGGTTTGGAAGACTGTATATGATATTTATATATACACACACATATATAATATATAGATATAATATAGATATATATTTTATATGTTATATATAATATATATTATATTATACTATATTATATTATATACTATAATATCTATATATTATATATATATGATAAAGCAGTGACAACCAACTTCAGACTTCTCTTTAATGCCCCACCCCCTGCCAAGGTCTGGCTCCCAGACCTTGGAGCTGTTGGAAGGAACTCTATTTGTTATTTTCCTGTTGGTGTAGCATTTTACTTTGGTGGGTTTGAGAGGGTATAGCTCATCACGGAGAGAAAGAAAGCACACAACAGAGTGCCCATGGAAGTAGCAGTAGGTGTGTGAGTCCGCTTGCTCACATCGGGGCAGATCAAGAAGCAGAGACAAATGGCTTTCTTCCTCCTGTTCATTTATTCAGTCGGGGCTTATAGGATGGTACCTCCCTCCTTAGGATGTCTCTTCACTAGGTTAGATCTCTCTGAAGCTATCCTCACACACAGGCCCAAAGGCATATCTTCTACTTGATTCTTATGACAATGAAAATTAACCAAGACATACATGGGTGGAAGAAAGGTCTCTTCAACAAACTACTGGTAAAGCTGGCTATGCATAGGGACCTATTAATATTTCTTACTGGCTACCAAAAATGAACTAATAAAGGATCAATGAGCTCAATGCAAGGCCTGGCTCTATTAAACTACCAGAATAAAACACAGAGAAGATGCTTCAGGACATGGATGTGGGCAAAGATGATTCTGAGAGCTTAGGCATCAGAGGCAAACTGACAGGTGGGACAGCAAAGCTTCTGCAGAGCAAAGGACACGCTCAACAGAGTAAGGAGTGACCCACAGCCATGGACCATACATGTACGGCATGAAGCTGACAGCTAGAAAACATAAGAAAAATAAACGGATCAAATACAAAGACAGAACCTAATTTGACAATAGGCAAAAGACCTAAGGAACTTTTCTTAAAAGATACACAAAAAAATTAAAAGCCTTGTGAGAAAATGTTCCAAAGTGCAGGGAGAAATGCAGTTCAAAACCACAATGAGGTGTCACTCACTTCAGCAAGAATGGTTGTCAAAACCACAACAGACAACAAGGCTGGCAAGGAGATAGAGAAGAGGGAAGAACCCTCTGCACAGCCTCGGGGAGAGCAGAAATGAGTACAGCTATTGGCAAACAGGCGGTCCTTGAAAACATAAAAATGGCACTACCATGTGATCCATAACCCTTACTACAGGGACAGCATGTGTTTCTTTACAGGCTGAAAAGCTACCTGCATGTCCATGTTTACTGCTGTGCTGTTCACAACAGACAAGATTTGGATTCAAACCTAGATGTCTATCATGATAAAATGATGTTTTAAATGTGGCATACATCCATAAAAATGGTATACTAGTGGTTAATGCATATGAAAGGATGGAATTTCAGCCAGGGGAGCAAGGTCAGTGGTTAAGAGCATTCCTGCTTTTGTAGAGGACCCAGATTGAATTCCCAACACCCAAACCAAGCATCTTTTGTTTTGTTTTGGTTTGGTTTGGGTTTTTTTTTTGAGACAGGGTTTCTCTATATAGCCCTGGCTGTCCTGAAACTCACTCTGTAGGCCAGGCTGGACTGAAACTCAGAAATCTGCCTGCCTCTGCCTCCCAAGTGCTGGGATTAAAGCTGTGTGCCACCACAGCCATCTTATAACTGTTTGTAATTCTGGTCCCAGGGGATCCAATGCCCTCTGCCTGACATTGTGGCACCCACTTCAGTGCACATTCTTGCAGGTAAAATGAATGCCCACATTCATAAATAAAATAAAATGAAACCAGAAAGATGGAATTCTGACATCCGCAGCATGCTACCCCTGGAAAACATTGTGTTAAGCAAAATAATCGGCGGTAAGATAAATACTGCATGATCTCACTCATGTGGATTCTAATTTTAAGTCTCTTAGAAGCTGGGCAGTGGTGGCACACGCTTTTAATCCTAGCACTTGGGAGGCAGAGGCAGGCAGATTTCTGAGTTCGAGGCCAGCCTGGTCTACAGAGTGAGTTCCAGGACAGCCAAGGCTACACAGAGAAACCCTGTCTCGAAAAACAAACAAACAAACAAAGTCTCTTAGAAGCCAGGCAGTTGTGGCACACTCCTTTAATTTCTGTACTCAGGAGGCTGAGGCAGATGAGTCTCTGAGTTTGATAATAGCTTGGTCTATAGATGGAGTTCCAAGACATCCAGGGCTACACAGAAAAATCCTGTCTCAATCAACCAACCAACCAACCAACCAACCAACCAATCAATCAATCAAGTCTCTTAAAATTAGATGAAGAATCATGGTTACTAGAAGCTGGAGAGAGGAGGAGAGAAAAAAGATGAGACAAGCTTGGCCAATGGGTACAAGATGATAGAGGGATTATAGACATAACATCTTGCATTCTATGGCACTGCAAAGTGGCTAAAGTTAATAACAATACAATGCATGCTTCAATAGGTAAATGGGAGGATTTTAAAATGATGACACTGAAAGTGACAGATATGTTCATCTCTCCTGTGACCATTATACAATACACTGTGCACTGAAATTCCTCCTATAAGTATGTACAATTGTGTGCCAATCAAAAATAAATTTAAATTTTTAAATGCAGTCTACAACATAGCTTCCTTGTTGTCCTAGCTTCCAACAAGCTGGAGATGAGGAAGGAAAATAGACAGTCTCAGGACTGAGAGTGTCAGAGTGGAGAAAGAATAGCTACCAAGTGTAGCTCTGAGTCCTGAGAAGAACTATTATTAGCTGAAGAGGTTTATGTGTGTCTTGGGATGACCTCACTCTAGTGACCTGGCTTTGGAAGTGGTTTTATGTTCCCGACCCTTTTGATAATAGCTGGCAGGGTAGAAGAGCAGCAGGCAGAAGGTTGCCTGGCTACAGGCAAGAAGGTGCATTCACAGAATGAAGCGCTAAAGCCCTACAGCCATCCAGTGCACATGTTCTCCATCGTACTGTTCATGTACGTGTACTTCACATATCTATTTACATCCTTTCATCCTGCACTCTCCATATGACCTAGTTTGGGTTTCTCTTGCTGTAATAGAACACCACAACCACGGCAACTTACAGAATAATTTATCTGGAGCTGATGGTTCCAGAGGATTAGGATCTATAACGGAAGGGACAGTGGGCTACAGATACGCAACAGGAGCTGAAAGCTAAGAGCTGAGGATGTACATCTTGAAACTGAAAGCAGGGAAAAGGGCCAACTCAAAGGGGCAAAGCCTTTACACTCTGAGGCCTGCCCCCAGTGACATACTTACTCCAACAAGGCCACAACTCCTAAGCCTTCCCATCCACACAGCACCAACCAGAGAATTCAAATGCCAGAGACTATCATTCAAACCACTACACTGTCTAACCAATGAGGGAGAGATCTGAATCACAGAGCTGGAAGTAGCAGAGAGGTGGCCTGATCAGGGGCCCTCGAATGTCCTATCCATTGTAGCATCTTGATTTGCATGTAGCAAACCCTTGGTGGATGTCTGTGATTGGATGATTTCCTGCACAGAGTATCTTGAGCAAGATGCTGGGGCTCATCAGATTATAGGAAGAGGACCACACTAATCATGTAATCATTCAAGAGGCTGAAACCATCCCCCTTATCCTGGAACAAAGTTGTGCTGGCTAGATTTATGTCAACTTGACACAAGCTAGAGTCCTCCCCAGAGGAGGAAACCTTAATGGAGAAAATGCCTCCCTAAGATCAGGATAGTACAGAAGCCTATGGGGCATTTTCTTAATTAGTGATTGAGGGGAGACGGCCAAGTCCATTGTGGGTGGGAACACTCCTGGATAGGCGGTGTGGTCCTGAGTTTTATAAGAAAGCAGGCTGGGTAAGCTATGAGGAGCAATCTAGTAAACAGCACTCCTCCATGGCCTCTGCATCCTCTCCTGCCTCCAGGTTCCTGCCATGTTTAAGTTCCTGTCTTGACTTCCTTCAGTGTTGAACTCTAATGGGGAAGTGTAAGCCAAACAAACCTTTTTCTCCCCAACTAGCTTTTAGTCATGGTGTTTCATTACAGCAACAGTAACTCTAATCAATAAAAGGTTAATATCAGCACTTGGGAGGCAGAGGCAGGCGGATTTCCGAGTTCGAGGCCAGCCTGGTCTACAAAGTGAGCTCCAGGACAGCCAGGGCTATACAGAGAAACCCTGTCTCAGAAAAACAAAAAACAAAAAAACAAAAGAAAACAAACAAACAAAAAAAAAGTTAATATCAAGTATTTCCCAGTTGTCTTAGTCAGGGTTTCTATTCCTGTACAAACATCATGACCAAGGAGCAAGTTGGGGAGGAAAGGGTTTATTCAGCTTACTTCCACATTGCTGTTTATCACCAAAGGAAGTCAGGACTGGAACTCAAGCAGGTGAGGAAGCAGGAGCTGATGCAGAGACCATGGAGAGATGTTCCTTACTGGCTTGCTTCCTCTGGCTTGCTCAGCTTGTTTTCTTATAGAACCCAAGACTACTAGCCCAGGGATGGTACCACCCACAAGGGGCCCTCTCCGATTGATCACTAATTGAGAAAATGCCTTACAGTTGGATCTCAAGGAGGCATTTCCTCAACTGAAGCTCCTTTCTCGGAGCTTCAGCTTGTGTTAAGTTGACACAAAACCAGCCAGTACACCAGTATTGAACAAAGCAGTCCAAGACCTAAAAACAGAAGTAAAAACAACAAAGAAATCACAAATGGAGGCAACTCTGCAAATGGAAAACTTAGGAAAAAGACCAGGAGCTACAAATGCAAGCATCACCAACAGAATACAAGAGATAGAAGAAAGAATCTCAGG
>NW_022196911.1:31075185-31080451 GCF_008632895.1 Mastomys coucha
TCTACAAATTCAATGCAATCACTATCAAAATTACAACACAATTCTTCATAGACATGTGAAGAGCAATTCTCAATTTCATATGGAAAAACAAAAAACCCGGGTTAGCCAAAACAATTCTTAATAATGAAAGAACTTCTGAGAAAATCGCCATCCCTGGGGGGATAGTGGAAACAGCTCCCTTTTCCAGTGACTGTCCTGAGCCCATCATTCTTCGTTCAACTGCATCCTCAAAAGCATTGCAAAGTAAGAGTTGTTCCTGTGTTTCAAAGACCTGTAATCTTAGCAAATAAGGTCCCTGCCTAGGGTTCAATGGGTAGAAAGCTGCAGAGCTGGGAATCTGACCTGCGTCTGACTTTAAAAGAGCTCACCCTTCTAAGCCACCACATTGTCCTGCCTTTACATATGAGAACCATGAGAACTAGGCTGGGTTTTCCTTGGATGGAAGAGGAAATGCAGGACCTCCTTCTCAATGGCCTCCTCAGAAGAAGATACAAGTCCACAGAACCCAAGGCCAGTAGCCTGAGTCTCACAGGCAGATCCCAGCCTGTGTCACTCAGGCATAAGGAGTGAGGCTGGCTCTTCCCCTGCCACCTTCATCATCCATATGCATCTTGGGATCAAAGGGCACGTGGCCTGGTGCAAAAGAACCAGCCCTGGTATCTAAAATCTCAAAGCCACAGATAATGGACCTCCTGACTGAGGAGTTCATTTTTTATATCTCATTTTATCTCCTCCCCAGAAATTAGGCCACAAGTTACTTGCGAAGGTACTTGCAGCTAATCAGCCTGGCTGAGTCACTTTAAGGCTGGGAGCTTGCAGTCTAGGGTTAGCACCTCAAAGTGACACAGCAGGAGGCTAGAGAGAGCAGCCTGCTGGAATTGCACGGCTTTAAGTTGAAGTGTCAGGGAGAAAAGGGGAGGGGGACTTATCTCTGCCCTTTGTTCTCAGTACTTGTAAGACTCTCAGAGCGGGTGTTTACATGGTAAAAAGATCACTGCGAGTCTGCACATAAATTCATAAGTTGAATAAGTGGTTATAACAGAGAATGCCTACGTGCATATACACTAGGAGCAATGATCTGGCTAACTTTCTGTTGGGAGCAGCCTGACTGACTGCTCTGTCAGCCTTAACTGCTTATTGGCACAAAAGCCTTGGCCTCCATGGGAATGTACTAGCCCAGCTGAAATCAACAGCTGCCTCGATGGGAAAGTACTGACCCAGCTAAGAACAAAAGACTATTAACCTTGCTGTCAGGTATCCAACAGCCCACTTAGTACCAGCATAGATAAGAACAAATAGTTCATTAATCTTACTAATAACACATCTGGTTATGAAAGCCCACTTAGAGTTCGCAGTTAGACACCTAACGATTCATTTTGCTAGGAGATCAGACATCTATGGGTCCGGTAGACACGTGCTTAACTACCAGTCCAGTTAGGGGCAAAATAGTCCTGCACAGTTAGGGGCAAAATAGCCATACATCATATAGACAGGTACTTGGCAACCTGAACTTTTTAACCTAGCCAATTTCCTGATCCTGAGAACACCTGCATTCCCCCCGAAGACAAAGTGACCCTGTCCCCTCTGCTTCCCCCATTTCTGCTTGTAAGAGTATATAACCTGAGCGAGAAAAAGTAGAAATTGCAGCCTGATCAGACTCCTTGACCTGCTGCCATTCCTTCGCGTCCCCTGTCTCACTTTCTCTTCCAGGTGATCCCACTAGTCCCTGCTCAACTGCCCTTCGAGAGCAGCGGGGCAACTTTCACCATTTGTTACTAGCTTACAGGATCTCAGCTCCTGTTTTGTACCTGGGGGGTCCTGTGGTGTACATCTTCTTTATGACCTTCAGTCAATGGTTTCCATAACCCCTTGGAATGTGCCCTAAGTTTTAGAAGTCTGCTGTTATCTCAGAAGTAATTAAGCAGTCCTGTTGTAAATGAGACTCAAATGTTAGATGTTTCTTCAGAATAAATACTCTGTCTTTGCATGCTATCTGACTTTGGGGTCTTCCTTCAGCCATTTTCAGACCCTTACTCTGATAAATGCAGCTGTGGGGGTGGAGATGGAATGAGCAGTGACTTCTGAGTCTCCTTTCCTAAGCTGAATTCATTCCCACCAGGAAACTTTCTGACTGGTTGCCTTTCCTTCCCTCCTCTGTCCTGTAACACAGAGTTTGAAAATGCCCAGGCACTTGCCTGACTGCCAAACTACAAAAACAGGAGATAAGACCAAAAGATTACAAAACAGATCAAAAGAGGCCAGACCAAAAGGTCATGCATTGCATGATTTCATTTATCTGCAATATACTGAAAAGACAAGTTTACAGAGACAGAGCACTGAAAATATTTTGCAATAAGACAGGTCATGACCATACAACATTGTGAGAGCTTAATTTCAGATGAGTGGGGTAGGGTAGCTCAATGGTAGAACACTTGACAGTGTATGCAAGTCTTGGGGTTCATCCCTAGCTAGTACTAAAGAGGGGGAAAAAAGGTTAATATTGTGTTATGAACTGTTGGGAACAGACCAGTTGATCCATCGCTTTCTCAGAGGTCCTGATAAAAAGATAAAGCAAGTGGTAGTTCTCCGTCCTACCCAGGGGCAGAGTTGGCAAGGTTCAATGGAGCCCGGGCCTAGAATTAAGATTGCAGTTCCTAGAAACCTGGCTTTCCCTTAAGGGCTGTGGTGGTCAGTCCTGGGGCTGAGGTATTCTGTGTTCTTTTTGCCAACATTGTCTGATTTCTGCTAACCTTTGTCACACGACACCACACTCTCTCTCTCTCTCTCTCTCTCTCTCTCTCTCTCTCTCTCTCTCTCTCTCACACACACACACACACACACACACACACACACAAAGAAAGATTGGATGCTGTACTTTTTTTTTTTTTTTGAGCCAGAGTTTCTCTGTGTAGCTCTAACTTGCCTGGAACTCACTCTGTAGACCAGCCTGGCCTTGACCTATCCCTGCATCCTTGCCTTCTGCTAATGCCTTTTCCAGGGTCACAGCTCAATTCCAGTCCTCCCAGGATGCCTGCCCTTTACTGTCACCTTCAATGCTGCTGGATTATTCCATTACTCCAGTGGGCCATCTTGTCTACCTCCTCCTGACTTTTGGAAAGTCTTTTCCCTTTTTCCAGCCCACTATTCCATTCTCCATAAACACCTAGGAATGCTTGGTAAGCCCTGTGCCATACTGGTACCATAAGAATGAGGTGGAGCCAAAGCTCTTCAACAACCAGCTTGCTTTTCTTAGACTCTCACTAAGTCCCCCTCCTGCCCCACGGGTATTGGGCACACCCCAATGTGAAAGTTTATGTTGTAGCAGGGACTTCACCTCTGCTTTCAGGTCTGGTTGTGGCTCAGAAAAAGAGCCTGGAGTTGGTTCCTCTTCTACATCCCACCAACAAAACGAGCCCACCTGTTCTCCACTCTTGCCATCTCTGAAATGGAATTCAAAGCAGTCTCCTGTCCACAGCTGATTTAGACATTCAGAACGCATTAGAAAACTAAACGCATTCCTACCCAGCAGAACATCCAAGTCTTTTCAGTAGAGGGGAGGTGTGAATGGAAACTGTGACATAGAAGTGTGCCCCTGCGCCTTTAATCCCAACACTGAGGAGGCAGGGGCAGGCAGATCTCTGTGAGTTCCAGGTCAGTCTGGTCTACATGTCCAGTTCCATCCAGCAGGGCTACATAGAGAGAACCTGTCTTTTAAAAAACAATTGTGTCGGAGCTAGAGAGGTGGCTCAGTGGTTAGGAACACTGACTGCTCTTCCAAAGGACCTGAGTTCAAATCCCAACAACCACATGGTGGCTTACAACCATCTGGAATGAGAACTGATGCCCTCTTCTGGTGTGTCTGAAGACAGACAGCTACAGTGTACTTAAATATAATAATAAGTAAATCTTTAAAAACAAAACAAACAAAACAAAACAAAACAAAAAAATTGTGTCACTGTGTCCCAGGCTGATACTGAGATACAGGCTGAAAGACCATTATCTTCCCCCTTCACATCATCAAGGTTCCCTGATCTCTATAGAGAAGAAATCTCCAAGGAGTTAACTTGTGTCAGAGATAGAATTATTCATTCCCAGATGTGAGGCATCCTCTCACCAGAGATCAAACCGGTGGGATTGCCAGATCTTGAGTTTTGTGCCTCTAAAATTGTAAACTAAACAGACCTCTTTCCTTTGTTAAAAGAAAAAGAAGTTAGCTGGGTGGTGGTGGTGGTGGTACACACCATTAATCCCAGCATTCAGGAGGCAAAGGCAAGGGCCAGCCTGGGCTACACAGAGAAACCCTGACTTGAAACTTTGCCCCATCTGAAAAAAGAATAAATTAATTTGAAGATTTCTTTTAAATAAATAAATAAATAAAGACAGAAGAGTGTATGAAAGTGAATAAAAAGCCAGCAAAATTTAAAACATTAACATTATGTTAAGCAAAAGAAGCTCAACACAAAAAGTCACATGGTTCCATTGCTATGAAATGTCCACAACAGGAACGTGGTTACCAAAACAGAAAATAAATTCATCATCCCCAGGGACAAAGAGGAGAAGGCACAAAGAGCACCTGTTGAGCAGGTACAAAATGTCTTTTCAGGACAATGAGTACACTCGGGAATCCAGTGGTGGTGGTCGCTTTATAACACCGTGATTGTCTCATAGGTTGCTGCTCTACATGATGGATATTAGTTTTCTAAGATGAATTCAATATTGTCTAAATTTTGACTTCATTCAAAACCCTAGATATATGGGGTTTGTTAAGCTACATAGTAAGACTATTTCAAACAAACAAACAAAAAAAACAAAACAAAACAAAACAAAAAACAAAGAAAACAGGAAAAGAGACAAGAAATAGGGAGGGAGGGAGGGGAGTAGACATGTCAACAAACAAACAAGCACAAGAATATTTATAGGATTCTGGTTCTAAAAGACCAAACCTGAGCTTAGTCTACATGTCCATCACAGAACTGGATAATTAAACTCCAGTGTGTTTACCACAATGCAGTGTAACAATAAAAAGAGAATAAGCAGCTACATACCACATCATCAATGTGTCCTGTGAACACACTGTTGAGCCAAAGAAGGCAAACCCCGAACCAGTACAAACTATTTCTATCAAATCCAAGAATAGGCAAAAATAACTAAGTGCATTCAGTCAAAATAATGACTCTCTCAGAGCAAAGTGTGAGTTGGAAGTAGACAAGGGAAGCCTTTTGGCATGTCTGATATGGTGTATGTGTTCGTGAAATTTTTTGACATT
>NW_022196911.1:31080461-31082240 GCF_008632895.1 Mastomys coucha
GCCAGAAGAGGGTGTACGGTCACTTGGGACTGGAGCTACAGAGAGTTGTAAGACACCATATAGGAGCTGGAAATTAAACCCAGGTCCTCTGGAAGAACATCCAGTGCTCTGAAGCAATGTATATCTTGAGGTAGGTAGCAATTAAAGTGTGTAGATATTAAAAATTCACCAAGCCCTACACTTAAAACTTGGGTACTTTACTGAATGTATGCTGTACCTCAATGCAACAATAGTTAAAATTATGAATGTTTAGGCTATCCCAAGCAACATGTCCACTATGATATCTCAAACTCCTTAAGATAAAATTGGGAACTCTGACATGAATATGTCCCATAGCAAAACTTCTGTGTGATTCAGGCTGACAATCAGTCTGTTTGAAAATTGTTAATGCTGGTTCCAACTCACTGAGTGAGTTCTTAAGGCCTCTAATAAGCCTTTAGGTGCTTTTTAAAAAAACAGAGCTGGAAAGAGTAGGGAGCCCCTGGAAGCTTTTAAGAGAAGAATCGTGTGAACAAGCCAGTGCTTTAAAGGGCTTCTCTGAAGTAGCAGATCAAGGTGTGAGCCTGGAGCTGGGTGATCAGGAAAAGGAGGTCATTAGCTTTGGAGAAGGTGCTAGAAGGCAGGGTCAGAGCCAGAACCTTGAGATGAGGGTTTTGGCTACCCACTTTGGGCCTCTGCATTGTCATTCTTCATCAGCCCCGAATCCAGTCAACTGCAGTGATTCTACAGAGCCAGAAAAGAGGAAGCCCACGCTCGTTCCCCCACCACGGGCGGGGCAGAAACCTTCCTTCCCAGGTGCTTCCTAACATGCAGTGTTTGCTTCAGGACATCCTTAGAGATTAGGGCCTAGGAAAGAGCCAATAGGAAAGCAGTAGGAGAGAGAACTCTGTGGCATGCCCGGTCCTCCGTGGCACTACGAAGTCCCTGTATTTACATAGCATTTCAGTGCCACAATGATCTTTTATTAATAATAATATTATTTTAATAAGCAATAAGTTTTAACTCAGTATATAAAGTAGTGAATTTTGTTACAGAATTTTTCACTAGCTATTAGACTAGACAGGATTCGTTACTTAAAGCTCTGCAGAGCTGGGAATGAACCGGCTCTGTCTGATGAAAGCCCCGAGTTCTTTCTCAATTAGAGGTCTTGGAATGCAAGTGCCCCTGCCTTGGCTCCAGATGCTGGCCTGGTTCATGCCTGTCTCCATGGGCTTGGTGAACTTGTCCAGAGTGATACCTCCAAAAGGCGGCCTGCTGTCTGGTCATTACTAGGATTTCATACACTGTACTGAGAATGTAGTAATTTATGACTTCTCCTCCACAACGGTCATGCTTTTCTCAAACAGGCTGGACCACAGTACCAGGGCCTGGCACTGGTTGAGTTGGGCAATTACTCTCTTACTCCATCTCTCTGGCCAAGATATCAGGCTATCGAACTGCTGCTTGGCAGGCATCTGGAGTTGGGGTGGCTAACATGGAATGACATGGGGACAGGGGGACAAGAGAGGAAAAGACTAGCAGGGCATGTTCCTATAGAGCTGGCTCAGGATATCTCTAGCAACCATCCTCTGAACTTCCACAGAAGGGTAAGGAGAAGTTTCTGGAAGGTCTGAGCCATTACCTAAGTATTGTGTTTCTTTGTTGTCACCCCCATGGAGAATTCTGAAAGCAGAAAAGGATACTAGCTAGGAATCTGAGGTCGCTCAGAGCTGGCCCCTTGGGAGGAAGATACTGAGGAATCATGTATATCCCAAGTAGTCCCTAGTCCCCATCGCTTCT
>NW_022196911.1:31082288-31084838 GCF_008632895.1 Mastomys coucha
CCCTCTCCGTCTCCCTCTCCCTCTCCCTCTCCTTCTCCCTCTCCCTCTCCGCCTCTGTCTCCATCTCTGTCTCTCCACCTTCCCCACCACCTCCCGCTCATGCCAGCCATCCTAATTTCCATGGTCTCATCTCTCAGACCCAGGTCAGCATCATGCTTTCAGACAGCTTTAGCATGATGCCAGATCACCTCCAGACCTCCAGAGACACTGGTCACATTGTCTCAGTGGTTCCCACGAATCCCCCCTCAGTTTTCATTTTGCATAGGCAGAGGGAGGAAACACTCAGAGGCACTACAATGCTATTAGTAGATGTATCATCTGCCCATATCATCTGCCCATCATGAGTTGTATTGAGATCAGATATTTTTACCTCCACATACTGTATTGGGCTTAGCTTGCCTAGCATCACGCTGTAGAAACTGACAGCGCACAACACCTGTGTATTTAGCTACTGTATGCTTAGATTTCTCAAAACCTACTTTTATAAGCATTCTCAAATGCTTGGACCCCCTCCCCCCTTCTAGCCCACTTTCCAAAGGTAGGGGAGAAAAGATAGTAAATAGGACAAGGGGATGTGGACCTGGGTAGAAGCAGTTCTTTGGGGGATACCAGCAGTCCAATTCAGTAGTGTTGGGATACCAACAGTCATCAAAAAGTGTCACCAAACACAAATCAGAAACAGTAGCACTATCCAGTAGAAACCCTCAGGCCTCTGACAAATTGGCACTAGCTAGCAGAAGCTGCCAGGACCAGCTGGAAAGCTAGGAGTTCTCTGTCTTGCCTCTCTCAGTGAAGTCTTGCCCAACTAGCTATGCAAGCACCCCATCACTGTCTATTGAGCCCCACTTATACTCTCTCCAAAAATCACATGTCCTCTCATGGGTCTTGCCTTGGCAAAACACCACATGACACAACCAGAAACTTCCACTTCAAGCTATGCCAGCACAGATGATCAGAAAAATCAGGACCATCTGATTACCTGTTACCCTCCCCAACCCTACCATGCTTCCTTCCACACATCTGGGTACCCTGTATAAATACAAAACAAGCTGAAGCCAGGCGGTGGTGGCGCACGCCTTTAATTCCAGCACTTGGGAGGCAGAGGCAGGCGGATTTCTGAGTTCGAGGCCAGCCTAGTCTACAGAGTGAGTTCCAGGACAGCCAAGGCTACACAGAGAAACCCTGTCTCAGGGAAAAAAAAAAAAAGCTGAAACACAAGATCTATGGGAAATTGTGGTCTCAGGCAACTGGGGTTTTTCTTCAGAAAAACTAGGTGCCCTGATTACATTCCTCCATCTTCATTCTCCCCATTATAGATGTAAACCGAAGTAGCCAGCTCCTGCAGCGTTCAAGTTTGAGGTTTCCAGGGTTGAAGCTCACTTAACTCTTCCTCTGTTACCCGGGGCCATTAAGGTCCCATAAGGATCTGCTTATTTCCCTAGGAATAGGGGCAAAGAGTGAGGAGACGCAGCAGCAGAAGGCCTGCTACAGAGCTGGCAATGAGACTGGTATATTGCACTTGGAGGAACAGAAGGAGAGGTGAAGTTCTGCAGTTAGCCTGCTTGCTTCCCTAGTGGAGCCTTGGCTTCCCAGGGAATACCCGCTGGAGCTGGGAGAGGAGAAGAAGCAATGGGGGAGGGGGAGGCAATGGCGGAGGGGCAGGTAGTGGGGGAGGGGTAAGGGAGGCTTTAGCAGGTGTTATACTACAGAGCAAGGGTTTAACTGGGAGGTTTTGGATTTGGAAGAGCAGAGGAAACAGTAAAGATCTGTTAGTTAGCCAACATGCTTTTCTGGTTGGAGTGGCCGGTGAGTTCCCAGGGAGTGCCTGCTGAAGTGGAGAACTGCTTAAGGCTGGGGAGCCTACTCAGACACAGTTTATAGACAACTGCAAGTCTGTGTTACAGCAGGCAGGGACTACAATCAGGTATTCAGGGACCTAGGTATAGCCCCAAGCGTCCAGAATACAGGGGGCTTTTTTGGTTTTGTTTTGCTTTTTTTTTTTCTTCCCCAGACAGGGTTTCTCTGTGTATCCCTGGCTGTCCTGGAACTCACTCTGTAGACCAGGCTGGCCTCAAACTCAGAAATTCGCCTGCCTCTGCCTCCCAAGTGCTGGGATTAAAGGTGTGAGCTACCACCACCGCCAGACTTGTTTTGCTTTTTAAAGGCAAAAACCACATCCTGAAATTTCAATCAGCAGCTTGGGGGTGGGAGTGCAGCTTTGCATAAGCAAACAATTTGACAGAAGCTAAAATGAGTGGTTAACCGGAAGGGGAGGTCTGTACATGTAGGTAATTTAACAGAAACTAAAATAATCTAACTAGGACATTCTGACCTTGGATTCTTAGAATAGAGGTGGGTAATTTTCCATGAGATTCTCCATCAAAGAGATAAAATTCTAGTTAAATCTGAAAGAATGTAAGATAGAGGAACCTCTGCCCTTTCTTGCCGTGGAGAGAGATTAGGAGGGGAAGATCTGTGGGATCCACCAGAGATGGGGGTAGGGGAGAGAGGGAGGCTTCAGCAGGTGTCCCCCCCCCGCGCCCCCGCCAC
>NW_022196911.1:31085056-31114554 GCF_008632895.1 Mastomys coucha
AGATGTGAAACTCTGCAGTCAGCCTATCAGCTGCCCTGGCAGGAATCATAACTATTGTTTAAAAAGCAAGAAAAAGAGAAAATCGATGTGGAGAGTGTCTTGGCTTGGGTTACTATTGCTGTGATGAAACACTATGACCAAAAGCAGCTTGGGGAGGAAAGGGTTCACTTCACTCACAGGTCTGTATAACAGTTTACCAAAAGTGGTGAAGACAGGAACTCACACAGAGGAGGAACCTGGAGGCAGGAGCTGATGCAGAGGGCTGTGGAGTGGTGCTGCCTACTGGCTTGCTCCCCATGGCCTAATCAGCTCACTTTCCTATAGAACCCAAGATCACCAGCCCAGGGCCGCCACCACCCACAATGGGCTGGGCCCTCCCCATCAACTACTAATTAAGAAAATGCCCTATAGGCTTGGCTATAGCCCGATTTATAGAGGCGTTTTCTCAATTGAGGCTCCCTCCTCTCAGATGACTCTAGCTTGTGCCAAGTTGGTGTGTAACTACGAAGCGCAGAGGGAGAGAGTGTATTAGGTTCTTATTAAAGCAAAATGCTGAAGGCATTCTGATTCCTGCTGAAAGTAGGCCTAGTCTGGCTTCTCATTCTGGGAACTGGGTTTTTCTGCTTTGGGATTTTATATAAACAGAAGCACATTTTTCATGAGCATGCTGTGCCAGAAATATAGACTGGTTTGTGCCTTTCTGAAATGTCAGTCTTTACTGATAACAATTCACTCACTAGCTATAATGGCTGCAATTTGACAAGCAGTCCCAACATTCCTCTGACAGCTGGCCACCCAGAACACGGGTTGCATCAGCAGGTTCTTTTATTCTAATCTTAATGACTAATATTCATGTTACAGGGTGGTGAGAGAAGTTTTACAGAGGCTGCAGGGTTTGAAGAGTTTAAAAGGTCATGCTATAGTCAGAGAGCTGATACTGAAAGACCCCAGAGCTCGGGAGACCCTCACTCAAGTCTCGGGATGACACAACCACCCAATAACTCACGAGAGACCGATCTTGCTGCAAGCACACGAGGTTTATTTGGGATAGGCCAGTACCGGGGTCGAACCCGTAACCCAGACCACAAGGAGTAAGGGGTGTTTAAAGGGAAAAACCACAAACTAGGGAGGGGGTGAGGGGGTTACCAAGGAAACATAACAAAAAACAGTGGAAAATTTCAGAGGGACCCAACCCATTCTTTAGTCAGAGCCAGGGTCAGGAGGGTCAGGAGGAAAACATCCTGCATACTCGTTATTCTCAAGAATGTGGCTTTATCATTGCCATTATCATTTACTTTGTGATTGACCATTCCCTAGAAACACCTAGATGTCTGCCTTTGTGGAGGGACTGGTTTCTTGAACTAGCAGGCCTACATTCTTGGCTCCTTACAGAGGTTTTTCATGCCCTTTTAGGTAAAGGTTATACATTATACATTTTTACTGATACATTTCTACTAAACGCTCCTTTTTTCTTAATTCTAAAATTCTCCAACCTTATTATACAGCAAAGATATCAGAGGTCTGATACAGAGGGACCGCAGGTATCTGGTGTTGGTTAACTAGTCCGAGAGGAGTCTGCTGAAGGAATGCAGATCTAATTGAGACACAGGCCTTTCTGGACCATGAAAGTGAGATACAGGACTGGATTGGGATGGCTGATGGATAAATGGCTAGGTGACTGGCAACTTGAGTAGGCCACATCAAGCAGAATCTAATGGTAGTCTAGAATTTTTCCCTATTGGTTGTTTGATACATATTGGGTGGTCAGATGACAGGTCGGTGTGGCCGTCGCCAATCATGGTGCTAGTGAAAAGGAAAATAAAAGTCCAGCACGAGCTTGCCCACGTAAGCCTGGGATTGAAAGAGTTAAATTTGAGACTGGTGCTGGCTAATGAGAGGATTACAGAAAACCACAGGGGGCCAGGCCTGAGAATACAAATCAAAGCAGAGGCAAGCAAGCTGTTAGATATCTCAGGGACTGACAGGTCAGGACGATATAAACCATGGAGATAGGGCAAAAATGCAAGGACATGTCCGGGCCCCAGGCCTGCAAGGACGTACCTGGGCGGACACTGAGTAATGGGCCATCTGGTCCTCTTAGATATAGTTGAAGGTCAACTAGAAACCCTGAATAGCACTCCCCTTTCACTCCCCTTTTTTAGGAATTTTCAACTCTAATCTGCACGAACTACATTTAAAATAGCCAATCATGTATAGCCACACTGATTCCTTTGTTCCCCCAGACCTTTTTCCTATATAAACCCCTTACCCCTGAGCCTTGTGGTCGATTCCTTGTGTCCTGCGTGAGATTGGGGGTTGGCCCGGAGCGCTCCGATTAAACTGCCTCTTGTGATTACATCAAGATAGTCTCTCGTGATTCTTTGGGTGCACGTCCTCCCGAGATTTGAATGGGGGTCTCCCCACAGGGGTCTTTCACTAGATGTCCTTCAGGTAAAGTGCAGCACACTTCCTCTGTCTGGTGAGTTTGATGAGCTAATATGGTTCTAAGATGCCCATGTGCTCACACGTTCTATGCTGCTCAGTCTTGGTTGTCAACTTGTCTGGATTTAGAATCTCCAAGGAAACAAATCTCTGGGCATACCTTTGAGGGTTTATCTAGGTCAGGTTAACTGAGGTGGGAAGTCCCATTCTAAATGTGGTCAGTACCCATCCATGGCCTGGGATCTTGAGCTAAATAAAAAGGGAGCTAGTGAGCTGAGTGTGAGCCTTCATATCTCTGCTTCTTGCTATGGATGCAATACAACCAGCAACCTGCCACCGTGCCCTCTCTACCAGGACAAACTAAGTACATTCTAATATGTAACAACTCTTCATTTTTGTCTCCTTGGCCGGATCTCTCCATCTTGCTATTGACAGTGTAACTTAGATGTCATTACATGGAAGGCATATGGATTCTCTTTGACATGACCATTGCCATCTTGTATTATAACCACTGTGACTGTCCAGAGTCCCTGATTAGTTTTTCCAATGTAGTTTACCAGCCAAATATAAAAAGAAGAAAATATTAGAGTGTCCTGTGTAGTTTTACAACTGGTCTTTGGCTCCAAAATTGGGCTTGGGGAGGAGAGGGTGAGCGGAGGTGGATGGAGGGTGGCAGGTTGGTGGGGATGGGTGGGGGAGGTGAGTGGGTGTGTTTGCAGATGTACATATGCCCTGACATATTTGTGGGGGTCAGAGGATAACTCTCAGGAGTCAGTTCTTTCTGCTGCCTTGTGAGAACCAGGATTGAACTCAAGTAGTCAGGCCCATAGCACCTTAATTTGCTGACCCATCTCACTGACCCAATGCCTGACTTTTTGCTATTAGGTTAGAGTAAACCAGGTACACTCAAGCTTGGATAAAGCTGATTTGTGTCCTGACCACTTGACAAGACCCAGTCTTTGGAATACAAATCATCCTGTTACTACCCAGAACCACACTTGAGTTAGCAAGACCCCACCCAGTAAGATGCACTCCATGAAACCCCTAGACTTGCTTGCCTTTCCTTCATCTCAAGACACATTGGGGCCAGTTCCCATATATCAGGACCTAGTTGTTTAAAAACAGTTGAGTTGGAGCTGGAGAGATGGCTTAGTGGTTAGGAATACTGGCTGCTCTTTCAGAGGTTCTGAGTTCAATTCCCAGCACCCACAGGATGGCTCATGAGCATCTAGAAAAGGATCTGATGTTCTCTTCTGGCATGTAGGTGTGCATGCAGCAGAGCACTCATATACACAAAATATATAAATAGTTTTTTAAAAGAATGATAAAGTGTTTATCAGCATCCTAACTCCTGCCAAGTAGATGCCAATGGAAATTCTTCCTACTCATAAGTTGGCATAGCCACCAAAATGTCTAGACATTAGCAAATGCCTCCTGGGTAGAAATCATCCACACTTTAAGCTCTCATGTAATATTCTGTGACATCAAAGTCCTACTATTGATATCTATGTTGTTCCCAATTTGAGGCTGTTGTGAGTAATGCAATAATATGAAAAGAAGAAGTATTTTCAAGTTTCACCAACCCAGGGGAGGGAAAGGAAGGGGATGAAAACTGAGGTATATATCTAAACTTCCTCCTTAAAAATACTTTGCGGGGAGGGTGCACCTGAATCAGGAGGATCTCAAACTCAAAGCCAGACTGAGATACAAAATGAGTTCAAGACAAAACTAGGCAACATAATGGGATTATGCCTCAAAGTTGAGAGAGAGAGAGGGAGAGAGAGGGGGGGGAGGGAGAGAGAAATAAGAAAAGGGAAAAGAGAGTGCGGGTAGATATTGCCTAGCATCCATAGGGTTTTAGGTTCAATCCCCTGAACCATAGTTAATCAAGCAGCTAGCTAATTAAAATGATTAGCACAAAAGACTTCTGGGTGCAGTGGAAGAGGGTGCCCTGATATCAACTTTAAGACCTGGTAAATTGCACAAACTTTCTTCTAAGCATGTGAAAGGGACATGGAAGCAATCCCGACTGGATTCGACTGGACAGGCTGACACCAAGCCAGACAAGGCGAGAGTTGAGAAAAAGCTGAGGCTGGCAGCTGGGTTTTCTCCTGGGCATTTAAAAAATGTAGGCATGGGCTGAGTGCTGGAATTCTGCCCAGACACACTCACACTGTAGGGGAGAGAGAAATCAAGTTTTCTGTGATTGCTCTGGACTGAAGGGACAAGATCAGGAATGCAAGGAGAGTTGAAACTACCCGATCTTCAATGGATGCTTGCAGAGTCTACAGGGGGCTAAAGGGCTCAGCTAGGAGCTCTTTAGAGTCAGAATCCAGTGAAGATACTAGGGCCAAACAATTTTGAGGGTGGGGTGGGGCTCCAGAAACTTATTAAAATTGAAAAGATGTTTACAACTCTCCCACGATCATCCACCCATCTGCCTTTCCGAAGGTAATGCTGGATAAATGTGAAAGGACTAATATTAGGACTGAGGAGAGGGCTCAGTGGGCAGAAGAGCTTGCCTTGAGGAATTCAGATCCCTAGCACCCATGTAAATGGAGTAAGGTAGGGGGTGCAGGGCGGGCATGGTGCGTGCCTGTAATCACAGCAGGTGGAGCAGAGACAGGGGACCCTCAGAACAATCTGTCTAGCTAGATTAGACAAATCTTGCATATACATGTACATGCACATCCATACACATGCACCAACACACATGTGAACACACACATATGCATATACAAAAGTGAAGGACTGAAGTCATACAGAGCACGTTCTCAACCACCACCGGCACAAGTCAGATCCACAACAAACAGCAACATTGAAACCCCAATGGGTATTTAAAAGTTAAGTGATGGATTTCTAAATGACTTAGAGGTCAAAGGAGGAGACCAAAAGAGACTTTGGGAAATATGCTGTGCATAATTCAAAGATCTGACTACCATGTATGGAGGTCAGCTGATGTGGAGGACAATATACAGTTATAAATGCCTGAGTCAGGAAAGAGGAAGGACTCCAGCTACAGCCTGTAATGGCCTGAGAAAGAATTCAACAACTCAATTAAAAAATGCAAAGGATCAGCAGGGCGGTGGTGGCGCACGCTTTTAATTCCAGCACCTGGGAGGCAGAGGCAGGCTGATTTCTGAGTTTGAGGCCAGCCTGGTCTACAGAGTGAGCTCTAGGACAGCCAGGGCTACACAGAGAAACCCTGTCTCAAAATACAAAACAAAACAAAGCAAAAAAATGCAAAGGATCTATTGGATGATGACTAGGATTATGACTCAGGGGTAGAGTGTTTTCTCAGTGTGTTCAAGGTCCATAGATTTGATTGTTTTATCACACACAAAAAGACATGCAAGGTCTAATAAACATATAGAATGAATGCACTTGGCTTTGCCAGCCCCCAATAGCATGCACACATAAAACACCTGACATAAATCCATCAGACCCAGTATGGCCAAAGGGTGTGTGTCGGGTAGGGTCATGTCAGCTTGACAGAGACACTCGAGTCACTGGAGAGAAGGGAGTCTCAATTGAGAAAATGCCTCCAAAAGATCTGGCTGTAAGCAAGGCTCTGGGGACTTTTCTAAATTCTGTAACTCCAGTTCTAGGAGATCCAATGCCCTTTCCTGGTCTCCATAGTTAGCAGGCACACACATGGTGCACAGGTATGCATGTAGGCAAAACATCTATATGCATTAGATAATAAAATTAAAATTTTTACTAAGACTATTAATCCCAGCATTTGAGAGGCAGAGGCAGGCATGAGGCTACCCTGGCCTACAGAATAAATTTTAACACTTAATGATCTCCTATAGATCTCTTTTCTGCATCTTCGCCTGCCTTCCTGTATTCACACTGCACCTGTGGGGGTCATTGACCCCTGTACTTGGCCACTTACCAGCTCAAGTTTCAAAGTTCGGGGCCTGTGAGCCATCACATCCCTTTGTCTAACCTATGCCCCCCCACCTCTTGCTCTCTGTTCTCCCCCATTCAGCCTTTGAGCTTGAAACATCAGCCTGGTTACATAATGCTCTTCTCTGCCCCAGAAGATGCAATGGTAGTCAGTTAAGAGAACATTAGATTATCTAACTATCAACTATAGTAAGTTATCAAAATTGTTACTTTAAACATTTTTATACCTTTGCACTTTATATTGAGGCAATCTTACAAAAAAAAAACCCATGTTATTTAAATAAGACAAAGAAATTTTGTACATTCCATATCTAGAATTGTTTATATTTAGCTTCATTTGGGTTTTTT
The DNA here is from genome assembly GCF_008632895.1 of Mastomys coucha. Taxonomy (NCBI): domain Eukaryota; kingdom Metazoa; phylum Chordata; class Mammalia; order Rodentia; family Muridae; genus Mastomys; species Mastomys coucha. Next base: position 31,091,759 of record NW_022196911.1, read on the forward strand.
CTATATAAGTAAAAATAAGTCATTTTTCTCAACTCTGATATTATGCCCACTAAGAATTTGAGTGCTTTTCCTAACAGCTAGAGCATTCTCCTTCATAACCATGCATCATAGTCAAAATTAGAACATTTAACATTAATAGAATGCTATTTACTATCCAATCCACACTTCAATTTTATCAACTGTCTTTAAAGAAAAAAAAAATCTTCATTATCCCAAGAATGTCCTTCAGGAGGTAAATGACACCAGTGGGGTCCAGGTTGGGGGATGTCAGTGCGGACTTGGGTGAGGATGAATCCAGCAAATGTATCTTCTCACTAGGTCTTTCAGTCATCTCCAAAGTATCTGTTAAAGATTTTCAGTTTCTCCCTCTCTCCCTCTCTTTCCCTTCCCCTCCCCCCACCCCTCCAGGGTTTTCTCTCTCCATAGAATTGGCTGTCCGGGAACTCTCTATGTTCTCTATGTAGACCAGGCTGGTCTGGAAATCAGAGATCTGCCTGCCTCTGCTCCCGAGTGCCAGAACTAAATGCAGGCACCATTTAGATTGCTTCTGAAGCAATCTGAACCATAAGTGTTTCTGGACCTTTTATCGTCTCAGTCCTTTGCATGAGCACCTTGTCTTTATGAGGTTGCCCCCTACATCACCAACTTGGTTTTCAACAAAGAGAATAAAGGGGGTAGGGATCTGACCACACCATTAAGCAGAGATCTGCTAGCCAAGGTATGTTGGAAATGAAACATCCTAGAACTGAGAGACATGAGCTTTCAGATCTGAAAAGTTTCACTCCAGCCTCAGCAAGACCCACTCCAGAGCCTCATCATGGTGACTGACCGCTTTAGCATGGATGAGAGAAGGAAACCAGAAACAGGCCCAAGAGAAGAAAAAGAATTGTTGCAGGATGAGAGGGTAAGGGTATGGAGATAGAGCACATGTAATACATGAAAGTGAAAGCGGGGGTACTAGAGGCAAAAAATGGGGGAGATGAAGTGGAGCTTGGGTCACCAAAACTAAATGTATATGAAAAAACATAAGGAAATCTGATGCTTTATAAGTTAATGAGAGAGATACAGACAGACAGACAGACAGACAGACTATGTAAGAACCCTTATAGGTAGATAAAGCTGCTTCTAAAAGCCACATCATTCATTAAATGCAAAAATTCCAAGTGCCAGGAGTAGGTTATCTCCCATGAGCTGTTGGTCAGGGAGGACCCTGACTACCCTAAAACAATACAGGCAATTGCCACTACTGTTGGTTGCCGCCTAAAACTTCAGCCCCTGGCTGTAGACACCATGTGCCTTGGCCACAAGACCTAGAAAAATCAAGCTGGAACTGGAATGGAAGCTCCTTCCCTGCCAGGTAGTCCTCAGAGCGCTGGGCAAGGCTCTGCAGGGTGCCAGGAGATAGCTGATATCAACAGGCTTATTCAGTGGTGGGCCCTGCATGCACCAATGCCACCCACCAGGCAGTCTGTTATTGAGGTAATCAAAGACTTCTTGCATGGATTTGAGGCCCACTTCACAGGGGGAAATTCACAGTTGGTATTGAAAGCCTGGTTGAAAGCCTGTGGCTGGTGAAGTCATCCTGAGGAAGCTACTGCTTGCTTTGCTAAATGGATCTGTTGGGACTATCTAATCATTGTCTACTCTGCTGTGCTGATGCCTACAGGCTGGCCTTGCTATCAGTTTTGGACTGAGAAATATCCTTTTGTAGTGGTCAGCACTGACTGCAGAGACTCATAAATGGTCAAAGTACTAAGACTAAATGACTGTCAAGTACCCAGCCATAAATGGAACAACTATATCCTACTCCACCCTGGAAGGTTCAGGGGGAAAAAGGCGGAAGGAATGTAAAAGCCAAGAGGAGGGGAGCAGTGTTGAATGCTGGTTTCCAGGCATGATACCAGCCTTGAACTCATAGTGTAAAGAAGACTGGGCCACTTGTAGAAGGAAAGGACCCTCCCCTCTGAGAATCTATAGGCGGTTAATGGTGCTGGGGGAAGGGGAGACACTGGTAAGGTGCCCATCCCCCTGTTAAAAAAAAAAATTCTGAAGAAACTCATTTGTTGGGGGTTGGTCTGGTGCTGCTCTGTATTCAAATGCTAAATACTGGCCCCCAAGATTGCAGTCCTGACAAGCCCTTACTCACTTACATCAAATGATGCTGTATGCCGGACAGTGGTGGCACACGCCTTTAATCCCAGCACTTGGGAGGCAGAGGCAGGAGGATTTCTGAGTTCGAGGCCAGCCTGGTCTACAGAATGAGTTCCAGGACAGCCAGGGCTATACAGAGAAACCCTGTCTCGAAAAACAAAACAACAACAACAACAAAATGATGCTGTGTAAAGTTTGCTTACCAGTCTTCTTTGACTGGTTAAATAAAAGTGGCTACAAGCCAATTACTGGGGAGAATAGAGGTAGGTGGGGTTTCAGTTACCAAGCTGGGGGATCTCGGGTAGGGTAAGAGGAAGGAGGGGAAGAAGGAGAAAGAAGACAGAGGGAGCAGGAAGTCTCCATTTGGTGGGATCGGACCAGAAGCTCCTGGCCAGGAGGAACGCCCTCTGAGGATAGACTAATGGAGGAGAAGGAGCCCTGGTGAGACTCAAACCAGGAAATAATTTGGGGAGCACAGCTAGGACATAGCTAGTCTAGTTAGAGTAGAGAAGTAGTTTAGGGGTAATCATCCAGTAGTTGTGCTAAAGCTAATTAAATAAAGTGATAGGACTATGTCTCATTTATTGGGGGACTGGCCACGTCATATAAGAACTAATAGAGTTATTAAGTGCTTTACAACAACGCTCACTGGGTCACACCTAAGAAAAGGGAATGAAAATAGAAATAGGTTTGGGTGGAAAGAAATTACTGGAGGGGAGGGGCAAAAGAGGGTAATATGACTAAGATATATTATGTACATGGAAGAGGGTAATATGAGTGAGATATATTATGTACATGGATGAAAATGTCTTAATGAAATTTCCATTATGTATGCAAATGACATCTGTCAAAGAATCAGAGATGTTGTGAAAATCCCTTTTATAAAAAGTGACACCATTGTTTCTCTAAGAATGATTCTCATGGGTCATGTCCCTAGAGGGTTTTGTTTTTGTTTTTTGTTTTGTTTTGTTTTTCTGAGAAGCTCATAGAACATAGTGGGATGATGTTTGTGGCATGCACTCTAGTAGACGCCTATTCTTGTGGGTGCCTATTCTAACTGAAACCTCTTACAAGCCTTAAGAGCTTCCTCCTCACAACTCGCATTCATTGTCTGTAAAAATGGGGATGACTGCACCTCCTCACAGAGACATTAACAAGGTTACAGAAAGACGGCCGGCCGGGTGCTTAGCCAGATGCTTAGAAAAGAATGCATCACGTGGAATGCCTATGAGCTGTGACCTCGGCTCCCTTCCTGTCTTCGATGAAGCTGAAGATTAAGAACTGTCAGTGGCTGAAGGGAAGGCTCAGTGGCTAAACAGCACTTACTGCTCTTGCAGAAGACCTGGATTTGGCTCCCAGAATCCACACGGCAGTTTGCAACAATTCTGTAACTCCAGATTAAGGGGGATTTGACGCCCTCTTCTGGCCTCCACAGGCATTGCCCACACATGGTGCACATGCATAGACTCAGATTCACAAACACACATGACAGACAGACAGGCAAGCAGGCAGACAGATAGACGGACAGACAGGACAGACAGATAGGTAGATATTAAACATTTAAAATGAGCTGTCGGGCTGGAGTGATAACTCAGTGGTTAAAAGCACTGACTGCTCTTCCAGCGGTCCTGAGTTCAATTCCCAGCAACCACATGGTGGCTCACAACCATCTGTAATGGGATCTGATGCCCTCTTCTGGTGTGTCTGAAGACAGCTGCAGTGTGCTCACATACATAAAATAAATAAATAAATCTTTAAAATGAGCTGTCAGGGCTGGGGGTGTCGCTCAGAGGCAGGGGAGGGCTTAACAAGCACAAAACCCCTGTATGGGTTGGGTCTCTGGGGATACATAAAATGAAAAAAAAATGATTGGTGGTGGGGGGGAGCGACCACTTCTCCTGCTGCAGAAATCAGAGCCCTATGTTTGCCACCTTTATTGTTTGCACCTGTGTGTTCCTGTTTCAACCTTCAAAAGCAGGGTGGAACTACGGTCCCACCTATCCTTGGGAAGCTTTAGGAGGCAGGTTGCCAGCTTGGGCCTTAAGCCACACGTGAGAAACAAAGGTGTGGCTGGCTATTGTGTTGTAAATGAGAAGAGCGAACAGGCAGTTGCTGGGCTAACCAGAATTCTGCACTGAGGGTATGTGACTGCTTTGTGAAAGCTGAGGACAAATGCACCCAGAGAGAAGAAAGTTGTCCACAGACACATAGCCAGGGAGTGATAGGGTCAGACACAAGCCATTCTCTCGAACTTCAAAGTCCTGGCTACTTCTAGAATACCTACTTCCTCTCTCCTGTTCAGATCTCTCTCTTTATCTATCTATCTGTGTGTGTGTGTGTGTGTGTGTGTGTGTGTGTGTGTGTGTGTGTGTCTTCTCAACAGTCAACAGGTACAAAAGATAACATAATTTTCTATGGAGTATCTCACTTAATCTTCATATCAACCTATAATTAAAAAAAGAAATCACATCCCAGAAGAGAAAACTTCACTTGATCTTAGCCAAAAGGCCGAGAAGCAATCAGAAGAGAAAACTTCAAGAGAAGTGTCATTTGCCCAGGGTCCTGCTCTCAGGAAGAATCACTGCCGGGATTCAAAGCCACCTTTGTCTGATGCCAAGGAGCAGGCTCTGAGCTACCACACCTTCCTTTCCCTCATCTCCATCACAAGTCCTGCCCAGAACATATGGGTGAAATCCATAAATATAGTCCTTACACCCCAAGTTCTTCAGCTTTCGGGTTGACTTTCTGACTCTGTCAGTAACTACTGAACACATGGAATCCAGACAGTTGTGGACCCCTGGGTGTCCTTGCCAGGGGGGTCATTATCCTCATGTCGACTGAAATCCCAGTAAACTGGGATCTGAATTAAGTGGCTTAAACTCTCTTCAGGCACTTGCAGTAAATTAAAATGTCTTTCAGCCTGAAACATGTTTTCCCAAGAAACTGGGCCAAAGGCCAGCCTCATCTCCGAGCTGTCCCCTGAGGCTGTAGGCTACCTTTTCTCCTGAGACAGTTTCTCAGAAGGATGAAGGAACAAGCCAGGGAGAGGTCTGCATCCAATGAACGCAGGGGTGTGTAAAAGGCTGGTCCCTTCCCTGAGGTCCTTCTTGGTCTTTGGTGAGTCTCAGTGAGATCCAGCTCTTACTTGGATTTTTTTTTTCCAACTTTGCTTTGCTAACTCCTTTCTTTAAAAAATAAAAATAAAAACCATATAGAATGTCAGCCATTCAGGCTACTAACTGTCAAGGTGGTCCTACAACAGACACTTAGAGACTGTTTTTGCTGGACCCCACTGAGGGCTTGTGAGATTCTTTTTAGCAGGTAAACACGCTTGTCTAACTGTGGCATGCACACATACACATAAATAAACATTAAAAAAAAATTAAGCCACTGACTTATCACTTAGGTCTGCAAATATGTATATGTGTACACAAGTGTGCAAAGCAGTTTGAAAGCCTGGTATCCCTGTGTTTGTTTGCTTGTTTGTTTGTTTGTTTGAGATAATGTCTCATTACATAGCCCTGACTGGCCTGGAGCTTGATATGTAGGCTAGGCTGGCCTCAAACTCAGAGATGTGTCTGCCTCTGCTTTAGATTAAAGGCAAACCTCAGCACAGCTGACCTCCCTGCACCTGGCCTCACCATACATGGCCATACCTCACCTGGCCATACCTCACCTGGCCATACCTCACCTGGCCATACCTCACCTGGCCATACCTCACCTGGCCATACCTCACCTGGCCATACCTCACCTGGCCATACCTCACCTGGCTTCGGCTTTTTAGGTCTATCTCCTTTACTATGGGGTCACTTTTTTACTACCTCTGCCTATAGGCATACAAATTATTCAAAGAGCCAGGCATAGTTGTTCATGCCTTTAATCTGAGCACCTGGAAAACAGAAACAGGTAGATTTCTGTGAGTTCAAGGCTGACCTGGTATATATGTATGAGTGTGTGTGTGTGTGTGTGTGTGTGTGTGTGTGTATCTGTCCCTATACATAGCCTTGGTTGTTCTAGAAATATATATATATTGTTCTATAAATATAAATATATATATGTATATATATATATATATTTCTATGTATAGAGACCCTGTCTCAAAAAAAAAAAAACTAAGTAAATCATTCAAACATTGATTTTCTAGACTTCTTTGTCCAGATAATATCTAACCTAGCAAATTCCCTCTTAAGGCTAAAGGCACAAAGGTAAGAGGAACTGAGGCATCTTGCTGTTCAATTTACAATGTCCTAGCCCAGATGAGAGTCTTAAGTCATCATTCTAAACCTGCAGTCACCTTGTGTTTGAGGAACTGCAGAGCCTGTCAGGATAAACCACCCCCTGAGATGAGGGTAACTGTTTATGATGGACAGACTGTACTCTGGAACAGGGCTGATCATCTCCTAGGAATCAGATTGCCTCTGTCAAGCAAGAAGAACTTCAAACCACCTCATGGAACCAGAACTGAGCCAATGATCAATCACCTTGACCAGAACTGCTTGATTAGTTCTGCCCCCACCCCAATCCTTCCCCCATCTAGGCTTCTTCAGTTACTCATCTCTTTAACTGGCACCTCAGGGTGACTGGCCAAGCCTAGTGGCCAAACTCTGTGACTCCCAGAGCCAGAGTTTTTGCTCTAAAACTGGTTTCTAGCAACAGTGGTGTCCCTAGGATGTACCGTCTGGTTAGGCCGCTCTCCAACACAACAGTGTCCAGGTGGGTGGTGGGAACTGACAGTGGCTGCAAATGAATGCTGCCTAGGATCTGCAGCTGTGCTGACCAGGATGGGAAAAATGGGGACAGAGTATTCGTAGCGTCTCTGGCTTTGAGAGGCCTGAAGGAGAAACCATGACCCCACCAAGCTGTGAAAATGGGTGGCTTCTGCTACATATCACAGACTGGCCTGAAGACCCCAAAAGACTCACCAGTCAATTAATTTGGAACAAAGTGGAAAAGTCAATTGAGTTACTTGGCAGAATTTAGACAGTCTTCTCCTGCAGATGGCAGGGGACAGCAGGGCTGGAGAATGGACACAAGTGGAATTGCAACAGTCTAGCATCTCAGTGAACACCAAGGCCTTGACTTCCTAGACATTCCTGGAAACTCTAGGGCTGCAGACGTGTCCCTTACAGATGTTGGAAGGTAGAGCCCACCCCTCAGCACCCTGATGGGATTCCATGCAGAGGATTCAAACAGGATAAAGCAACTCTTGCTCCACTAGGGAATTTCCCCCATCTTTTCTCCTGGACACCCCACCGATAACCAAGGAGGGAGAAATCCTCGATGTGGACCAGCTAAGGACATCTCAGCACTGTAAAGGGAAGAAGGGGAGTACTTACTAGACTTGGCCAACGGCACAGGGCTAATGGAAGGCGGGGGATAGGCTACGGAGGATTCTAGGGGGCTGGATCACAAGCAGTGGAGTCTGAATGGAAAAAGTAGACTTGAGCCGGGCAGTGGTGGCACACACCTTTAATCCCAGCACTTGAGAGGCAAAGGCAGGCAGATTTCTGAGTTTGAGTCCTGCCTGGTCTACAGAGTGAGTTTCAGGACAGCCAGGGCTATACACAGAGAAACCCTGCCTGGAAAAACAAAAACCAAACCAAACCAAAACAAAACAAAACAAACAGAAAAAGTAGACTTGCTGGAGTAGAGGGGCTCTCTGCAGGGTTACAGGTTTCAACTGGTTATTAGGAGCTCCAAAGGACAGCTCTCACTGCAGACTCTTAAAAGAGTGGAAAATGAAAGGGACCAAATTAAGCAACATAGAGATGCCAAGACTGCTATTGCAAACTGAGGGTACATAGTGTATACCCTAAAACAACGGCAGTCTGTGGTATGTAACCCCCAATAGGTAGTGAGTTAGCTTTCCATTACTATGACAAAATACCTAGGCAGTCAACCTAAAAGAAGGAATTTACTTTGGCTTCTGGTTTCTGGAAACTCTATGATCACTTAGCCTGTCCCTTTGGCCCTGTAGTGAGGTCCAAAGAGCCTCAATGGAAGTGTGTGTTGGAGCAAAGCTGCTTCCCTCCTGAAAGTCAGGAAGCAATGAGAGAGCTTGCTTTCATATCAAAGCCCTTAAACTCAGGCCCATTAAACTACAGATTCATCTACTGGTAATGTAAGAACCCTCACGGTCCAGCATCTCCCAATCTTTGGGACCAAGCCTTTGACACACACTAGAGCTGTCAAGGAGCATTTGAGATCCAAGCTATACCAGACAGTTGGCATAGAAGCTGTGGTTAAGTTCTACCCCAACTCTCAGAATCCACTTGAGGACTTTTGCTTTCTGACTTTGAAAGAAAATGTAACTTCTGTAGGTTTGAAGTTACTAGTTACCAGAGTGGGGAAGAGTTTCATTATAGTTTGGACAAAGTACGACATTTAGATGGCAGGTTTGGGATGTAGGGATGTAGCTCCATGCTAGCGTGTTTGCTAGCACGTGGGAATTCCTAGGTTCAAGGCCCAGAATAAAGGAGAAAAAAAACAAAAAGAAAAAAGTTAAAACTGCAGATGTGTGTGTGTGTGTGTAAAGTCTATTGAAAGTGTGAGCAGAGGAAGGCATCAAGTTGAAGAACCCATGGCTGAATCATGGTAGCCTAATAAGACAAGAGAGGGAGTCACGTACACTTGGGCACATACACATATGCTGTCTTACCATGTAATTCTCTGTACACTCTGGATTCTCCCAGTAACAAAGCCATCACCAAATGAAGCCTTGAGACCTGTACCTTCAAAGTACAAGGACAAAAATTATTTTCATTGTTCCCTCTCCCCCTATAATGGCTATTTCTGGTTGTCAACTTGACATATTTGGAATGAACTACAATCCAGAACTGGAGGGCTCACCTGTGATCCTCAGATCTTGAGGCTGGAAGATATAAGTTTCTGACCTGGATCTTGGCATGCAGATCTTGAGGCATAGTGGCCATGAAAAGCTTAGATCCAGGCATGGTGGTACACACCTTTAATCCCAGGATATAAAGCCAAGCAGATCTCTGAGTTCAAGGCCAGCCTGGTACAGGGCAAGTTCTAGGTGAAGAAAAGCTTAAATCTAGGCACGGTGGTTCACACCTTGAATCCGAGGAGACAGGCATGCAGATTTCTGAGTTTGAAGTCAATATACAGAGCAAGATCCAGAACAGCCAAGCTTAAGCATCAAAGGAGTTGGAGAACAGAAAGCTGGTGATATTGTAATAGAACAAGGGGGCCATGGTCCAGCTCCTGCAAACAGAAGAACTCAGCAGCTTCAGCCACTTGGCTCTGGCTTAAGAGTGAAAAATAGAAGGGACTACTGAGACAATTGATGCTGGTTAGCTGGAGCTAAGAAATTAGCAGAGATTAAGAAAAGACCAGCATCACTGAGGTGAAATCTTCTGAGAAGTGTTTTCTGAGAGCACAAAGAAGCTGTGTTCTAGAGATAGCCAAGGTTGTCCCCCATGCTGCAGCTGTACTTAGTAGTGTGTAAGAGTCACCCAGGTGGTACTGATTTTGAAGGCATGAAGGGGTTATGAAGAGCATCTGAGGTTTGGCACAGTGAGAGGCCACGGAAGGCCATTGGTGAAGGTGTAGCTTCAGTTTGTGATGGCCCAAGACTGAAGGGGTCAGACAAAGGAGTTGAGACTTGGCACCATGAAGAGAGCCTATGAGAGGCTGTTGGTGAAGCCTAGCTGCAGTGGAAGACCCCAGCATATTGGAGATGCCAGTACCATGGGATGATCACCAAGAACAGCAGCGGCATTGGGGAGTGGATCAACCTGAGCTTAGAGTGCTACAGAGGGCAGAGCTAGAGAAGTGACGCCAGTCTTTTGGAGGAGCCCAGGAGATCATACCAGACATTGAAACAAAAAGCTGTAACATTGTAGTTGCTTTGGAGATCCCAAGGTGTTCCAGAGGCCAGAGCTGTGGTCGATCTGCTGAAGAAAGCGCCTAATGGAGTGGAAACAGCCCAGGAGAAAGGATGTTGCAGCCAGCAGCCTTCAGATGAGGATGTAGAGTGCTCGGCTCCTCCTGTACCATGCCTATCTAGATGTTGCCATCCTCCCACTTTGATGATAATGGACTGAACCTCTGAACCTGTAAGCCAGCCCCAATTAAATGTTGTCCTTATAAGAATTCCTTTCGGTCATGGTGTCTGTTCACAGCAGCAAAACCCTAACTAAGACAACTCCCTTTCCCCAACACCCCACCTTCTGCCTAACCTCTCTCTCTCCCCGTCCTGTCCAGTAACAGCTGCTGCCCTCCTTCCTTGACATCGGCCTGTGGGGGTGCACAAACTGAGTCAAGGGAGTCGAGGGTGGGCACGGACATTCCTCAGAACAGGACAGTTGATGAACTCGTGACTGTCCCTGGCAAACAGGACCAGGGCACATTTGCCAGGCTTTAGGATGGAAACCAACCCTTCTCCAACCAGTTCTTGTCTCCAGACAACCTGTAGCAGAGGCTGTCAATCACCCCCAAGGTTACCTTCTTCTGTGGGTTGGAGCAACTGGCTCAGGCAAGGCATCCTCAGCCAGGCTCCTCAGTAGGGCGCAGCTCAGCATATCCTCATGCCCAGGGGACCCTCTCTTCCAACCTTCCAGTGTCTAGCTCATGTTCATCCTTTTGGCAAGCTTCAGGCACCTTCTGGGGATGAGACACAGAGATTCGAATTGTATAATTTTGACTCCCAGTTAAATGCTTTGATATTTGCATTTCCTCCCATGGTAGGAGATAAAGATGAACAGAGGAATTCGTTCTGATTTGAAATTTTAATTTTTCCCTTATTTAGAACGACATTAAATAGCAAACACATACCACGATGCACTGAAAGATTGTGGGGTGGGGGAGAAAGGGAAAAGTTTCATAAGAGAACCTCTCACTTCTTTACATTTTCTGATTTCAGCTTATTTTTTTCAATAAGAGGTTGAGTTTAAAAGCCAAACCCCATGTCAGCATCATTCCTTGTTTGTTCCTTTCATCTTTCCTTCTACTTTCTCCTCTGCTGGGCAGTTGTGGCAAGAACAAGGCAGGACCGCCAGCTCACATGTCACCAGCGGCTAAAACAGGTCCACCAGTCCTGCTCTGCATAGGAGCCTCCTGTGTCGACCCTGGCCAGGGCCTTTGCAAACGAATCAGGCCAAAAAGATTTTAGGACTTATGCAAGCTCCATTACTGAGGGTTGTGCCCCTCTTCTCCACGGTCGGCTCACTGCCTTACATGTGTAAGGCACATGTGTGTGGGCATGTGTATGCCAGGACACATGTGTCAGGGGATAACTTGCAGGAGTTAGGTCTCTCTTTCTCTTATTATGGGTTCTGGGGAATCAACTTTAGGTGGCTGGGCTTGGCTTCCAGTGAGTTGACCTGCTGGGCCATCAATTAGATTTGCACGTAACTGCTTCTCAATTATACTTTCAAACATTTAACCGGGAGCCAGAAGCTCCTCAAATAGAAAATGAGCAAAAAAGTGGGTGTGGTGATCTAAATGAGAAATGTCTCCCACAGGCTCAGACATTTATGTGAGCACTTGGCTCCCAGCTGTCTCCCTGTGTCATGCTCTCAGTGAAACATGTGATCCTTCAGCTCCCTGAACTTTCCAGCCAGCTGCTACTGTGCTTCCCCACCTTGATCAAATCTTCTATAAGTTGCTTTGGGTCAAGGTATTTTTTTCAAAGCAACAGAAAAGGAATGAACACAGTATGGTAGTATGGCTTGCCTATGATAATCCTGCACCCCGGCCCCCACCATAGGCTTCCGTGTTGGAAACCTAGTTCCCTGACTGAAAACATGTTAGAAGGTTCTGAGAACTTTAAAAGCCAGGTCCCAACTGGAAGAAAGGCTGTTGGGGTTGGGTCCTTGGGCTTGCCCCTGCACTTCCAGTATGCCATGAAGTGAAGAAACACTTCCTCTGCCACACACTCCTGCCACCATGATCTGCCAACCAGTCTCAGAACCAAAGGAGCCAATGGCTGTGGACTGTAATTAATTAACTAATTTCAGAAACTATGAGTGTCTTAGTCAGGTTTTGTATTCCTGCACAAAACATCATGACCAAGAAGCAAGTTGGGAAGGAAAGGGTTTATTCAGCTTACATTTCCACATTGCTGTTCATCACAAAAGGAAGTCAGGACTGCAACTCAAGCAGGTCAGGAAAAAGGAGCTGATGCAGAGGCCAAGGAGGAATGTTACTTACTGGCTTGCTTCTCCTGGCTTGCTCAAGACTACCAGCCCAGGGATGGCACCACCCACAATGAGCCCTTCCACCCTTGATCACTGATTGAGGAAATGCCTTACAGCTGGATCTCACAGAGGGAGGTGCCTTTCTCTGTGACAACTCCAGCTGTGTCAAGTTGACACACAAAACCAGCCAGTACAATGAGCCACCATAATTAATCCTTCACTTTAAGTTGATGTTGTTGGGTTTACTGTCTCATGACATAGTCAGTTCATCTGTCTCCTTCCCCAGCGATACAGGAAGTCTAGCTGAGTAGATCCAACGTTTCCCAACAGCTCAGTAATAGGGCTATCTGGACCAGCCTAGGAGTTTCCGCCTTTCTCCCCTTAGTAATTCTTATTGAACATAACCTCCTTAGAATGTTTCTCTGTGACTTCCTCTCCTTGATCTATATCTGCCTCCTGAGAGCAACCTGAGGAGGACAGATTGGCTGCTTAATGACAGCCTGTCGAGACACAAAATCTCTTTAAACTTCACACTGAAGAGTGAATGAAGTACCTGCCAGGCCATGGCTAGAGACCCCTGACCCCCTGACATCCTTGACCCCCACATCCTAACTGCCCCCTTCTTTCCTCTAGTCTCAGAAAGTCAGATCTGTGACTCGGGATTCTCTTGGTTCCGTGTGTGTGTGTGTGTGTGTGTGTGTGTGTGTGTGTGTCCATGCCCCCTTAAGATGGAGGCTAGAGGATCAGAATCTCATGGTCATCCTTGAGTATGAATTTGAGGGTAGTAACCTGGGCTGCATGAAACCTTGTCTCAAAAGGAAGGAAGGAAGGAAGGAAGGAAGGAAGGAAGGAAGGAAGGAAGGAAGGAAGGGCGGGCTAGAAAAATGGTTCAGGTGTTTCTGAGTACTGGTTGCTCTTCTAGGGAACCCAGCTTTGGATCCCAGTACCTATCCAGTGGCTCACAACATTCGTAACTCCAATTCCAGTGGGCCATATGTTGTCTTCTGACTTTTATATGTACATGGTACACATACATACATGCAGGCACACACACATAAAATAAAATAAATAAACTTTCTTTTTTAAAAAAGGTAGAAAGAAAGAAAGAAAGGCTTTGAATGATATTTAGAAAGTGAGGTTTTTTTTTATTACTAGTCTCTGTGTGTATGTATGTGTGTGTGTATATGTGTGTATGTGTGTGTGTATATGTGTGTATGTGTGTGTGTATATGTGTGTATGTGTGTGTGTATATGTGTGTATGTGTGTGTGTATATGTGTGTGTATGTGTGTGTGTATATGTGTGTGTATGTGTGTGTGTATGTGTGTGTGTGTGTGTGTGTGTGTCTGCCCACACTGATCTGCATGTGCTGTGTTTCATGGATGGAGATTACAAGAAAGCTTTTAGTAGTCCATTCTCTCCTTCTACCCTGTGTACTAGGGATCAACTCAGGCTACGAGAGCTTTTACCTACTAAGCCACGTTGCCAGCTCAAACATGTGGGTCTCTTGACATGCTCTTGTCTTGCTGATGCCTAAGGTGAGCTCGGGTATTGTGGTGTGACACTGTCATCTAAAAGTTCACACTGGAGAGTTGTGCAATTGAGTTACAAGAAAAAAATCACACACAAACACACACACACACACACACACACACAAATCTTAATGTTTTAAGTAGATCTGTGGTTTTGTATTGGGCCACATCTGTAGCAATCCTCAGCTATAGGCTGGACATGCCTTGGAGCAATAAAGTAGAAGAAGACAGTATTGGGGTTTGAATGAGAAATGTCCCCCATAGCCTCAAGCATTTGAACACTTGGTCTCCAGTGAGTAGCAGCTCTCTTTGGGAAGGTTATGAACATAGGAGGTAGAGCCTTGATGGAGGAAATGCATCACTGAGCATGGGCTTAAGGGTTTACATCTTTACTCTCCTCTGCCCTCTGCTTCATATGTGGGTGTGGCTGTGAAAACATCATCAGCCAGCTTCCTGCTCCTGCCATGCCTGCCCACTGTGATGGAGTCTACCTCTCTGGAACTGTGAGATGAAGGAAACCCTTCTCTTTCCTAAGTTGTTTTTGGTCGTGGTGTTAATCAGAGCATCAGAAAAGTAACTGGTGGGATGGCTCAGAGGGTAAAGGTGCCTGCTACTGAGTCTGATGACTTGGTTTCCTTTCCAAGACTCCAGACCTACATAGGAAAAGAAGCAGCTCCCATTGATTGTCCTTAGATATCTACAAACTCACTATGGTTCTCTCTCTCTCTCTCTCTAAAAATGTAAAACTTAAAAGTAAATACACTTTTTTTAAAGGTTTATTTATTTATTGTATGTAAGTACACTGTAGATGTCTTCAGGCACCCCAGAGAGGGAGGCAGATCTCATCACAGATGATTATAAGCCACCATGTAGTTGCACCATGTAGGATTTGAACTCAGGACCTTCAGCAGAGCAGTCAGTGCTCTTAACCGCTGAGCCATCTCTCCAGCATTTGGGAGAGGCAGGTGGATCTTGATCAGTTTAAGTCCATCCTAGTCTACATAGAGAATTCCAGGATAGCCAGAACTATACATAGAGAGATTCTGTCTTGAAAAAAAAGGAAAAAAGAAAAGAAAGAAAAATGAATGACAAGATTAAACGTCCAGAGCTTATCGTGTCTGGGGAAAGATGAAACAAGAAAAAGCATAAGTTTAGCTCATATCCCTGTCCTCAAGCCAATCATGTGTCCAGAAGAAATCTGTTGATTGCCAGGCTTGGGTGCATGCTTACGTGGGCCTGAGAGGTCAGAGTACTAAGTCCATTTATCATTACTACAACAGGAGCCTGAGACAGGCTACTTTATAAATGAAAGAAGTCGGTTTTCCCTCATGGGTCTGGTGATCCAGTGTGTACAGGTCTTAGCTAGTGTTGTAATTCTTTTCAACAGTGTCCTGAGGTAGTTCACATCTTTGTCTATGTGTATCTGGTCTCTTTATCCCTTCTTAGGAAGCCACTAGGATCCAACTATGGAATATCCCCCTACTGACCTTATCTAATGCCCACCATCTCCCTGAGGCCCTGACTTTATTACAAAGTCAGTAGCTTTCTCTACTCTTGGTACCGTTAACATAAGATTTTGTAAACTAAGCTATTTCATGAATCTGGGGAATATGCCGTATGCAAACCATAACCAGTTGGTTTCAAAGGGGAAAAAAAAAAATCACACGTGCCTTTCCCAAGAAATAGGAGTGGATACTGGGCCAACAAAACCACAGACACCCTCCAAATATCCACAGGCAAAAAATCATGTTACCAGCTGGGTGTGTTCACACATACTTATAATACCAGCACTGCACAAGATTTTGAGGCCAGCCTGGGCTACAGAGTGAATAGGGAGACACTGTCTCAAAGCAACAATAAATGGTACTATACAGGGCTAGAAAGATGGCTCAGTGGTTAAAAAAGAATTTATTGTTCTTCCAGAGGACCTGAGTTCAGTTCCTAGTATGCCCATTGGTGGTTCACAGCCATGTATAACTGGCCTTCTTGGATATCTACAGTGTGTGTGTGTGTGTGTACAATTAAAAATAAAATAAGCGGGGTGGTGGTGGTGCACGCCTTTAATCCCAGCACTTGGGAGGCAGAGGCAGACGGATTTCTGAGTTCAAGGCCAGCCTGATCTACAGAGTGAGTTCCAGGACAGCCAGGGCTACACAGAGAAACCCTGTCTTGAAAAAAGCAAAATAATAATAATAATAATAATAATAATAATAATAATAACAATAATAGTAATAATAGTAATAATAATAGCAACAAAATAAAGTAAATCTACTTTACAGTCTGACAACTCAATAATGGTGAAATTTTAATTCTTTTTTTTTTCTCCCCAACGGAGAAAAGTGGTGAGTGGCTGAGACCCGAAGGTTCCAGTGGCTATGATGTGGACACAAGTTCAAATCTTGTTTTGCTTTCTTGTTTTATTTCTGTCTCCAACCGACTTAACAGTGACCCTTATTTACAATTAGAGACAATAAGAAAGGAAACATTTCTGTGGCATGTTATGAGGGACAAGCAAACTATGACAGCGAATGTTCTAGAAAAGGCAGGATACAAGGGTGCTGGAGGAGCTCTGGGTTTCAGAAACAGCAAGAAAACCGTCTCTGCGCAAGGGGAATGTGGTAAAACCGAGGGACAGAGAGCCATCCAGTCCTGTCCCAAGCCTGTTATGGGAATGCCAGGAGGAAGATCCCATGCCCCCTGGCAGACACTGCCGTTTGATCACTAGCACTACATTTAAACCAGCTGGATCCAATACAGAAAGAAGCATTTGCCTACATCACGGACACTCAGGAAGCTTGAGATGGAAGGATGGTTTATGCTGAGAACACGGCCAGCTTTGGATTGGCTCTATGAAGAGCCATTCAGTTGAGGAGCTGCCTTCGGCCGTCTGGCCCGTCGGCATGTCTCTGGGCCATTTTCTCAGTTGCTAGTGGATATAGGAGAGCTCAGCCCATCGCGGGTGAGATCATTCCTAGGCAGATGGGCCGAGGTTATATTCGAAAGGAAGCTGAGTGTGAGCCCGAGAGCAACTCTGAGCAGTGTTCCTGCACGGTCTCTGCTTCAACTCCTGCCTCCAGGTCCCTTCCTCGAGTTTCTTCCCTGGCTTCCCTCCATGATGGAACTTATGAGCCATCTAAGTCTTTTCTTCCCCAGTAAGGTGTTTTGGGTCAATGTTTTATCACATAGAAAGCAAACTAGGATAGGCAGCATGGTGTAGCTTAGACCTGGCCCGTTTCCACTCACTCTTCAGTATACAGCAGCCTCTGTAACCAGAACTCTCTCCCTCTCTCTCTCAAGCACTAGAGAGTATGCTGCAGCCAAGCACTACAGGCCGTGACCTTCCACCTACAGCTGAGGCCCAAGTGGAAGGAACCAAGGAAAGAACTTTGCGCTATCAGATCTGGCTAAGCCTGTTGCTTTTTAAGCCAGAGTGGCTCAATTGACCTGCTCAACTGAAATCAGTGGAGCTAATTAAGAGGGTGTGACTGGGCTTAGCCTCCAGAATGAAGGCGGGAGGGAGCCGTACAGATTGTCCTTTGCGCAATACCTGCATTGCAAAATTGGCGTTAGTCTCCACTTCCTTTCTCATGCCTTCTAGCTTTGGATATAAAAACCTAGTGGGAACCCAGGCATGGTCCTCATGACTTTAATCCCACCTCTTAGGATTTGGAAGCGGGGTGGGGGGTGGTGTCAAGGCCATTCTCAGTTATAGGCCTGTCTGGACTATATGAGACTGTCTCAAAGGCAATAACAACAAAGTGAGCAGACACATCGACGAATCCGGGGCAAAGTGTCATCCTGCAGCTGAAGGCAAAATTATACAGCCTTTTACCTAAGGTGGTGATTCTCACAAGCTCAAGGCCTTTTTCCTAGTACGTAGAATCATTTTTTTTTTCATTTGTTTCAACTTTGAGGTGGAGTGGGTAGTGTCATTGTTATCAAGTGGGTATAAGTCAGGGATGTTTGAAGCATCTTACAGTACACAGGACAGCTCACCAAAAGAGAATCGCACAAGTCCAAAACCTAACTCCTACTGAAATCAGGAAAAGAAGCTGGAGAAAGGGCTCGGTGGGTAGAAGAGCACTCACTATTCGAGGATGAATTTGCATCCCCAGAACCCACATAAAGTAAAATGTCATAGTGTACCTCTGCAATCCCAGTGAGAGACAGGAGGCAGAACCAAAGGAATCTCCACAAGCTGGTGAGCCTTTGAGCCTGATGTATGCAGAAGAAAATGGCACAGAGACTGTTCATTAAGACGGAAGACGAGCGCCAAGGGTCAGGGTCATCCTTTGACTTCCACACGAGTGCCTATGTTCACACACATGAATTCGGGAGTATGTACACATGCATGCACACATGCATGCACAAAAAAAAAAACAGGAAAAAGAAATTAAAATACTTAAGGATCTTTCCTGTGTCATGTGATGCACGCACGCACGCACGCACGCATGCGCGAACCTACTTGTGTATATGAGCACCATTAAATTATCTCTCCTACTCTACAAAATGATAACTCACTTCCCAGATGAGGAAACAAAGCCTGTAAGGACTTCACTCCGCTAGTAACTGGCAGAAGAGGAATCTGAATTTGGGTCTGGATAAGTCTTGCAGGTTGACAAGCTCCATGAGGACGAGAACCTACCAATTTCTGTCACATTAGCCGGGCGGTGGTGGCTCAAGCCTTTAATCCCAGCACTTGGGAGGCAGAGACAGGCAAATTTCTGAGTTCGAGGCCGGCCTGGTCTACAGAGTGAGTTCCAGAACAGCCAGGGCTCTACAAAGAAACCCTGTCTCGAAAAAAAACAAAAACAAAAACAAAAAAAAAAATTCTGTCACATCCATGTGCGTCATGCATCACAGAAGTTAGGGTCTAATGAAGTTTGCCAGATATACATTTGAATTAGGAAAGGGTGAGTAAGGGATTGGGCCATTGGTTCCGACATCCGTGATTGTTTCTCCCATTGCTCCCCCAGAATATAAAGTTCCTCTCAATCTCCTACTAGGGTTTAAGCAAGGTAACCTGGCATGGCAGAAATAGAAGGCTCCCAGGCCAACCTGAGTCAAAATAGGACTTTATGGTAAGAATGCACAAGAAAAGTTGGATGGTGGTGGTGCATGCCTTTAACTCCAGCACTTGAGAAGCTGAGGCAGGCAGAGCTCTGTGAGTTTGAGGCCACCCAGGTCTACAGAGTGAGTTCCAGAACAGCTAGAGCTACACAGAGGAAACCCTGTCTCAAAAATAACATAAAATAAATAAAAATAAATGGATCCAAAGATAGTCTAGAAATAGGTAATAACTAAGACTCATGGGTTTAAAAGGCCACCAGGTATTAGAGTGACATATGTATGGTCCATGCATCTCTGAATTTTATTTCTCTCTCCTAACATCTTGCTCATGGCTAAGAAAGCTTCCTTGGCTTTATTTTTGAGTCTAAGGCTATATGGCCTCACACCTATGCTCCTCTTAGCTAAGGAAGTCTCAATCTTTGTACATTTTCTGCTACTATTACAGAATAATCTGGAGAAGTTTATGAAAAGCAGAGACATATTCAGCTTTGGTCTAGGGGCTTGAAGTCCAAGATGGAGTGGCTCTATCTGAACCGTAACTGTCAAAACCTCACTCAAAACATGATAGAAAAGAATGGCCAGTGGGTCTTGCTGGATCCAAAAGGCAAGACAGGAAGACAGTACTGCTTTGTAACAACTGACTCTTCAGTTCCTGACCCTGCAGAATTAGCCCATGAGAAAGCTAGTTAAATACTATTCATGAGCTGACTGCCTCTTAAAGAAATGGTAGCCTTTCTCAGCCTGTTACACTGGGGATGAACTTACAATATAGCTTTGGAGAGGCCAAAACGCAGCAGGTCAAGATCTAGGTTGAAGCTTCCATTTGACTATAGAAATGGAAAGAACAACTGAAAATGTCTTTCTTCAGCCCAGCATGGTGACACCATCCTGCAAACCCAGGATAGAGGAGTATCTGCTCAAGGTTATCCTTGACTACATAGCAAGTTCAAGGCTAGTCTCTGCTGTGTAAGGTGTGTGTGTGTGTGAGAGAGAGAGAGAGAGAGAGAGAGAAAGAGAGAGAGAGAGAGAGAGAGAGACAGAGAGTCAGAGACAGAGAGACAGAGAGAGAGAAAGTAAGGTTCATTTTCTTCTACTTTTGTATTACTTATTTGTAACAGCACATGTGTGGTGGTCAGAGGCCAACTTCTGGGAGTCAGTTCTCTCCTTCTACCATGTGGGTCCCAAGAGCTTGAACTTAGGTTGTCAGCCTTGGTAGCAGGTGACTTTATCTATTGAGCTATTCTGACAACTCAAGCAGGATTACTCTATCCCCCTATACCTCCCCCGGCCTCTCGTCATCCAGGGGTCGGGTGGGGTGGAGGCACTGCGACAGAGTCTCTCTATGTAGTCCCAACTGTCCTGGAGCTCACTTATGTAGACCATGCTGTCCTTGAACTCACAGAGATCCACCTGCCTCTGCCTCTTAAGTGCTGGGATTAAAGGCATGTGCCACCATGCCTGGATAGGATTTCTTTTCCAGATTCTGGATCTTCAGAATAATAATTATGGCATTTTTCACATCATTTTCTGAAAAAACAGGGTTATATCATGAAAATTGCTAAGCAACTTGCTCAATGTGAAATGTCAATCCTCTCTCTAAACTTTCACTGTACAAGAGCATCAAGTAAGACTTCAAGCAACAGGGTAGGTGTGGGGGGAGGTGGAAAGATGGCTCAGCAGTTAAGAGCACTTATTCTTACAGAAGACCTGGGTTCATTTCCTAGTACTCACATGGTAACTCAAAACCATCTGCGACCCCAGTTCCAGGGGATCCAACAGACACACATGTGATGCACATAAATGCATGCAGGCAAAACACTCATAACCGCCAACCAAATCAAAAGGAGCTCGTTGGGTTTTATGGTGGGTTTCAGAGTCTGATAGTCTGAGGAGGGAGTTTGAAAATTGTGCATTGTTAGCATTTGTCTGTCTGTGTCTGGCCTGAAAATCCATGATTATGAAAAGTATCTCTAAAAACGCTAAATAATATTTGGCTGGACAAAGGAGGTGACATGAAAGCAGAGAGATGTCAAGAGAGGAGGAAGGGAATCTTAGGGGAGAGGGAGAGAGGGGGCGAATGGGGATGAATATGATCAAAGTGTGGGCGTGTGTTATGAAACTGTTACGGTGAAATGCATTGTTTTAAGTAATTAATGTGCACTAATAAAGCACTTAAAAAGAACATGTTGGGCCAGACTTGCTTTTAATACATACCTTTAATCCCAGAACTAGAGAGGGAGAGGCAGGTGGATCTCTGTGAGTTCAAGGGCAGCCCCATCTTTATAGCAAACTCCAGGCCAATAATGGATTATGTAGGGAGATTCCGTCTCAAAACTAAACTAAAATAAAATATGTCAGATAAAATAGAAAGAACACCTTGGGTTTGAAGAGATGGCTCAGGAATTAAGAGTACCCACTGCTTTAGCAGAGGACCTGAGTTTGATTCCCAGAACCCCCGTGGCTGCTCACACCCAATTGCAACTTCACTTGCAGGGAATCTAGTCTCTTCAGGCTCCTGCATGCATACAGTGCACATAAATTCATGCAAGCAAAATAGACATAACATATATAAAATAATAAATAAAAGAAATAAAACTTACTGCATATGGTTATTGTGAGGGTTAAAGTCAGAGATGCAATATGAGACCCTTAGGCACATGGGAGGCAGGGGAAGTTGGTTCTCTGTGAGTTCGAGGCCAGCCTGGTCTACAGAGTGAATTCCAGAACAGCCAAAGCTACACACAGAAAAATCCTGTCTAAACAAAACAAAGAAAAACAAAACAAAACAAACCCTTAGTCTTGTGCTTAACACAAGTATAAATATTATATAAATATTACATATAGTATATTATATACAGTATATAGTAAGTATGTAAGTGCTCAATAAGTTTCTCTCAAGTTGGTCTTTGATATTGATTCAATTGGAAGTGACTGGGAAGGCCTCAGATAATAAATAGGACTTCTCCTGTGTAAGAGGCTATTTGGCAGGCTGGGTATGCCTTGTTCAACAGCATCTTTGACTGGGTAATTCTGAAAGCAGAAATTCCCAACAGGGCTTAGCCACTTGTTTGGTTCCAGATTGGAATCACTCCAAGTCTGTTGGAAATTCATTCATCCTTTGTTCTGGAGCACCGGCAGGTGTGAAGGTAAAAAGCTAAAAAGCAAACAAGATTAGGAAGCCAGAAGTCCACACCTGCGAAGGATGGGCATTGTAGATGAACAGTCTAGTTTGAGTTGAAGCTGCTCAATTTAGCTGGCTCAATGTTAATCTGAAGCAGAGTTACACCAACACCTAATGTCTGCAGTGAGGAGCATCACTGCAAGGGGTGGTGAGAGCTGTCTTAGGAAGCTGGCGGTAGCTGCCTGCGTTAAAGCAATCATTCTTACATCACTGGATCAGCCCACTACCACAGTGTCTTCCCCCTGCCTGCCTCTGTGTCTCACTCCTGCCTAAGCTGCTGTCTTTACCATAACCAGAGTAAACTTTCTCAAGTGCACTTTTAATCCCAACGCCCTTTGAAATGTTTGCTGGGGTTGCTATTCCTTGGACAAAGTCCAAAAGCTTTTTATATGGCTTATAAGCAACTTTACAGTCCACGTAAAACCCTCCAGTGGCTTTGAATTGCTCTTACAATGGAATCTAAGCTTTCCTTGGTGTCCTTCTAGGTCCTGCATGAACTGGAGCCTACCAGCATTCCTGACGCATCTCCCCTTGCTCACTCTACTCAAGCAGAAAGACTGGCTTCTCATTTCTCCCAGCATGCCTCAGGACCTTGGCACTTGTTCACACCCTGAAAGATTCTGCTGTTCCATTTTCACAGTTCTCTTGAATGTCTCAAGTTAGTCCCTCTCCTCCTCCTCCTCCTCCTCCTCCTCCTCCTCCTC